>NC_091435.1:29732278-30050801 GCF_964237555.1 Oryctolagus cuniculus
TCATGTCCCACATTATAGTGCCTGGGTTTGATTCCTGGCTTCACTTCTTGACTGCAACTTTCTACTAATGCAGACCCTGGGAGGCAGCAGTGATGACGCAATAAATTGCACCCCTGCTGTGCACGTGAGAGACTTGGATTAAGTTTTTGGCTCATATTTTTGGACTATCCGATCCTGCCATTGTGGGCATTTTGGCAGTGAACAAATAGATTGGAATTCTGTTTGTCTATCTGTCTTCCTCTTGAACAAAAATAAATTTACAATTAAAATACAAGCATACTTCAAAAACATGTAGAGAGATGAAGTTCATTTTGGTGCAAAAAGAAAGAAGCACATTTTCCATGAACTTTTTGAAAAGCCTGCATA
Organism: Oryctolagus cuniculus; assembly: GCF_964237555.1. Taxonomy (NCBI): domain Eukaryota; kingdom Metazoa; phylum Chordata; class Mammalia; order Lagomorpha; family Leporidae; genus Oryctolagus; species Oryctolagus cuniculus. The sequence goes on from NC_091435.1 coordinate 29,732,645, forward strand.
AATAAATTAGCTTATGGATCTTTCAAAGTAAATTATGTAAGTGAGTCTGAATAGAAACAAAAGAGAACAAAATTATGGTAGATAGCAAATGGTTGAGATTTGACAATGAAAGACTGATAAACTAGTGAATATAAGCAATGAACCCCAGGGAAGGCCTCTTTCATATTCATACCTGTGTTTTCTGGCAAAATATGTGTCAAATTTGTAACCATATGACAGAAAAATTATGTGTTACATGTGAGTTATAGATTTTGGATGAAATCCAACTCAAATACTTTCAAAGGAACTTGACATGATAAACAAACACATTGCTTTTCCAAACAGCAGTTTGTTTAAAGTAAAATGCAAAATGCTGCTATTGAAATGGATTATCAAATGTAAATCTTTCCCACCCTCATGGCTATATTTCTATTTCATGAGAGATTGTGAGAAGACATTACTATTTTATGTTGTCATCTATACACAATGTAGGGTGAGCTTAAAGTAAATGAGAATGGAATTGACAGAAAGGAGGCGGTGAGCTGCAGCTGGTTCATATATTTTGGGTGGGGAGAATAGTGGGAATTCTTGCGCATTGTAAAGGGAGCAGAATATTTACTCTGTCACCATCTGACCTCTTTCCATCATTTTTGCCATATAATTGAACAAAGGAATAGAAAGATGGCAAGAGGACATGAAAAAGTTGATTTTTAATTTTTAACTTTTTAAAAATTTATATGAAAGGCAGAGAGACAGATTCAGAGACAGGCAGAGAGAGGTCATCCACCTAGCGGTTCATTTTCCAAATACTTACAACAGTGGGGGCTGCACCATGTGGTAGTCAGACTTCTGGAACTCAGTCCAGGTCTCTCAGGTGGGTGGCAGTGACTCAACTACTTGGGCCATCAATTGCCGCCTCCTAGCATGTGTATTCGCAGGAAGCAGGAATTGGAAGTGGAGCCAGAACTTGAATTCAGGTCCTCCAATATGTATGTGGACATCTCCAGTAACATTTTAATTGCTTTATCAAGCTCCCAAGCTCCTGCCCCTGAAAAGGAGTTTAAAAGCAGCAAGGAAAAACTAAGAAAAAAGAGAGAATGATGATAAGGAAATGCTATTATCTTGAAACATCTATAAATTTGAGTTCTTGGTTTCTGTGGAAAGGATATTACCAAGTCATGTATTTGAGGTAGTCAACCTTCTTCTGTGTTACTAAGTAAAGGACTTGATGTAAGACTTCCTAAAATATAGGTTTCATGGTGTTGAGATAGTCTCTGAGCAATTTGAGGGATCAAGAACAATAATCTAAACTTCCTTCTATAGACTGTCTATAGATTGCATACTTTGTATTGTTAAAAAAGATGAGACAACTTTCTTAAATACTTTGTAGTTGCTCAGAAGTGATCCTAAAGCTGTCAAAACATGACTCATCCAAGAATCAGGAAGCCTGAATTTAAGCTCCATATCTATAACTGTGTAAGCTAATCACACACACACACATATTTAATTAGCACTGTAGTTTTCTACTCAATAAAGCAAGAAGGCTGGTTTTGATTAGCTCTAAGGTTTCTTCTAGTTCTGAAAATCAATGTTTTTGTGCTTGCTTTATTCTAGGAATCGAAACACTTGCCTTTCTTTAGTGTACTGAGTACATCTAATTCCTATCTGGCAGAGGTTTGTGCATATGTAGATGTCTTCTCCCACTTCCCACTATCTGTGTTTTGTAGAATTACAGAAACCTGTGCCTTACAAATTCAGCATTTGGAAAACATTAAAAAATTTGGCTTATATTGTTTGACCTGTTAATGGAATTGACTGTGAACACTTTTGTTAAAAAAGATTGTAGAAATGTTTGATGGGAGGTGGGGGTTTGTTTCCTAATATTGTTTGGTTATTAACTTGCATGTCCCCCAAAGACCCATGTGTTAAAGGCTTGGTTCCTGTGGTGGCTCTACTGGGAGATGGTGAAAATTTTAGGAGTGGGGATATAGTGAGAGGACATTGAGACATGCCCTTGAAGGTAGTTTTTGGGGCTGGTGCTGTGGTTTAGTGGGTAAAGCCACTGCCTGCAGTGCCAGAATCCCATATGGGCACTGGTTTGTGTCCCAGCTGCTCCACTTCCAATCCAGCTCTCTGCTATGGCCTGGAAAAGCAGTACAAGATGGACCAGGTCTATGGGCCCCTGCACCTGCGTGGGAGACTCAGAAGAAGCTCCTGACTCCCAGCTTCAAATCGGTACAGCTTCTGCCATTGTGGCCAATTAGGGAGCAAACTGCCTCTCCTTCTCTCTCTCTGTAATAAATAAATAAATAAATCTGCCTTTCAAATAAATAAATAAATCTTAAAAAAAGAAAGGTAGTTCTCATAAGCAGGTGGCTATAAAAGCCTGTGTTTGGGCCTAACCACTTTCTGCTTCTCAACTTTTCATGTGATCTTCCCCCACCATCTGGTCATGGGGCCCTTACCAGAGCTTAGCCTGAATCATGTTATTTGATCTTGTAACACTAAAAATGCAACTAAATAAAACTTTTCTCTATGAGTTAGCTGTGCCATGCTTTTTTAAAAATGGTAGTTTTCAGCCCTCACCCTGACTGTTGATGAGCAACTTGATATGTTATCCCTCTTAGTATTTTTTTTTGTTTGTTCTACTTAATACTTTTGGTTGAATACTGTAATCAATACACAATTATTCTTAAGTGCTGAAACTTAACTGAAAAGTGATTGCTGTTAAATATAAGAGTGGGAATAAGAGAGGGAAGAGATGTGCAATTTGGGACATGCTCAAGCTGACTTACCTCAAATGGTAGAGTTAGAAACATACCAGGGGATTCCAATTCAATCCCATCAAGGTGGCATGTCCCAATGCCATCTCACTATTCCAAGTGATCAATTTCTGTTCACAACTGATCATAATGATAGGACTAAGAACCAAAGGGATCACAGAAACAAGAATAGTGTCTGCAAATACTACCTGATAGAATCAAAAAGGGAGAGAATGATCCAACATGGGAAGTGAGATACACAGCAGACCCATAGAATGGCAGATGTCCTAAACAGCACTCTGGCCTCAGAATCAGCCCTTAAGGCATGTGGATCTGGCTGAAAAGCCCATGAGAGTATTTCAGGCATGGAAAGCCAAGACACTCTGGGAAAAAAAAAACCTAAATGAAAGATCTCCGCAAGTGAGATCCCAGTGGAAAGAGCAGGTCTTCAAAGAAGGAGATACCTTTCTCTGAAGGGAGGAGAGAACTTCCACTTTGACCATGGCCTTGTCTAAATATGATCAGAGTTGGTGAACTCAGGGGGCTTCCATAGCCTTGGCAGCTCATGACAAGAGCCTAGGGTGATTCCTGATGCCATAAACAAGAGTGTCAATTTGTTAAGTCAACAACAGGAGTCACTGTGCACTTACTCCTCATGTAGGATCTCTGTCCTTAATGTGCTGTACATTGTGATTTAATGCTATAACTAGTACTCAAACACTCAAACAGTATTTTTTACTTTATGTTTTTGTGTGGGAGCAAACTGTTGAAATCTTTACTTAATATATGCTAAACTGATCTTCTGTATATATAGAAAATTGAAAATGAATCTTGATGTGAATGGAAGGGGAGAGGGAGTGGGAAAGGGAGGGTAGCGGGTGGGAGGGACGTTATGGGGGGGAAGCCATTGTAATCCATAAGCTGTACTTTGGAAATTTATATTCATTAAATAAAAGTTAAAAAGAAAAGAAACAACAACAACAACAACAACAACAAAAAAGAAAGTTGATTAATATATTATCTAAAATCAATAATATGTAAAAAATGTTGGTATACTGGTGATTAATTGGGGCCAGAGGAACTGGGACCATAATGATTAATTTTGCAATAAGGTGAGAATCTTTTTATACTGAATGATTTTTGAACTACTTGCCAATTGTTCTGGATACATGATCCTCACAGAGTAAGTGAGATTTAACTTCAATTCTGCTTCACGTTAGTCACAAGGGTTTGTTTAGTCACAAGGGTTTGTTCTCAGCATCCATTTTGTTCTAACTGATAGAATAAAAAAGTTAGAGAATGATCCAACATGGGAAGCGGGATACACAGCAGACTCATAGAATGGCAGATGTCCTAAACAGCACTCTGGCCTCAGAATCAGCCCTTAAGGCATTCAGGTCTGGCTGAAGAACCCATGAGAGTATTACAGGCATGGAAAGCCAAGACACTCTGGCAAAAAACAAACAAACAAACAAACAAAAAAGAACAACAAAAAACAAAAAACAAAAAACAAAAACCAAACCAACCTAAATGAAAGATCTCTGTGAGTGAGATCCCAGTAGAAAGAATGGCAATCAAAGAAGGAGGTACCTTTCTCGGAAGGGAGGAGAGAACTTCCTCTTTGGCTATAATCCTGTCTGAGTAAGATCTAAGTCAGTGAACTCAAAAGGCTTCCATAGCTTTGGCAACTCATGACTAGAGTGATTACTAGGGTGATTACTGACACCATAAATAAGAGTGTCAAATTGTTAAGTCAACAACAGGAGTCACTGTGCACTTACTCCTCATGTAGGATCTCTGTCCTTAATCTGTTGTTCAATGTGAATTCATGCTATAACTAGTACTGAAACAGTATTTTACACTTTGTGTTCTGTGTGGGTGCAAACTGATGAAATCTTTACTTAATATATACTAAATCGACCTTCTGTATATAAAGAGAATTGAAAATGAATCTTGATTTGAATGGAATGGGAGAGGGAGCGGGAGATGGGAGGGTTGTGGGTGGGAGGGAAGTTATGGGGGGGTAGCCATTGTAATCCATAAGCTGTACTTTGGAAATTTATATTTACTAAATAAAAGTTATAAAAGATATATATCTTGTAATCTTTCTGTACTAAATCATAGAACTGAATAATTTTAAGGATGTAGTACATTTAAATTTTTTTTTAAGATTTATTTATTTATTAGAAAGAGTTACACAGAGAGAGTAGTAGAGGCAGGGGGGGGGGGTCTTCCATCCGCTGGTTCACTCCCCAAATGTACATAATGGCTGGAACTGCATCGAACCAAAGCTAGGAGCTAGGGGCTTCTTTCGGGTCTACCACATGGGTGCAGGGGTCCAAGGACTTGGGTCATCTTCCACTGCTCTCCCAAGCCATGGCAGAGAGCTGGATTGGAATTGGAGCAGCTGGTACTCGAACCAGTGCCCAAATGGGATGCTGGCACTTGCAGGCAGTAGCTTTACCCACTAAACCTCAGCTCCGGCCCAGGGATGTTGTACATTTTATTGTTGTTATTTTTCAATTCCATACTTAAAGATGGCTACACCATAGTAAAATGATTGTCAGATTTAGGAAAAAAATGATATTTCCCACCCTCTTTCCCATTAAGTTGATGATTTGGGGCATTTTTTTGGGGAGTGGAATTGGCTTTTATTTATTTATTAAAACTATTTTTCGAGGGACCAGCTTTGTGGAACAGCTGGATGAGCTGATGCTTGTGACGCTGGCATTCCATAGTGGAGGGCTGGTTCCAGCCTTGGCTGCTCTGCTTCCAATCTAGCTCTGTGCTAATGTGCCTGAGAAGGCAGAAGATGGCCCCAGTAATTAGGCTCCTGCTACCTACGTGGGAGACCATGATGGAGTTCCTTGCATCTAGCTTTCACCTGGCCCAGACCTGGCTGTTGCGGTCACTTGGGAAATGAATGAGTGGATGGAAGATCTCTCTCTCTCTCCATTCCTTTTTCAGATCAATCAATCAATATGTCTAAAATATTTTTCTGTATTATTTCATTAAGATATAGATCAGAGATAAAATCTGTCTTTTAAAAGTTTATAGTCACAGAGTTGAATGACCATCATGTAGTTTTAGAATATTTTCATAATCCCAAAGAGAATTCATGCCTACTACAATTCTCTTTATTCTCCTCTGTATCTCATGTCCTGGAGTACATTAATCTAGTTTCTGTTTAATTACTCAGTACATTTTATATAAATGTAATGACTTTTTACATTTTATATAAATGTAAGTGACATTCTCATATGTGGCTCCTTTTACTTTGCATGCAGTTTTCAAGATCATCCCTATGGTAGCATACATTATTATTTCATCCTTTTTTATTGCTAAGTAATATTCCATTATATGGATATGCTACATTTATCCATTCATCATCTGATAGTTATGAGTTTTATTTTTAAAAAGATTTATTTATTTGAAAATCAGAGTTACAGAGAGGGTGAGACAGAGACAGAAAGAGAGAGAGAGAGAGAGAGAGAGAGAGAGAGAGAATCTTCTATCTGCTGGTTCACTCCTCAGAGAGCCACAATGGTGGGGACTGAGCCAGCCTGAAGCCAGGAAGCAGGAGCTTCTTCCTAGTATCCCACATGGATGGCAGGGGGTCAAACACTTCAACATCTTCCATTGCTTTTCCCAGACAATTAGAAGCAGAACATGGAGCCATTGCTGTGATGTAGCAGGTAAAACTGCTGCCATTAATGCCAGCATCTGGGCACTGGCTTGAATCCCAGCTGCTCCATTTCTGATCCAGCTCTCTGCTATGGCCTGGGAAAGCAGTAGAAGATGGCCCAAGTTCTTGGGCCACTGCACCCACATGGGAGACACAAAAGAATCTCCTGGCTCTTGGCTTCAGATCAGCACAGCCCCAGCCATTGTGGCCAAATGGTGAATGAACTAGTGGATGAAAGATTTCTCTCTGCTTCTCCTTCTCTCTGTGTAACTCTGACTTTCAAATAAATAAATAAATCTTAAAAAAAAGAAGTAGAGCAGCCAGGGTATGAACCCACAACCATATGGGATGCCCGTGTTGCAGGCAACAGCCTTCCCTCTATGCCACAATGCTAGACTCTGGTGATTAGATTTAAATCTGTCCCAGACTTGGCTGTTGTGGTCATTTTCCAACTATTATGCATAATGCTGTTATGGCATTCCTACACAAGTTTTTGTGTGGACACAAGTTTTCAAGTTTCTGGGTTATATCCTTAAGGATGAAATTGCTGAGTCATATGGCAACTCTGTATTTAAGCTTTTGAGGAACTGACCCACTGATTTCTGAAGTTGTTGCATGAATTAAAATTTCCAGCAGCTTTTTTTAACTTTTATTTAGTAAATATAAATTTCCAAAGTACAGTTTATGGATTACAATGGCTCCCCTGCCATAACTTCCCTCCCACTCGCACCCCTCCCATCTCCCGCTCCTTCTCCCATTCCATTCACACCAAGATTCATTTTCAATTATCTTTATATGCAGAAGATCAGTTTAGTATATATTAAGTAAAGATTTCATCAGTTTGCACCCACACAGAAACACAAAGTGTAAAATACAGTTAGAGTACTAGTTATAGCATTACTTCACATTGGACAACACATTAAGGACAGATCCCACATGGGGAGTAAGTACACAGTGACTCCTGTTGTTGACTTAACAATTTGACACTCTTGTTTATGGCATCAGTAATCACCCTAGTAATCACTCTAGTCATGAGTTGCCAAGGCTATGGAAGCCTTTTGAGTTCGCTGACTTCGATCTTATTCCGACAGGGTCATAGTCAAAGTGGAAGTTCACTTCTCTCTTCAGAGAAAGGTACCTCCTTCTTTGATGGCCCTGTTCTTTCCACTGGGATCTCACTTGCAGAGATCTTTCATTTAGGTTTTTTTTTTTTTTTTTTTTTTTTTTTTTTTTGCCAGAGTGTCTTGGCTTTCCATGCCTAAAATACTGTCATGGGCTCTTCAGCCAGATTCGAATGCCTTAAGGGCTGATTCTGAGGCCAGAGTGTCCAGCAGCTTTTTATGAGGGTTCCAACTGCTTTTGCCTGTCCTTTTGATTATAGCCTTCTTAGTGTGTGAATTTGTACAAGAAATTTTCAAAGAGTTCATGCAAAATGTATACTATGAAAAAAATATGAATTTAAATTTTTTTAAAAATTTTTTAACTTTTATTTAATGAATATAAATTTCCAAAGTACAGCTTATGGATTACAATGGCTTCCCCCTCAATAAAATCCCTCCCACCCACAACCCTCCCCTTTCCCACTCCCTCTCCCCTTCCAATGAATTTCAAATTTTTAACATTTGTTTATTTACCCCAGAAACAGGAAGGGAGAGAGAGTAAAAGGGAAAGTGAGAGACCTAGACAGACAAGGACAATGCTCCCACTCACTGGTTTACTTTCCAAATATCTGGAATGCCCAGAACTGTGCTGGTTTGAAATTGGGAGCCATGAATATTAGTGCAAAATTCCCAAATCTCTATTAGCAAACTAAGACCAGGGTAAAAAAAAGGATTATATACCATGACTAAATGTGATTTATCCCAGGAAGTAAAATTTGACTCAGAATGAAAAGTAATCAATGTGATATAGTATATTCATATAATAGAAAACTAAAAGTAGTTGATCATCTCAATAGAAGAAGAAAAAACATTTCACATAACCCAACATCCTTTAATGACCAAAAACAAACAAACAAACAAGCTAGAAATATAAGGGAGCTTTCTCCACTAGATAGAGACCATCTACAAAACACGGAGAGCTGACATCAGCTTCATTGTGAAAGACTGCATAGTTTCTTCAAAAACCTGGAACAGTATGTCCACTCTTGTGATTCTATTCACTATTGTGTTGGTGTTCTAGCTATGGATCAGTAAGAAAAATAGCAAGAAGAGGGGCCGGCACTGTGGCACAGCGGGCTAATGCCCTGGCCTGAAGCACCGGCATCCTATATGGGTGCCAGTTCTAGTCCTGGACACTCCGTTTCTCATCCAGCTCTCTGCTGTGGCCTGGGAAAACAGTGGAAGATGACCCAAGTCCTTGGGCCCCTGCACCCACGTGGGAGAAGCAGAAGAAGCTCCTGGCCCTTGGCTTCAGATCAGTGTAGCTCCAGCCATTGTGGCAATCTGGGGAGTGAACCATCAGAAGGAAGACCTCTCTCTCTCTCTCTCTAACTCTGACTTTCAAATAAATAAATAAATAAATATTTAAAAAATAGCAAGAAGTAATTCAGATTAAAAAACAAGACAAAATTATCTTTATGACATGTTTTGTGTTTAAAAAAATTCTCATAAAGCAACCCAAGAACTACTAAAACTAACAATTGAAATAAGGTTACAAGATAGAAGCTCAATATATGAAGTTCAGCTGTTTCAATACACTAGCAATGTGTAATCTGAAAAGATAAATTAAGAAATCCATTCTATTTATAATAGCACTGAAAAGAATAAGATATATAGGAATAAAGATTAAAAAGGTCCAAGACATGCTCACTTGGACTTACCCTAATGGTAAGCTAGGAATGTGCCAGGGGACTCTAAATCTCATCAATTTGGCAGGTATCAATTCCATCTTACTAGTTTAAGTGATCAGTTTAAGTTATAATTGATCATAAAGATAGGATTAAGTGTCAAAGGGATCACATACATAAGACCAGTGTCTGCTAATAATAATTGATAGACTTAAAAAGGATAGAATGATTCAACATGGGAAGTAGGATACACAGCAGACTCATAGAATGGCAAATGCCCTAAACAGCACTCTGGCCTCAGAATCAGCCCTTAAGGCATTTGGATCCTGCTAAAAAGCCCAAGATAGTATTTCAGGCATGGAAAGCTGGGACACTGTGGCAAAAAATGACCTACATAAAAGTTCTCTATGAGTGAGATCCCAGTGGAAAGAATGGGCCTTCAAAGCAGCAGGAGGCTTTCTCTGAAAGGAGGATAAAACATCCACTTTGATTATGGTCTTGTATAAATAAGGTCGGAGTTTTTGAATTCAAGAGGCTTCCATAGCCTTGGCAGCTCATGACAAGAGCCCCGGGTGATTACTGACGCCATAAACAAGATTGTCAATTGTTAAATCAACAACAGGAGTCACTGTGCACTTATTCCCCATGTAGAATCTCTGTCCTTCATGTGTTATACTAAGAGAATTAACAGTAAAACTAGTCTTCAAATGGTACTTCATAATTTGTATGCCTGTTTGGTTGCAGTCTGTGAAATCTTTACTTAGTATATACTAAGTTGATCTTCTGTATATAAAGATAATTGAAAATGAATCTTGACGTGAATGGAATGGGAGAGGGAGTAGGAGATGGGATGGTTTGTGGGTGGGAGGGTGATTATGGGGGGAAAAACCCCCATAATCCAAAAATTGTACTTTTGAAATTTATGTTTATTAAATAAAAGTTTTCTAAAAAAAAGTAAAACCAGGATTACAGGCAAGTTTTGGCTAGCCACTGAAGAGGAAATTGGTGAAGCATGAGAACATGAAGACTCCACTCTGCATGGACCTCAGTCCATTCCTTGCTGTGCTGCTTAACCTCCAAAGTTATGATAGGCCTATCCTGCCCCTTCATGGCCTCTGCTTTTGACCTGAAAGTCTGAAAGTTGTCCATAACTTAACTATTTATGCTTCCAAGATCTTTCTACACAGGATAAATATGCATAAAATCAGCCCTTGGGAATTGAAATTAGGCAGGGCTTAGCGTGAACCTAATACTTAATCAGATATTTTGTCATGCATCACTAAGAATTCTGTTTTAAGAATAAATAAGTTGCATTTGTATTGTGCTTGTTAAAATAATTATACTGGCATAGTGAATTCTGTCTCTTATTGGTTCTAAGAGTCTTTTTCCAGATGGGATCTTCTAGAGAGATAAACAGTTTTATCCAAGGTTCTATTGGTTTAGATTTAGAAACCTGACACCAGGACCCGGGTCAGTCTCCTGTGTCTGGTCTAAGATTAGCCCATGAGTGTTTGAGATCATCAGGGACTGATGGAAACCATGCTTTGCTGGCTAGCATTGTGGTATAGCAGGTTAAGCCTCTGCCTGCAATCCCAGCATCCCATATGGGCACCGGTTTGAGTAAGATCTGGTTGGTCCACTTCCCATCCAGCTCCCTGCTAATGTTCCTGGGAAAGTAGCAGAAGATGGTCTAAGTCCTGGGCCCCTGCACCTGAGAGCGAAACCCAGAAGAATCTCCAGGCTCCTGGCTTTGGCCTGGCCAAACCCCAGCCATTATAGTCATTTGGGGATAGAAGATCTCTCGCTCTCTATCTTCTCCTCTCTCTGTAACTCTGCCTTGCAAATAAATAAAAAAAAATTAAAAAAATAAAAAAGGTGCAAAAATTTTGCACTGTACACTATATAAAAGTTTTTTGAGAGAAGTAAAAAAAAAAACAAATAAATGGAAAGGCATCACATGTTTATGGGTTTAAAGACAAACATTTATGAATTTAAAGGAATAATGACCATTTCTACACAAATTGAGGTAGTCTTTGCTTTTTAAAATTTCAATTTAAAACTTTTAAAAGTGGAGTTCTCTAAAATCACTCTTTGACACATTATATCACTTTTTTTCTAATAACAAACTCTTGTTCAGGTGAATACAGAGTTTTTGAGCTAGTAAAGAAAATATAGTAACCAACACTAGGCACATCTATGTATCTATCTGTCTGTCTATCTATTTATTATCTATCTATGACTCCTTTAAGTTTAAAGAATAGTTGATTAGTGAGCTCTATATTCTTCTTATTTTAAAATTGACAATTGCTATAATGTTTTGAAATGTCTTTTTTACCATATTCAAGTTAGGTTTCTGATTGTATTTACAGTAACCAAAAGGTTTCTTTAATTTGTGATTTTAAATATGAAAAAATAAAGCATACATCATGTGATGGAATGAAGTCTAACATAAAGAATGGACTGTAATTAATTTACTAATATATTAGACTTCTGATAAAATTTCTGATTTATTTATTTAGATACACAAAAATGATTTTCTCAAAATTAATTTTTTAAACTTTTATTTAATGAATATAAATTTCCAAAGTACAGCTTATGGATTACAATGGCTTCCCCCCATAACTTCCCTCCCACCTGCAACCCTCCCCTCTTCTGCTCCCTCTCCCCTTCCATTCACATCAAAATTCATTTTAAATTATCTTTATATACAGAAGATCAGTTTAGAATATATTAAGTAAAGATTTCAACAGTTTGTACCCACATAGAAACACAAAGTGAAAAATACTGTTTGAGTACTAGTTATAGCATTAAATCTCAATGTACAGCACATTAAGGACCGAGAGCCTACATGAGGAGTAAGTGCACAGTGACTCCTGTTGTTGACTTAACAAATTGACACTCTTGTTGATGGCATCAGTAATCACCCTAGGCTCTTGTCATGAGTTGCCAAGGCTATGGAAGCCTTTTGAGTTTGCCAACTGCTATCTTATTTAGACAAGGTCATAGTCAGAGTGGAAATTCTCTCCTCCCTTCAGAGAAAGGTACCTCCTTCTTTGATGACCTGTTCTTTCCACTGGGATCTCACTCGCGGAGTGATTTTATTTGAATAACTGTTCTTTTGATTCACTTCTGCATGCTAAAATGCTCATATCTCACTGCTTTGTATTACCACATCATATCTGTATACCTGAAATCTAATTTTCAGCCTCTACTCAGTGATTTATTCAAAGTACAGCCTTTACCACTCAGCTGTTAGAAATGACTGCTTAGTCTGTTAAGGTTGCTGGGATTCTTTAATGTTTTTGTGTTATCAAACTGAGTTTCTTCTGTTTCTTCTCCTGGCGCCCTCTTTCCCTTGCCCAGATGAGTTTGGTCTTTTTGTGTGCTGCATTCCTTGTTGCAGTGCACTTGACAGAGATGTCTGAACATTTGATAGGAAAATACCTGCTTATTCATGTCCAAGATGCAAATATATTTCTTTCTTTTCCTCAGAATTATTGTCCATTGTTAACACCATTAAATATCTTCTATCCTAAATCTACTCTAGATTAGAGGATGCTTCTATGAATGTGTCTCATAATCAATATTGTAAAAGCTGTAGCCACATCGAGTGAACTGCCATTGGCTAGATTATACTGCCCTGCAAACAGCCTCCAAGTTTCAGTGGCTCGAGACAATAAATGTTACAAGTCCATCCTGTTGACTGTGGCACTCTGTTCTTTCTAATAATTAAATCTATGGGCTGACATAGGCTCTCTTCAGTATGTGCTTTCATGATTGCCAAGTTAGGAAAGAAACATGGAAAATTGTATATTGACACTTAAAATTTCTGCTACAAAATATTGCACCCCATTTCTACTTGTATTTATCCATGAAAACTCTCATATAGCCATACACCTTGTATAAATGGACAAGAAAGTGGGCTCCGCTATATGCTCAGAAGTGAGGAAAGCCACGCACAGCAAAATGGCAACATTCATAGCAGATCAGACATATAAAGCTTGGAGAGCACAGGCAACATATTCAAGATCATCCAGGCTTATTAATCAAGACAGCAAGATAGGGCCTTGAATGAAAATTTTTCATGACATAACTCACATACCTCTCAGTTGAAGTGAGCCTGATGAAGTATGAGCTCTAAATAGCCACATGCTCTTTGAAAGGTGAGCTGAAAGGAGAACAATTAGAAACTGACAGAATGGCTTAAAGTAGCAGTGATGCCGTCTTCACAGTACATGCTGTGATGATGGCTTGTTGGGAAACAAGTGAAAAGACGGGTTAGCTTGTGCACTATAGCCAAGAATGAGTGGATCTTTCTGAGCAAACATTTGAAATGTCTGTAGTTCAAAGGGAGAAACTGAGAAACAACAGGTGATGCAGATAGATGGTGGGGTGGACCACCATGGCGTCATAGTGTATGAGTATTAACTATGGAAGGATTCTTGGTTTTGCCTTTTCAATGTGTGCCCCGACCAGTGTCGACATTAGTAATCACAAGCATGCTCCCTCAGGAAGAAGGATTCTAATTTAGAGAGACTCTAACGTGCTGCCAGGAGCACATATTCCTCATAACAATAAAGCATTAGAAAATATAATGTGAAATGAATGTAACCTTAATTAAAATGCTCTCCTGTTGCTAATTCTATAGTCAAAATGCAAAATTAATAGCATTTTTTCTGTCACTTTTAATGATCTTTGGACTTACTCCAAACTATTCCTTTTTTTTTTTGTACTCACTGATGATGATGAATCAAATTAGACTTGCTAAAGTAGAAATGTTTACATTTCCTAAGAAGCCTCATGTTTCCCTCAATATTGGATGTGACATACTCATCCTGTAATATATTCAGGTGGAATTGAATTCAAACTTGAAATGTGTTTATTTTTACATTCATTACACAAGCTTTAAAGGAAGTTTGGCATCCAAATGAGTGCATTTTTATCTCCCTAAGATGGAAAAAAAGTACTCTTAAAAAAGTGTTACGGCTTCTGCTTAATTTGAAATTGCAGCTTTCAGAAGGCCAGAGTATCTTACATTCATATTATCAGTGAACTTTTTCAAAAATAGCCAGTTAAATTTTTCTAGGAATTAACTCTTCCTAATTTATTTACTTAATGATTACTATTTTTACATGAGCTTAAGAGTTTATAGAGATTGGAGATTTTTAATGGTACAAAGATTATTTATATAAAAGCACAGACATTTAAAATCGCAATATACTCATCTATCACACTCATTAATGTTTAAAATTCTCTGACATTTTGCTGATTTTTCCAAGAAAGTTAAGCTGAACAATATTTATATGCATATATCCAAGTTTAGACAAGAAATGCTGGGAGGTCTGCTTTTCCTTTGTCTGAAATTTCTATGCTTATTTTCTTTATACATTAATACAAAATGTTCATTATTTCAGATGTAGCAGTTTTGACAGTTATTTGTAAAATGATTCCAGTTGGTCTATTTCAAAGTTCTTAGCATAAATTCTCTGTTCTTTTAGGACTAGCTTTTGAGTTCTCTTTAGTTATCCATTGCTGTATTAAATCCTCCCCACCCCCCAAATTGGTAGCTTTTATTGCTCATGGCTCTGTGGGTCAAGAATTCAGCTGGGGTGACTTGTCTCCACTTCTCTTGGTGTTGGGTTTGTGGGCCCACTAGGGCTGACAGATCCCAGATAGCCTCACTCACATGTGTGGGGCATTGACATTGAATGTTGGCAGATACCATGATTCTGTTCTAGGCATCTTATCTTTCTTTAGGCGATCTCTTATAATACGGTTGCCAGCCTGTATTTCTTTACATGGAAGGTGAATTCTGAAAGGACAAAAGCAAATGTTGCAAGAGCTCTTAAGACATAGGCTCATAACTGCATGTGGTTTCTGCCACCACATTCTACTAAGCAAGTCAAGATGATATGCTAGTAACTAGTACTCAAATAGTACTTTATACTTTGTGTTTCTGTGTGGCTGCAAACTGTTGAAATCTTTACTTAGTATATACTAAATTGATCTTCTTCTGTGTATAAAAACAAACTGTGTGGCTGCAAACTGTTGACATCTTTACTTAGTATATACTAAATTGATCTTCTTCTGTGTGTAAAGATAATTGAAAATGAATCTTGATGTGAATGGGATGGGAGAGGGAGTGGGACATGGGATGGTTGCGGGTGGGTGGGAGGTTCTGAGGGGAAAAAGCCGCTATACTTCAAAAGTTGTGCTTTGGAAATTTGAATTTATTAAATAAAAGTTAAAAAAAAAAGATGATATGCTAGATTCAAGGACAGTGGGAGTAGATTCTACTCCTCAGTGGAAGGAGCTGCATAGTCACATTGCAAAGTGGCATGTGAGCATTATTGCAATCACTTTGGGAAACAATATTCAATAAGACTAAATGAATAAATTACATTTTTAAGGCTGTTACTGTATGCTTCCATGGCCAAATTTTAACTTATAACTCTTTCTAGTATTTCAATTTGGGAACATTTGATTGTCTCAGTAAAGTGTTTTTCAAATCTTTGGTAGTTTGATGTATCTTGGATTATGCCTCACAAAACAGGTGAGTGTGGGGACTATTAGCAGCATTAGACATTTGTTTCTCAAACATGTTTGAAGAACTCAGTGTGATTACAGTTTTACTAGTTGTATATGCAAACAAATATGAATAAGGAATGATTTTAATTTATGATATTTGATTTACTGGTCAAACTCTTCCTCTCCTTGTGATGAGATCATGCACCTAGACCTTGTCATGGGATCATAGTGGGAGAGTTAATTTCCATCCCCTTGACCGTGTGACCTGCTTTTGCCTAAAGGATATTAGCAGCTGTGATGAAAGCAGTTGTTTGAACCGTGGTTGTGCAGTGTGACTTTATTTATTTATTTCTCCTAGAACAATGTTAGTGGAAACTGAACCCCAGAAGTGATACATATATAGATAGACTTAAGAAAGAAGTCAGGTCTAGGTTGGTCCACGGTTTGATGCTGACTTGGCTAGAGAGCCTGCCTAGATCAGTCAGCTACCAGGTTGTTTTTCTATGCACAAAAGTTTCCAGAAACACAAGCTATTCTGTCTTTTATGGAAAAAGACATATAGACAATTGCGCAATAATGCAGTACTCCAGTAGCAATATAGATATCTTTAGAAAGGCACTCCATTTTGTCTGGGTATGTGTATGCATGTTTATAGTGTAGCAATAAAGATATTCTAGAAGGAGGCAACACAATGCTGAGTCTGAAAGAATAAAAATGAAAAGATGTATACATTTCGAAAAGAAGAGGAAATATTATAAGCCAAAACACTGTGAACAAAGGCAAGGGGATAAGTTCCAACATGAAACCTATATAAGCAATTCATTGTTCTTAGAAGTTGAATTAAGTGGAACATTCCTGCTTTACCTAGCGATGTAAACTCTTAAATTGGCATTGCAGTGGATTCTGATTCTAAGAGATTTCTAGGTAGATAATAACTAGTGTTGACAGGAACTTCACTGCACTGGCTGAACATTTTAGGGAATATGATCTGCTAAAATTAATATGAATATAGACAGTTGTGTTGTTTCTGTTTTTACAAAGAATAAAATAGCATTCAACACAGATTTCAATTGCACAACCAAAAAAGGCACAGGTAGTAGTTGTAGACATGATTTAAAAAAGGAAAACATTTAATTGAAAATGTTTTATGTGGCATTTGTATAAAAATTACAGGTGGCTCACCTTTCAAATAGTAGCTATGCTTGTGAAAAAAGTTTTTACATATATTACATTAACTATCATTTTTTTTTTGACAGGCAGAGTGGACAGTGAGAGAGAGAGAGACAGAAAGGTCTTCCTTTTGCCATTGGTTCACCCTCCAATGGCTGCCGCAGCCGGCGGACTACAGCCTGCGCACCACGCTGATCCCATGGCAAGAGCCAGGTACTTCTCCTGGTCTCCCATGGGGTGCAGGGCCCAAGCACTTGGGCCATCCTCCACTGCACTCCCGGGCCACAGCAGAGAGCTGGTCTGGAAGAGGGGCAACGTGGACAGAATCCGGCGCCCCGACCGGGACTGGAACCCAGTGTGCCGGCGCCGCAAGGCGGAGGATTAGCCTAGTAAGCCGCGGGCGCCGGCCAACTATCATTTTAAAGATGCTCTAACAGGGAATAATTTTTGAATATATGGATGTTTGTTTCATATATAATTTTCTTTTTTTATGTAAGATTTTCATACTATGTTCTTTTTAAAGTAAGACTTAACTTTGTCCAGTAATCAGGTAGGTGATTTCTACTGTAACTTAATGGTTGATTCCTG
Source organism: Oryctolagus cuniculus (assembly GCF_964237555.1). Classification (NCBI taxonomy): domain Eukaryota; kingdom Metazoa; phylum Chordata; class Mammalia; order Lagomorpha; family Leporidae; genus Oryctolagus; species Oryctolagus cuniculus. The sequence continues at coordinate 29,750,145 of NC_091435.1, forward strand.
TTATAATATTAACTTTAGAGCTGTAGGAGCTTTTCAACATATTTTGTTCCTAATTTAGATCTTAGCTGATTTTCTGGCTTTGCTGTTTAGTAGCTTTGAGAACTTGAACAAGTTTCTAATATTTCCGTACCTCAATGTCCTCATCAGTAAAATGGGGAAACAATTGTTGTATGTAAAGCCCTTGTGAAAATTGAAATTTACAGAAAAAAAATGTACAGCTTCCTCTGTGACAAGTGGCAATGACTCCATAAATGCTAGGTACTTACTATTATTTTTGTAATAGCATAAACAAAATTAATAATTGTACCTAATTTTACACTTGAATAAGCAAGATATCTGAGGAAATTAAAGGACATGAGCAATGATATGTGCTTAGCAGCTTCAGAAACTGAAAAAGATTTTGGACATTGACTTCCACACTGTCTTTTTCCTGCACAAGACTTCTCCTCTCACTTCATTTTCAAGTTGATGACCAAAGTGAGGAGTGATTCTGGAAATTACTGCACTGGTGAAACCACCTTGAAACAGAAAGAGCATGCATCACTTAATGTAAACCTCAGAAAATGGGCCATTTTCCTCAAATAAGTGTGTCATCAAACACAAATATTTTTATTCAAAGAATTGCATTAGGATTAGGCATTTCTTCCTGGGAATTCTTTATTTTTCATGAGCAATTTCACTAGTTTCAAATCTTGCGATTACATTTCTACAAAAGAGATAGAAAGTTTTCACATAAAACTATTGGGCAAAAGATCTGCTGTTTAATTTGGAGAGTATAGCTGATGGTTCTTTCAATTATATCTAAATGACTGCACAGTCCTACTTCATTTTCATTATAAAGGTAAAATTAGAAAAGCTAAACATTAAATCTTATAAAGAAATACAATTTGATTTAATGTCATTAGAAACCAGTGCAAAATACAGGAGAATATGGTGCTGGATTAACTACTTCCATGCTGAATAAAACATTAGCCCTTAAACCTTTCACCCACACGCTCCCAGATGTACCTGTTGAAATTCACTCTTACTCATTAGCTCAGTCATTTCAAGGTACACCATTTTAGGACAGCATATGTATCCTATTAGCAGTAATGAATTAATGGGGAATGTGTGGTAATATGATAGCAAATTCAGTAAAAATTCTATTTGAACTTAATTCTGTAGCATATGAACATAATCCACAAAGGAGTACTCTGATCTACACTGAAGAATAATTTGCCTACTGCTCTCGCTTGCAATTAATGAAAAGTCCTCAGGAAATCCCAATTTCTGATTAAAGAGAGTTGATTATGATTAATGTATCCAAATTAACTGCCAAAAAGGAAGCTACCTCATAATGATCTACATTGTTCCCGCAATTTTAAATTCCTGAGGCTGCTGCTATCTCTGCCCTTTCCTCTAATGCCTGACTAAATATGTTTAGTTTTAAACTTGATTTTTAGTTAGACAATGCTAGTTCTTTGTTCCTACAAACAGAAAATACTCAAAGTCTCATGACTTCTCTTTTCTCTTCAATTTTCTGTAAAAATGATTTCACTGGTATTCTAGTAAGTTGCGTAAAGTTAGGATGTCAGTTTCAAGTGCACCACTTCTGGTCTTAACAAGCAAGGCCCAACTCTAGGGTATTTACTCCCTAGCCATTGTGTTGTGTTGTTTTCTATGGCCCTTGGGTAAAATCTGAGAGGAACAAATGACACATTTTCAGTCAGAAATAGCATGGAGGTACTTCACCTTTTTCAATCTGATTCCTCTAATTACTAAGTAAATTATTTCAGACCAAATTAGAAGAAATTTTTTAAAACATTTATAGACATATAAAATTGTGCATATATATGGGGAGTTATGTGAGGTTTTGTTACATGTATACAGTGTGTAATGATCAATCATGGTAAGTATATTTATCCTTTCAAAAATTTAACATTTCTTTACCTCTTTCCATATTGTCTCTTAACATTTCAATTAAGAGACATCATAATTTTAAAAAATTCTTCACAGTAGAGATACAAATGTAAGAAGAATTATTTATTTTGAAAGAGCGACAGAGAGAGAAGCAGAAACTCATAGAGAGAGATCTTCCATCTTCTTGTTCACTTCTAGGTTGGCCAGAGTGGCCAGCGCTGGGACAGACTGAAGCCAGGAGCCAGGAGATTCACCCAGGTCTCCCATGTGGGTATCAGTGGCCCAAACACTTAGGCTTTTTCCCATTACTTTCCCCAGGCCATCAGGAAGGAGATGTATTGGAAGTGGAGCAGCCAGGATATGAATGGGTGCCCATATGGGATGATGGCATTATAGGTTGCGGTTCTATCTGCTATGCTACAATGCTTGCCCCATAAATGACTTTAAGCCATGTTTAAAATTTTAGAGCATTCTGAATTTGTTGTTATAGCTACCCTGACCCATGAGTTTTCTGATTTTTTCTTCCTTTTTAACATCTCTTTTTTTCTGGGTTGAAGAGCTCCCTTTAACATTTGTGTATTTTAGAATCAACAACTTGAATAGTCCTTGTCCTGACTGTTGAGGTACAGTTTTTTATTGTTACTTTTTATTTTGTATTTCCTTTTTCCCTTTGTTTTCTTTCTTTTTTTTTCTCTTCTTCATACTATATGTTGAACACTTTACATAACATAGAGTTAATCATATGTATATTAAGTCAATTGGAAAAAGATCCCAGTAAAAAATAAGAGGGGGAATAAGAGAGGGAGGAGGTAATCTATAATTGTAAAGCTGTATAGTTCTGCATACAGTCCTGTAGAATTACTTCTAAGGGTACAGCCTAAAAACTTGTCATGGGACTCCAAACCCATCAAAATTGGTGGTATACATGCCATCTTAATTGTTAAATGATCATATTAAATGTTAAAGTCAAATATAGATAGGTTTAAGTATAAAATGATCATGTAAATAACATCAAGTGCCTGGTAATAATAATAATAGACAGAATTAAAAAGGAAGCAATGTCCAATAAGGGAAGCAGTCTACACAGCAGACTCCTAGAATGACAATCACTGTAATTAACACTCTGACCTCAGAATCAACCCTTACGGCTTCCTGGTCTGGCTGAAAGGCCTGTGAGAGCATCTCAGGCATGGAAAGCCAAGACTCTGGCAAAAAATATCCTACATGAAGGATCTCTGTGAGACCTCAGTGGAAAGAAGGGGCCATCAAAGAAGGATGTACTTTTCTCTGAAGAGAGGAGAGAACATCCACTTTGCTTATGGCTGTGTCCAAATAGGAAGTTAGATAGGAAGAAGAGAGGGTATTCAAACCCAAAGACTCTTTGATTCAGGATGCAAGCATCCCAAGTGGCATCCTAATTACTGCACCTCAACACTTAACCTTAGAAATTCGATTTTTTTAAAAAAGTTCCCTTTTGAAAAAGATAACCGAATGAAGATTTATCTAAAAATGTGAAAACACTGTCTCTATATTTCTACTTTTAATTAAAAACAATAGTATCAACCTAAATACTATAATTTAATGCAACAAAGTGCTATACAGAGTCTAAAATGAATGTATAGATATATTTTAATTACTGTGGAGAAACCCAATATGTAGTCTACAGAACAATATAGCTTTAACTATAGCTTTATTTTAGAATAAAAGTTATGGACAAACATTTTTATCTTTGAATGTGTATGTGATGAAATATCAGATTGTTAATAATAGTTGTGCTGAGGAAATGAGATTTTATAATATTGGATTTGTCTTTATGTTTATCTGTTTATTTTTCATTGTAGAATCACTTTCTTATTTTGCAAGAGAATTTATTTTTCCCTTGTCTCTTATAAGTGCTGTAAATATGAATACCTTTTTAATTTGATGTTAATTTTTAACCACTTCCTCTTGAATGTGTCATTAGCACTTAAAAATATTTGCACACTCTAATCTACCTACTATTCCCAATTATCTTCAATTTCCATTGGTCCTGAATGTACTTCAAACTCAGATCTATGTACTTCATCCCATAACTCAACCTAAACCATGATGGAGGGGATGCAGCTTGCAAATATAGTCAGAGAGATGCTTCCCAAAAGCTTTAAGGCATAAAGGAAAGGAGTGTTGCTCAACAAAAGTACTGGTTCTTTGTAATTGTACAATCTTTTCAGAACATATTTAAAGGATAAAAAAATCTTAAAATTTTGCGTTAGTTAGCTGGTGAAAACTATAAATTCCATTATAAATTCTGAGCTTTCATATATAGAAAAACTTAAAATACATGTCATTTGAAGTAGAAGCTCTGAGACCAGGAAGCAATCATTACAGGGAAGTCGTGCAGCCTGTGGGGGACATGGCACACATGGATGGAGAAAGCAGATCTAAGTATGAGCAGGATAGAAGCATCCTTTTAGATTAATCCTGGCAAGGATTTCAACTATTTTCTGAAGTGCGCCTGAGTAAAAACTAATAGATCTACACAGTATATTTTAAAATCACTGCATCTGTATTGGTGCCTTTATTTACTAATTCATAAACCATATTGTTTTTATTCAGAATAAGTGTAGAGTGGTTCTTGACAAATCATTATGTCTTGGTTAATCTTGATTTAAGAAATACCTCTGAGTATTGCTACAATATAAATACCTAGGGGGACCCTTCTTGTTATTAAAATCTGGATTCTAGAGTGCACAGTATGCTAAATCAGTAAGAAACACCAATTATAGGAAGGCAACTTGATGTATATTCCTGCTTGAATGTGCTGTATGTGGCAGAAGTGCAAAAACTAACTACCTTAGGTAAAATGTAAACAATGTTTCATGTTTATTCAGTACTTCATTTTCCATATTTTTGTGATTTGGAGATGCATCATTAAGATATCCTTAAAATGTTGAAGACGGCTAGAAACACCTAATATATACCCTGTAGACATGATTCAGTTATTCCACAAGGTACTTGCTTGCTATTTGGTCCCCATAATGCTATTATTTCTAGAACTTTAGAAATCAATGTGGTATTGATGAGGACTTCAACAGTCACATATAAAAAATTATTCCAGTACTGTAAATGAGATAATAATCAATAATGGATAATTTAAAAGTCTACTTTGTAACATATTCACTGTATCAGTGCTATATCTATTGCCAAAACAAACTATAAATGTCTAATCTATTATCATGTATCCACTTACTTTTCTTACTTTTTCTTATTGTTTTGCTTGGAGAGGGGAAAATGTCAATGAATAACTATCTTTGGATTCATCAGCAAGTCACTGTTACCAGAACTTTTATTGAAGAAAAAATACAGGCCACCTCTTTCTGCCTTATTTTCTTCACTATTAATTATTGTTGTCCTCATTATCATCGTCATCATGATTGCCTTTATCCTTGGCTCTTCATAAACAGCCTCTAATAAAGGGTTAAAGACAGATCCTTAACTGAGTTGTGTGATCCCAGAGATCAGATGAGAGTGATAGGAAGGAAGCCGAAAGAAGAAAGAGGCAATGAAAGATGCCTTATCTAGTTGACCACTGCAGCAGGTGATTGGCTTCTTGATTCTATAGGACCACCTGAGAAGCTATGTACTGTGTCTTGAGATCTTCCGTACATAGGGAAGGAGGCAGAAAGCATACACTCACTGATTTCTTTCCCTGAATGGATAACATGTTCCCCATGTAGTATTATATTATATTATATTATATTATATTATATTATATTATTAAGGTATCAAACATGTTCCATTTGGATCCTACCCAGAGAACCCCTGAGGAAGGACAGACCTGGGGAAGTACAGACCTGAGACAAGATGCATCTGCAGGAAGCTGGACGGAGCTAATGCAGGTCTGTTGAATAAGAATCTGATGAGGCTGAATGAATTCTCCACGTTAAGATCATCATCATCATCATCATCATCATCATCATTGATAGCCACTCCTTATCTCTAGTCACCAGAGCCTATCATTATTCACAAGAGACATCATAGTGGGTGAATAATCAAACTGACTTCGGTCAGTTTTTAATATATATGTCTATGCATATATGATCAAAGTGAAGCATGTACAGAAACAGAAATATGAGACTCAAAATCAAGTGATAATAGTCAATAAAAATAGACTTGCAAATAGGTACCCAGGTGTTAGATTTAGCAGATATGGACATTGAAATGACAATAATCACGATGATGTTAAAGAATTTAGAGGAAAAGAAGTATAATATGAGTCCAAATGATGCAGAATTACAGAAAAAAATGGAGCCTGAAAAATAATCATGTGGAAATTTTAGAAATAAAAAAATACCATATCTAAAAAGACAGAAGTATAAAAATCCCTGAAAAATGGTGATGTGACTGTTTTTTTCCCCTCTGTTTCAAATACTTCTCAAAAATATTTATTTGAAAAGCAGAGTGATAGAGAAGGAGAGACAGACCAAGAAATATTTTCCATCCACTAGTTCACTCCTCAAGTGGCTGAAACAGTCAGGTCTGGGCCAGCCCAAAGCCAGGAGTCAGGAGCACTATCCTGACCTCCAACATGGGAGGCAGGGACCCAAGTGATTGGGCCATCTTCTGCTGTCTTCCCAAACACATTATCAGGAAATTGGATCAGAAGTGAGCAGCAACGCTTAAACTGGCATTCTGATATGGAATACAGTTGATAAAAGCTGTGGCTTAACGTACTGTGCACAACACCAGCCCCTCTTCTTCAAATACTTTAACCCAAATTCCAATGCCTGGATTAAAATGGTGTTCTATAATTGATTGCTTCATCTCTCTTCATGTTCTTACTGACACTTCTGACCTCAACCATCATCAGTTCAGTTCCAAAGAAGTGTGCCCATGCAACCTACCTTGTGGACTGTGATGCTGAAGGGAAGACCACATGAGCTGTGGCATCGGAGTTCTCTACAGAGATGCACATGTCAACACTGACTTCAGATTCCTGAGTCTTCTTTAGATCTGTAGGATACCAATAGCTTTCTTTTTCTAGACCTTGCTGCCTTTCTTTGCCTGCTCAACCCTTATTCATATTTAGAGTGACTTAGACATCACTTCTTCCTTTAAAATTTTTTTTTAATGAGAAAGAGAGAGAATGCTCCCATTCACTGGTTAATTCTCCCACATGCCTGCCATGGTCTAGGCTGGGCCAGGAAAGAGACAGGACCTGGGAACAACCTGGGTCACCAATATTGGTGGCAAGGACCCAAGTGTGTGAGTAATGACCAGTGACTGTCAGGCTGCACATTAGCAGACAGCTGGAATCAGGAATTAGAGCTAGTTTTGCAACCCAGGCACTTCAAAACAAGATATGAGTGCCTTAGCTGGTGGGCCAGATGTTACCCATAGGAACTTTTAACTCTTTAAATGAGTATTAGATATTTCTCTATGTGTTTCTATACATCCCAATCATTTCTGTTATAATCCTTAGCACATTGTTTGTGTAATTGCTTGCCCATGTATTTTTCCACACCCCTTAAGCTCTGTGAGGACAGGAAAGATTTCTCTCTAATCTTCACTGTTGCATGTGAAGAATTTAGCATACTACCTGACAAATCTTAGGGGAATCAATAAATATGTCTTAAATAAATGTATAAATGTACCATCGATCACATTTGAAACACTTCAGTTTGTAGATTAAATAATATAATAGATTACAGAAACTCATATTGTACAATTTCCATCCAGAAGTCACATCTCAAATAGAAATACTATAGATCATAGACAGTTAGAGCTGGGAGTTTAGAAATGAATGAGAACAATATTACAGAAGGGGAAACTCAAATCTGCTTTTCCAAAGGTGTGGTGTTGTGAAGGTTATACACTCTGACAATGACAGTTCTAGACTCCAAGCTCTCGAGTCCTTGCTTACTGGTCTTGAGCTGTGGTTTTTATCAGGTTGGCAATTTACAGTTTCCAGAAAGCAGTAGGACCTAACCTGGTTTCTTGTCTCCTTCAGATCACACAGTCTCAGACGAGGAGATAGAAGAACAGCATGGAGTAGGAAGGAGGAAAATGTAAGCATAGTAGCTTTCTTTTTATTTTCATATGACATAAAGTTTGCTTTATAGTTATTTTTTGACCTAAATTCTCTTGAATGTCTTTACCTGAGAGAGCAAAAACATATGATTTACCAATGTCAGGGAGTTTAAAAAGCAATATGTTAACTAATGCAATCTTTTTTCTTGTTGTTATCAGTTAATAGTGAAGCACCAGCCTGGATGTCCATGTTATATCCACTTCCCTATATATTCCCCCTTTCCATTTTTTCTCCCTCCCTTCCTCCCATTCTCCCTTTCTCTCTTTCATTTTCTCTTGCGTTCTTCTTCCTTCCTCCCCTAGTTTTCTCTTTCTCTCACTTTCCCTGATTATATAGTTGTATTTGTTGTGATTTAACATTATAAGTTTTAAGAAACACTGAAATAGGTTTATGGGTCATTTTCTGCATTTAAAATTGTTCCTCAACACTCTTTTTATTCAGAGACTTTTACTCTGTGGACTCCTGTTGGCCTGTTAAGCTGCTAAAGCATCTTTTAAAGAGAATGGAAGCTAAGATAAAATTTCCCTTATTATCTAGTTGGTGACTCAAAAATTTTTGATTTGTGTATTTTTCAATGAAAAATGTTTGAGCAAATGTGAATCCTGCAACATAAATATAGTTTATTATAGATTATTAATGTATTTCACAATGCTAAGTAATATTAATAAAGCTTTATCATTGAATTTTGGATAAAACTACTAGAAGTTCTATTATGTCCTTCACCTACCTTCTTGGCCCTCTCATATATATATCTTCTGGGGTGTGTACACCCTATTTCAGAGTCCACTGGCAGGAAAAAAACTCTGATTTATGTGTAAGCTAGTATATTTTCACCAATGACAGATTAGTTGCTAGTTTTTATTCAAATGAATAACATGTCTAGGTTGATAAGGAGAATTTCCATGTCTTTTTTGTTTTCACTTTTTTGTGGCTTACTGAAATACTTGGTGATTGTATCAGATGATTCTAGAATTTAGGCAAAATTACATGGAGGGTTTGAATTGAATCATTCTGAGATGCTTCAAAATAAATTCATGCATTTTCTTACACAATCATGAATCAATTAGAAATGCCAGACTGTTTTAAATGTTCACAACAATATTTTTGAGCCTCAGCTCTTATTAATGCCATTAGGGAGTTGTAGCCACATACAGCTTTGCTTGATAGACACATATTTGTGGTTGGGAAGGGTGGAAATATTTCAGCTTAATGATTTTCAGATCTGGCATAGCCATCACTCAAGAATTCTAAAAAGAGAGATACAAAAGTATAATTACTACAACATGTGTTTCAGATTTTAAAGACAATTAGCTGGAGACCTCAAACTTTCTTTTCTCATTCAGCATACACAATAAGAATAATGCTTCACACTGGGTAGGCATTTTATACTTTATAAAGACATAAATATTCATTATTTTATTTGATTTTTATAACAATGCTGTGAAGTAGCCATTAATTATTATCTCTTTTTTTCATTAAAAGGATTGATAAAAAGGAGTTGATATTTAATGTAGGAAATCTGGGTTGGACACATGAAGGCTGGGTCTCAAGTGCTCTAAGCTTGCTTTTCTTCAAAATAATTTTTTTGGTGAACCTTTAGCAATTTATACAATTTATTTGCAAATTATGTAGATAAGATTTTCATAATGTTTATAATCCTGAAAAATTCTTAATATACGAACTACTCTGTATGACACAAGTGGAATAAATATCACTGATAGTTCTGGTGCCCCAGCTTAGTCTCCATTCTGAGGATCAAAGAATTGGAAGGAAACTGGTACTACTGTTCCTTCGAGTTCTTTTATTACTGACATGACTCAGGTTATACCTATTTGACTACCAAGTTTTCAAACACTCTTGGGATAAAAATTCCAATCAAGTGTGTTCAATAATGTTTTTAAATTTAAGTTTATTTATTCAAGATGTATAGAAATAGAGAGACAGAGACAGAGAGAGTGCTCTCATCTACTGCTTCCTTTCTCGAATGCCTGTAAATGGCTGAGGGTGAACCTGGACTGAAGCCAGGAACCTGGAATCCAATCAAAGTCTCCCATGCGGGAGCCAGGGCCACAATGACTTGAGCCAGTTGTGCTGCTTCCAGAGGTCTGCAATAACATGAAGATGGAGGTGGGAATTGAACCCAGGCACTCTGATACAAGATGAGGGCATCTTAACATCTAGGCTAAACATCCGCCCTCAAAGCTCTCTTTGCCTAAAAAGTTGTTAAAGGTACCAATTTAGCAAAAAATTATATTAAAAATAAAGTGTGAAACTTGATAGCAAAGTCCTATATTACTGAAAATTGAAAGAGTCTTTAGGTGGCATTCTAACTTGCTTAACGTTGTAAAGGTAGGTGCTTCCCTAGAATACAGTTCTTAACTTTTTATCTCAAGTGCTTTAGGTCACTGAAAAAATTGTTCTTCATAAACATGCATTTAAAATAGCTTTAATTCCTAAGAAAGTCTTCGAATCTTTAGCTATAAACTATTGTTTTTATTAAATCATCATCCAGAACATATAAATGCCTTTTATATGTTTTCCTGTATTAAGTATATCAGGTCATTTACATTCTCTCTGAAGTACTTTTTGTAGGAATGACAATTGAATTTTGAATTAAAATTAAAAAATATTTGAAAAATATTGAATTTTTTTCAGTATGCATAATAAGAATCTATTAATGAACTTTCATTTTCTACCCAGTGATGATGAGAGTGATAAAATATACAGTGAATGATTGTTTATAGTTTATAGATGTAAGAATTATGTTTAATGGAGAGTTTTCTGGTAAATCAATCTAGGAGAAAATTGAATGTCAACAAAATCTCAAAAAGGTACAGAAGTTTTCTTACATCAATAAGTATAAGCATATAAGTATCAACTTCAGGCTAAAGAATGACAATGAAGACAATAAGAGTGGGTCAATCAGGGGTAAGAAGCAATTTTTCTCTTCTCAGTGATATTGAAACTTCTTAAAATATGTCTAGCTATTCAATTCTTCACCAAGTTCCTTTGTGTCATCCTTATAAATGCCCCGTTGGGGAAAGCATCACTTGTTTTTCTCTAAGAAGAGAAAAATATGATTGTATTGTTAAAGAATGTGTTCCTATGCAAAGCTGGAAAATATTCCCAGTGAAAGAAAATACCCATGTTCTGAATGCCCTTCCAGTAGCCTTGGGATCACGACATTTTGAACTTCCTGTTACTTTGGTTATAAATATTGCTTTAAATGTTTCCAGGTATCAGTGCATTTTGTGATTTATATTTCTTATGTAGTACCATATTATTATGTTATAGCTGTAATTTTTTCTTTTAACAAGAGAGTCTGAAACTATTACATATTATGGATCACACTTTTGACAGAAGTTATTTTTTTTCTATTATAAGCATATTTTCACCATTAACAATATAAAAGGAACCAGATTGATTGTCTGGATTCTATTGGGGAAGTTTGACAGCAACAGTTTTACAGTGTGCTGGTTTATAGGGCAGACAGTGCACTCCTGTGAGCTCTTGTTGCTGACCGTGGTAGCAAAGCTGAGCCCTGCAGAGGTCAGAGGCTTCCTCACTGAGGCTTTATCAGGAGAAGCAGAGCTTCCAGAAGACTGAAGTTCTACACTCACTCCCAGTTTTAGTTTTCAAAACAGAGGAGAGGTGGGTGGGAGAATTGCAGGAGCACAGATGGATAGATCCTCACTACCTTTGAGCTGCTGCCACAAAGTGTTGTGCAAAGCTCTTGAAAAGAGTCTAGCCCTATGAAGCATTTTCCTCTTTATTCACTGGGTGACCTGTTTACCAGCAGGTTCCAGAAAGGGCATATCTCATTTTATCACAAAATGTGGTTGGTTAGTAACAATGCACTTAATATGATGATGATGATGTGGATGTAGTAGAAAGAATATTTGCAAAACTTGGTTAACTGTTTCCTGCACTGGTCTCCGATGAGTGCAGGGCAGCCTCATTTGGGTTCATCTGTGTTGTTCTGTTTTGCTTGCTTGAGGAAGAACATGGAACGAAAGGATAGGAGGATGGTAAAGAGGGAAGATGGAGAACTTTTGATTCTATTTTCTAGACCCCAGTCTGAAGGACAAGAAAAGCTTTGGTAGTTGTGATTCACTCTCCTTGGGGTTTGAAGTCCAGATCTGAAGAACAACGTCTCTGAAAAATAAGGGTAACCCTACTCTCTGATGGCTTTTGACATATTCTATTTGACCCTGCTTTCTCTACTTAATAATCTTTTACTGGCCCTAAATAGCTATGTTTCCACACCAAAGTAGGATCTGGAGTTCCGGCTGAGGGGTGACAGTCGGCAGTTGCTACTGAGACAAGTAGCAACCATTTGTTGTACGCCAGCTTGTCTGGAGCTGTGATGACTGAAGACTGGTACTAGACATGGGCTGATTACAGGAGTCACAACTTTGGAGAATTTTAATGATTTTAAAGTACCCACCAGCATGGTTTTTCCTTCATTGGAGCAAAACATGTCAGAAGATATGAGCAAAGAGCATGTGATTAATACAGAGAAAGCAAAACAGGTTAATGTGTAAAGCATCTCTGGAAAAAACAACCCTCTATCTTTTTATAGCACATAAAAACATTTTCCACTTGGCAAATTGTGTTTCTTTAAAAATAGCATGGAATCATGTGGTATAAAATGAAAGAAGAGACAGGAAAATATTGTAAAATGTTTTCAGGAAGTTATGAATTCAATTTCACCTGTTGGCTGAATCTGAAAAATAAATTGCTTTTTTTAGTAGAGCTTCTTCTCATGAGAAGTTATTATAATTGTCTCTTTTAACAATTTTTTAAATTAAAAAAGTTATGCGTTAATAAAATTCAAATAAAGCTTTGGCAAGAAGAAACAGTTGTTCTACTTTATTGTGCTGCTTCTCAGAATGTATTGTTTTCTAGAATAATGTAAAGATGCTCAATAGTTTAAGAGTCCTCACTTGCCATATCCATAAAAGTTTATTTTTATTCCCTTTTTCAGTTATTATGACAGTAAATTTTAACAGAAATAAAAAACCTTTTACTATAGCAAACTTCACACATAAGCATAAGCAGAGAGGAAAGTAGAAGAAATCTATATCATCCACCTTGAAAGTTTTCCATCCATGATCAACCTATTTTCATCTGTAGTCAAGTCTTCTACTTCCTTCATTGGTTTATTTTGAATCAATTATCAGATATAATCAGATATAATTTACCTTATAATAATTTCAGTATATAATCATAGCTATAAACATTAACCACGATGCAATGATAATATTCTTAATATTATCAAGTATTCATTCAATGAACATATTTCCCCAGTTGTCTTATACTTTTTTTTTTTTTGACAGGCAGAGTGGACAGTGAGAGAGAGAGAGACAGAGAGAAAGGTTTTCCTTTTAGCCGTTGGTTCACCCTCCAATGGCCGCTGCAGCTGGCACGCTGTGGCCGGCGCATCGTGCTGATCCGAAGGCAGGAGCCAGGTGCTTCTCCTGGTCTCTCACGGGGTGCAGGGCCCAAACACTTGGGCCATCCTCCACTGCACTCCCGGGCCACAGCAGAGAGCTGGCCTGGAAGAGGGGCCACCGGGACAGAATCCGGCGCCCTGACCAGGACTAGAACCGGGTGTGCCAGCACCGCAAGGCGGAGGATTAGCCTAGTGAGCCGCGGCACCGGCCAATGTCTTATACTTTTTAATTGGTTTTGTTGAATCTGTTCAGATACTACCCATATGCTGCATTTTTGCAGATGAATAGTGCTTGGTCCCTAAATATTTGAAACTTTAGATTTGCGCTCTCTCTCTCTCTCTCTCTCTCTCATTCTCTCTCTTGTTCTTGCTCTCACTCTCTCTCTCCTTTAGAATTTATTTTTTGAAGGAACCAGATCATTTTGTCCCCTGAAGTTTTCTGCACTTTGCATTATGTTAATAGTATACCTTTTGAGTCACATAAGGTTTTCTTTTTCCTATAATTTTTTTAAAGATTTATTTATTTACTTGAAAGTCAGAGTTACACAGAGAAAGGAGGGAGGAAGAGGGGGGAGAGAAAAAGATAGTGAGAGAGAGAGAGAGAGACAGAGAGAGAGAGACACACACAGAAAAAGAATCTTTCATCTTCTGGTTCATTCTCCAGATGGCTGCAACTGCTGGTGCTGAGCCCATCTGAAGCCAGGAATTATGATTTTTTTCTGGGTCTCCCACATGGTACAGAGGCCAAAGACTTGAGTCAATTTCCACTGCTTTCCCAGGCCATAGCAGACAGCTGGATCAGAAGTGTAGCAGCTGGATCTCAAACAGGAACCCATATGGGATGCTTGCATTGCAGGCAGTGGCTTTACTCGCTGGAGCCCGCCTATATATATATATATATTTTTTTTTTTTTTTTTTTTGACAGGCAGAGTGGATAGTGAGAGAGAGAGACAGAGAGAAAGGTCTTCCTTTGCCGTTGGTTCACCCTCCAATGGCCGCCGTGGCCAGCGCGCTGCGGCCGGTGCACTGCGCTGATCCGATGGCAGGAAGTTTTGAGAGTTGAAACCATTAATGGAGTGTTATAAATATTAATCATCCTAGAAAATTTCTTTAGAGTCTAAGTCTAAATCATACTTTGTTTGTCAGGAGAGAAAATGGAGACCCAGGAAATCTGGTTTGGAAAGTGTTGGAAAGAGTGCCAGACCACAAATGAAATTCTCCTATTGGGCTTTAACTACTTTATGATCTTAAGGGAAACTTAAGTTTTCTAAGCTTGAATTTACTAAACTTTGTTCTTGCTCAGTTTCTCTGCCTTCTCGGGAATTTTCAAACTTGGCAAGATGGTTTGCTTACTCTCATTTTTTAATGTCATTACAGGACTCAGAATTCTTTGCAGGTGTCTTACTACTTCACTTTCCCCCTGCAGATCTCCTACAAGAATCTTGTTTGCAGCTTTAAAAGAGTAGAAAACATGCAGGAAAGGAATTCTTGAGAATGCAGCTTATTTTAAATGGATAGGTGACAAGGTCACCACAACACCCAATAGACAAGAAAAGGTAGTTGCTTATATGAGTTTGCAGTTTGGGAAAAATAAATGTGAAAGTTGTTAATATGGAGAAGTTCTTTGAAAGCTTGATATTGAATGCAGTCATCAAGGGAATAAGAGTAAGTAGAGTATGAAGTAGATATAAGGACTGAGGTCTAGTTTTCCTTAATTTTAGAAATCTGAAGAGGAAAGAAAGTATGGGAATAAGCACCAAGCAGCATGGTCAGTGGTATTGTAGTCATCCTTCATCATTTTGTTGTGTACACAATGTCCTTTTTACAGATCCTCTCTATCCCAAAGTGTCTTTAGCCAATTACAGTCCAATCTCCATCTAGTAAAAATTCATCTCTTCTCCTCCACGCAGCAACAGCATTCCTTTTTTGGATCAAGCTGATGTGTGCTTACTGTGTAATACATAAATTCTGACTAGAATTTGATCAGTTTGGAACACTTCCCAGGACTCATTGAACATCATTTGGCTGTGTCTCCCAAACCTAGATCAATTATATTCTGACCTGAATAAACCTTACATTAACCTTTTTACAGATCCAAATTATTTCCATCTACAGTATATATATCCCCACTTGGATAATTAACAACCATCTCCAACTTAATATGCCTACAATGGAGCTCCAAACAATTCTCCCTTAAACCTCTTCGCAGTTCTTTCACTTCAGAAAATCAGCTCAGTTTTCCATGCCATAGACCTTCAAATGGTCTTTAGCTGTCATTTTCTCCTGTACCTCACAAGTCAGTTCTTCAGCAGAGCCAATCACTTCTAACTCCAAAAAAATACATCTAGAATCTGATGCCAGAAAAATTGATCTCAGGCTGCCTGACACTGGATGGCCAAACAGAGAGCAAAATTTGATGTAAGGAAATAGGTTTATTCAAGATGATAGTGCTCTTAGGGAGAAGCAAGTAATTTCAGTCTCAAAGATGCTTTTCCCAATTTTCAAATTAGCAAGATTTTTATAAGAAGAAGGAGGAGTTGAGAGAGTGAGGGAGGATAATGGATTTAGTTGATTATCAGGCAGATTCTCAAGGTCAGTTTCCATAATCACTTAATCATCTTGACACAAGTTAGGTGGAGGGTCCTTTGATCTAAAGCTTGACTTGTATAGTTGATCCCTGTGATGTGGGCAAGGCAGGGAGTTAGAGAGGGACAAGGAACTAAGAACTGCCAACACCCAAGTCACGTGCACCACCCAAATCATAGCACCTTTCATGTTAATTCGCCATGGTTGAAGACTCAAAATACACACTCCTCAACATGTAGTTAAACCTCACTTTCTATCAGGCACCAGGCTCCAGGACATCTTCTTGGAGATCACCACATGCATTGCAGCCCAACCCCAAACCTTTCCTCCTCTCCATCTTCCCCGTGGCCCCAAGCACCACTCCTACCCTAAAAAATGGAAGACCCCAGCCTGCATGGGATCAATTATCCCTCGCTCATGTTTGACTATACTATTCCTTTACCTTTCAATAAGTTCTTTTCTTCTCATACAATTCTAACCATTTCCCTGCAGTCAATCCTTGAATTCATTTATTTTTATTTTTTATTTTTTTATTTTTTTATTTTTTGACAGGCAGAGTTAGAGAGAAAGAGACAGAGAGAAAGGTCTTCCTTTTCCATTGGTTCACCCCCCAAATGGCTGCCATGGCCTGCACACTGCACCGATCTGAAGCCAGGAGCTAGGTGCTTCTCCTGGTCTTCCATGCTGGTGCAGGGCCCAAGCACTTGGGCCATCCTCCACTGCCTTCCCAGGCCACAGCAGAGTTCATCTTTAAAAAATTCACTTATTTACTTGAGAGGCAGAATCACAGACAGAGAGAGGACATACAGAAAGAGGTCTTCCATCCACTGGTTCACTCCCCAAATGGCTGCAACTGCTGGAGCTGGACCAATCTGAAGCCAGGAGCCAGTACCATCTTCCACACAGGTGCAGGGGCCCAACACTTGAGCCATCTTCCAACTGCTTTCCCAGGTCATCAGCAGAGAGCTGGATCAGAAATGGAGCAGCCAGAACACAAATCAGCTGGGACTTGAACCTCTTATGCTGCAGAGCTGGTCCCTGGAATTCATTTTTATAAACACTTATTATATTTATTTGAAAGGTGTAGTTTCAGAGACAGACAGACACACACACACACACACACAGAGCTTTCATCCATTGGTTCATTCCCCAAATTGTTGTAAGGGCTGGGCCAAGTTGTAGCTAAGGAGCCCTTAACTCCATCTAGGTCTCACAAGTGGGTGACAAGGCCCAAGTACTTGGACCATCTTCTGCTGCTTTTCCAGCACACTAGTAGGTATCCAGATCGGAAGTGGAGCAGAGGGGACTCAAACTGGCACCATATGGGTTGTCACTGTTGCAGGCAGTGGCTTAACCCACTGTGCCACAATGGCATCCCCAATTTGTGGAATTCTGAAGCAAGCATTATTCACCTACTGAATCAAGCAAAAATTCTGATTAGTCATGAGGTCAGCAGGTAGCTTTTGTCAATCAGAATGTGAAAAGGAAAGGAAGATATATTCTCTTTACAATTAATATTGTATGACTAATCACAGGTTAGAATATAAAAATGGGATTGTCGACAGATTCATTATTATTAGGAATTCAAATGCTTTCGACTACTTCGACTACCAAGTGTTCCATGCTTGCCATCTGTTTCTTGAATTATTGCAGGAGTACCCTCCTGGCCCCATGATTCTGCATCTATTCCTCTACGGCTTGTCCACAACAAAGCAGCTGAGATGCTTCCAAAAATATAGATAATATCCATGATCATAGGCAATAGTTCCACTGCTTAAAGACTGCTAGTGGCTTCTCATCTTGCTTAAAATAGGATCGAGGATTTAATGTTGTCTGGCCTTTAGTTTCTTTTCTGACATCTTCTCTTGCTGTTCTCCCTTCTTCTTGCTCCACTGTTTCCAATAAGCATTCTTGCTTTTTCTTAAACATGGAAACCACATTTATGTCTCAGGGTGTTTGAATTTGCTCCCACAACCCCTGCCTGAAATTGTTTTCCTTCAGGCGTTTGCTCAAATGTCACCCTGCAGCAAGGTCTTTCCTAATGTTCCTATATACCTAAATTTTTAAAACCTCTTCCCAATACTTGTCATTTTTGTTTTCTACTGTATATTATAAAACTCCTGGGGCTAGGCCGGTGCCGTGGCTCACTAGGCTAATCCTCTACCTTGCGGCACGGGCACACTGGGTTCTAGTCTCAGTCGGGGCGCCAGATTCTGTCCTGGTTGCTCCTCTTCCAGGCCACCTCTCTGCTGTGGCCAGGGAGTGCAGTGGAGGATGGCCCAAGTCTTTGGGCCCTGCACCCGCATGGGAGACCAGGGGAAGCACCTGGACCTGGTTCCTGGCTTCGGATCAGCGTGATGTGCCGGTCACAGCACGCTGGCCGCGACAGCCATTGGAGGGTGAACCAACGGCAAAGGAAGACCTTTCTCTCTGTCTCTCTCTCTCTCTCTCACTGTCCACTCTGCCTGTCCAAAAAAAAAAAAAAAAAAAAACAAAAAAAAACAAAAAACTCTTGGGGCTGGCATTGTGGTGTAGCAGGTAAAACTGCCACTTGTGATGGTGGCATCCCACGTGGACACTGTTTAGTGTCCTGGCTGCTCCACTTTTGCTCCAACTCCCGGATAATCACCTAGGAAAAGTAGTAGAAGATTATGGAAGTGATTGGGCCCCTGCCACTCATGTCAGAGACCTGAATGAAACTCCTGCTCTGCATTTGGTCTGACTCAGCTCTGGTTGCTGCAGCCACTTGGGGAGTGAACTAGCAGATGGAAGATTCTCGCTCTCTCTTACTCTCTCTCTTTCACTCCCTCTTTCTCTGTAAGTCTGAATTTCTCAGAAATAAATAAATCTTTAAAACGTCCTCTTATTATTGGAGAAGAGATCCCTGAATGACCTTGGTCAATCCAGCTTATCACCCTCTTGCTTGTAATGCTTATGTAGAACCTGCTGAGAATTCAATTACCTGAGACAAGGAGGAAATGTCAAGAGTGACCCAGGCAGCTGTCCCATTCATCCCAGAACACAATGTTCTGCAACACATGAATTCAGTGAATCAGTAAATCTGAGTATTGAGACCAAACCCCCACTCCTAATGGCTTCAATGTAGACTTTACCAGAATCCAGTATCTTTTCCTAAGGTTACAGTTTCTCTGTCTTCATTATGGTGATTATAAGTCAACCTATTACTAGTGATAAACTCACTAAATTAAGGGAGTGATAAAAGGCTCATGTTGATTCAGAAGGACTCCAGATTATAGGACTCAGAATTTAATTATCACCTCTTTAGCTAACATTCTAATACTGGGGTTTAATGTAAGATTTTTTAGGAACTACAAGCCCTGATCAAACAAAGCAATAACCAATCTACCCATAGACTCCAGATGAGATAGTGACCACTTTGGCATCACAGCAACTGCAAAAGAATTTGTAAGCCTCCTGTTGTTGACCAGTCAAAAGAAGTGACAAGTAATGCAGTCCAGCCAAAGACACACACACACACTCACACACACAAGCTGAGCATATCTGCTCCTGTCAACTTTGACCTATAAACTTCACTGTCCTTGGCTGGCGCCGCGGCTCACTAGGCTAATCCTCCACCTTGCGGCGCTGGCACACCGGGTTCCAGTCCCGGTCGGGGTGCCGGATTCTGTCCCAGTTGCCCCTCTTCCAGGCCAGCTCTCTACTGTGGCCCGGGAGTGCAGTGGAGGATGGCCCAAGTGCTTGGGCCCTGCACCCCATGGGAGACCAGGAGAAGCACCTGGCTCCTGCCATCGGATCAGTGCAGTGCACCGGCTGCAGCGGCGGCCATTGGAGGGTGAACCAACGGCAAAGGAAGACCTTTCTCTCTGTCTCTCTGTCTCTCTCTTCACTGTCCTTAAGCTCCCATCACTGGCTCATTCCCCCAATGCCTGGAACTGCTAGGACTGGTTTAGGCCGAATCTGGGTGGGGATAACTCAGTGCAGTTCTCTCATGGTTAGCAGAGATCCAGTTAATTTCTCAAATCATCATTTGCTGCCTCCCAGGGTCTGCATTGGCAGGAAGCTGGAATCAGTAGTCAGAGCTGAGACATGAACTTGGCACTTGTGTGTGGTACACAAGCATCTCAGCAAACATATTAACTATTAGGCCAGATGCCCACAGCTTCCTCTTTAGTTTGATACCTGATAGTTCTCTACCTGGCAATTTAATATTAGAAAACAAGATGTTTAAAATATGAAGCTATCACACCCCATGTGATATTCCTATCACCTGGAAACTATTTTATAGATTGATATACTTTATTATGATAGATTATAATTATCTTTTTAAAAAACTTTTATTTAGTAAATATAATTTTCCAAAGTACAGTTTATGGATTACAATGGCTTTTTGCCCCCCATAACTTCCCTCCCACCCTCACCCCTCCCATTTCCCACTCCCTCTCGCATTCTGTTCACATCAAGATTCATTTTCAATTCTCTTTATATACAGAAGATTGATTAAGTATATATTAAGTAAAGGTTTCATCAGTTTGCACCCACACAGAAAATAAAGTGTAAAATACTGTTTCAGTACTAGTTATAGAATTAATTCACCTTGGACAACACATTAAGGACAGAGATCTTACATGAGGAGTAAGTCCACAGTGACTCCTGTTGTTGACTTAACAATTTGACACTCTTGTTTATGGCGTCAGAAATCTCCCTAGGCTCTAGTCATGAGTTTCCAAGGCTATGGAAGCCTCTTGAGTTCACTGACTTTGATTTTATTTAGACAAGGTCATAGTCAAAGTGGAAGTTCACTCCTCCCTCCAGAGAAAGGCACCTCCTTCTTTGATGGCCCGTTCTTTTCACTGGGATCTCACTCGCACAGACTTTTCATTTAGATCCTCTTTTTTTTTCTTTTTTCTTTTTTTTGCTAGAGTGTCTTGACTTTCCATGCCTAAAATACTGTCATGGGCTCTTCAGCCAGATCCGAATGCCTTAAGGGCTGATTCTGAGGTCAGAGTGCTGTTTAGGACTTCTACCATTCTATGAGTCTGCTGTGTCTCCCACTTCCCATGTTGGATCATTCTCTCCCTTTTTTATTCTGTCAGTTAGTATTGGAGACACTCGTCTTGTTTGTGTGATCCCTTTGACTCTTAGACCTATCAGTGTGATCAATTGTGAATTGAAATGGATCACTTGGACTAGTGAGATAGCATTGCTACATGCAATCTTGATGGGATTGTATTGGAATCCCCTGGCACATTTCTAACTTCACCATTTGGGGCAAGTTCGATTGAGCATGTCCCAAATTGTACATCTCCTCCCTCTCTTATTCCCACTATTATGTTTAAGAGGGATCACTTTTCAGTTAAATTTAAACACCTAAGAATAAATGTGTGTTGATTACAGAGTTCAACCAACAGTATTAACTAGAACAAAAAATTACTAAAAGGGATGAAGTATTACATTGTACATCAACCATCAGGACAAGAGCTGATCAAGTCACTGTTTTTCATAGTGCCATTTCACTTCAACAGGTTTCTTTTTTTGTGGTTGGTTAGTTGTCGCCAATCAGGGAGAACATATGATATTTGTCCCTTTGGGACTGACTTAATTCAGTCGGCATGATGTTTTCCAGATTCCTCCATTTTGTTGCAAATGACTGGATTTCATTGATTTTGACTGCTGTATAGTATTCTTTTTTTTTTTTTTGACAGGCAGAGTGGACAGTGAGAGAGAGACAGAGAGAGAAAGGTCTTCCTTTGCCGTTGGTTCACCCTCCAATGGCTGCCGCTGCAGCCGGCGCACTGCGCTGATCCGATGGCAGGAGCCAGGAGCCAGGTGCTTTTCCTGGTCTCCCATGGGGTGCAGGGCCCAAGCACCTGGGCCATCCTCCACTGCACTCCCTGGCCATAGCAGAGAGCTGGCCTGGAAGAGGGGCAACTGGGACAGAATCAGGCGCCCCGACCGGGACTAGAACCCGGTGTGCCGGCGCCGCAAGGTGGAGGATTAGCTTATTGAGCCACGGCGCCGGCTGACTGCTGTATAGTATTCTATAGAGTACATGCCCAGAATTTCCTTATCTAGTCTACTGTTGATGGGCATTTGGCTTGGTTCCAGGTCTTAGCTATTGTGAATTGAGCTGCAATAAACATTAACATGCAGACAGCTTGTTTGTTTGCCAATTTAATTTTCTTTGGGTAAATTCCAAGGAGTGGGATGGCTAGGTTGAATGGTAGGGTTATTTTCAGGCTTCTGAGGAATCTCCAGACTGACTTCCATAATGGCTTAACCAGTTTGCATTCCCACCAACAGTGGGTTAGTGTCCCTTTTTCCCCACATCCTCTCTAGCATCTATTGTTGGTAGATTTCTGAATGTGAGCCATTCTAACCGGGGTGAGGTGAAACCTCATTGTGGTTTTGATTTGCATTTCCCTGATTGCTAGTGATCTTGAACATTTTTTCATGTGCCTGTTGGCCATTTGGATTTCCCCTTTTGAAAAATGTCTATTGAGGTCCTTGGCCCATCTCTTAAGTGGGTTGTTTGTTTTGATGTTGTGGAGTTTCTTGATTTCTTTGTAGATTCTGGTTATCAACCCTTTATCTGTTGCATAGTTTGCAAATATATTTTCCCATTCTGTCGGTTGCCTCTTCACTTTCCTGACTGTTTTTTTTTTTTTTTTTTTTGAAGTACAGAAACTTCTCAATTTGATGCAATCCCAAATGTTCATTTTGGCTTTGACTGCCTGTGCTTCTGGGGTGTTTTCCAAGAAGTCTTTGCTGGTACCTATATCTTGCAGGGTTTCTCCAATGTTCTCTAGTAACTTGATGGTGTCGGGTCTTCGATTTAAGTCTTTAATCCATGTTGAGTGAATTTTTGTGTAAGGTGAAAGGTAGAGGTCTTGCTTCATGCTTCTGCACGTGGAAATCCAGTTTTCCCAGCACCATTTGTTGAATAGACTGTCCTTACTCCAGGGATTGGTTTTAGATCCTTGATCAAATATGAGTTGGATGTAGATGTTTGGGCTGATTTCTGGTGTTTCAATCTGTTCCATTGGTCTATCCATCTGTTTCTGTACCAGTACCATGCTGTTTTGATAACAACTGCCCTGTAGTATGTCCTGAAATCTGGCATTGTGATGCCTCCAGCTTTGTTTTTGTTGTACAAGATTGCTTTAGCTATTCGAGGTCTCGTGTGTCTCCATATGAATTTCAGCATCATTTTTTCCAGAACTGAGAAGGAGGTCTTCGGTATCTTGATTGGTATTGCATTGAACTTGTAAATTGCTTTTGGGAGAATGGACATTTTGATGATATTGATTCTTCCAATCCATGAGCATGGAAGATTTTTCCATTTTTTGGTATCCTCTTTTATTTCTTTCTTTAAGGTTTGTAATTTTCATAGTAGAGATCTTTAATATCCTTGGTTAAGTTTATTCCAAGGTATTTGATTGTTTTTGTAGCTATTGTGAATGGGATTGATCTTAGAAGTTCTTCCTCAGCCATGACATTGTCTGTGTATACAAAGGCTGTTCATTTTTGTGCATTGATTTTATATCCTGCTACTTTGCCAAACTCTTCTATGAGTTCCAATGGTCTCTTAGTAGAGTTCTTTGGGTCCCCTAAATAAAGAATCATATCATCTGCAAAGAGGGATAATTTGACTACTTCCTTCCCAATTTGTATCCCTTTAATTTCTTTTTTTTAAATTTATTTATTTAAAAGAGTAAAACACAGAGAGAACGAGAGGCAGAGAGAGCGGTCTTCTATCCACTGGTTCATTCCCTAGTTGGCCGTAATGGTCAGAGCTGTTCCAATCCAAATCCAGGAGCAAGGAGCTTCTTCCGGTCTCCCACGTGGGTGCAGGGGCCCAAGCACTTGGGCCATCTTCTACTGCTTTCCCAGGCATGGTAGCAGGGAGCTGCCCCAGCCTCCTGGTGTACACACCCAAGCCCCTGAAGTGGGCAGGAGAAGCAGCCCAGTTCGCTGATGGTGGGCAGTGCAGGGGGACCTGGAGACCCCTGAGGGGTAACAAGGCTACCGGGACCGGGACCAACATCCTAGGAACAAATCCAGTATTGAAAAGGCATCATCTAGGGATGGAGACCTCGGTAATTCTGGATTACCTCTCAGACTGCCGTCTGCCTTCTGCTTGTTCACCGTGGTCTCTGAGCGGCCCTCACTGTCCACCACAGTCCTGCGTTCCTCCACGGCCCCATCTGGCTTAGTGATCTTGGTCACAGAGATACTCTTGAAATAGGATTTGGGCTGAGGCTGCAGAACTGGGCCAAGACCCTCCTGTGAAACCTGGGAATAAAGATTGTTGTCCTCTCTGGCCCGGGGATGGGGAGTCACAGGCACACATCATCAAACCTGTGGAAAGGCCTCTGGGAGCCCCAGTCTGCTGCTGGTTTGGAAGACTCAGTTCCTGCATCACTCTCCACGGCCCCCCCCCCCACCAAAGATCCTGGGCTGGTGGCTATCTGGGTACTTAAGCATTGAGTCTCAAAGCGTCTGTCCCTGCCATGGTCTCTCACCAGCTGGCTCTGACTCGGGACCTGGAAGCTCAGGAGCATGGGAAGGCACGGTCCAGGCCCCCATCTCGCTGAAGATGCTATTGAAATCCCGGACTAGGTCATTAAAGCCGAAGTTATCATGGAAACGCATCCCTCCTCCCGGAATGAAGTTGAAGCTGAATCCAAATTCCTCTGGGGGTTGGGAACCAGGAAACCTGGAGGTCCCATGGCCCCATGTGGCTCCTTCTTCCTCTTCTTCATCATCCTCATCTTCATCTCAAGTCATCCCTCCAAAGAAGGGATCTCTGTGGCTGAAGGCGGAGGCAGATCGGCCACCAAGATTTCAGCACTGTTTTAAGCCATGAAATCAAAGTACCAAAGTACGCAAAAGCGGGGTCTAGGAAGCTGGGGGGTGGGAGAGAGAGGCGGGGCCACTGGAAAGCAAGTTGTCAGGTCCAAATCTATCAGCGGACAGCTCTGGCTTTTCTTCCTCTATTTTCATCAGTCAGTCCTGACTTTGCAACTCCCCTCAGGGCATCTTTCCCCCATGCCTCCTCAGCACGCCCCAGCCCCTCCCCTCTCCCCAGGTCCTGGCTCACTTCCTCTTCTCCAAGCCCCCATTTTCTTCCCCGCCCAGGTCCCTGTTGCATCCTGTATCCCGTTAATTTCTTTTTCTTGCCTAATAGCTCTGGCTAAAACTTCGAGAACTATGTTGAATAGCAGTGGTGAGAGTGGGCATCCCTGTCTGGTACCAGATCTCAGTGGAAATGCTTCCAACTTTTCCCCATTCAATAGGATGTTGGCCGTGGGTTTTTCATACATTGCTTTGATGGTATTGACAAATGTTCCTTCCATACCCAGTTTGCTTAGAGTTTTCATCATGAACGGGTGTTGTATTTTATCAAATGCCTTCTTGGCATCTATTGAGATAATCATATGGTTTTTCTTCTGCAGTCTGTTAATGTGGTGTATCACATTGATTGTTTTGCGCACATTGAACCATCCTTGCATACCAGGGATAAATCCCACTTGGTCTGGGTGGATGATTTTTTTGATGTGTTGTTGTATTCTATTGGCCAGAATTTTATTGAGGATTTTTGCATCTATGTTCATCAGTGATATTTGTCTGTAATTCTCTTTCAATGCTGCATCTTTTTCCAGCTTAGGAATTAAGGTGATGCTGGCTTCATAGAAAGAATTTGGGAGGATCCCCTCTTTTTTGATTGTTCTGAATAGTTTGAGAAGAATTGAAATCAGTTCTTCTTTAAATGTCTGGTGAATTCAGCAGTGAATCCATCTGGTCCTGGGCTTTTCTTTGTTGGGAGGGCTTTTATTACTGTTTCAATTTCTGTCTCAGTTATGGGTCTGTTTAGGCTTTCTATGTCTTCCTGGTTCAATTTACGTAGGTTGCATGTGTCCAGGAATCTATCCATTTCTGATTGGTTCCCCTGTTTGCTGGCATAGAAGTCTTTGTAGTAATTTCTGATGATTCTTTTTATTTCTGTGGTGTCTGTTGTTACATTTCCTTTTTCATCTCTGATTTTATTGATTTGGGTGTTTTCTCTTCTTTTTCTAATTAGTTGGGCCAATGGGGTGTCAATTTTGTTTATTTTTTCAAAAAACCAGCTCCTCCTTTGGCTGATTTTTTGTAATGTTTTTTTGGATTCAATCTTGTTGATTTCTTCTCTGATTTTAATTATTTCTCTTCTCCTACTAGATGTGGGTCGGGTTTTCTGCAGGTTTTCAAGATCCATGAGATGCAGTGAAAGCTCATCTATTTGGTGCCTTTCCAATTACTTGATGAAGGCACCTATTTTTTTTAACTTTTATTTAATGAATATACGTTTCCAAAGTACGAATAATGGATTACTATGGCTTCCCCCCCATACCGTCCCTCCCACCCACAACCCTCCCCTTTCCCTCTCCCTCTCCCCTTCCATTCACATCAAGATTCATTTTCGATTATCTTAATATACAGAAGATCAGCTTAGTATACATTAAGTAAGGATTTCAACAGTTTGCTCCCACACAGAAACATAAAGTGAAAAATAATAGATGATTTTTTAAATGATGATGAAATCAGATCAGACCTATTGTCATGTTTAATCCCAGTGAGAGTCAAGTTGGGAGTTGATAGTTTCTTTTCTTTTTTTTTTTTTTTTTTTTTTTTTTTTTACAGAGGATCAGTTTAGTATGCATTAAGTAAAGATTTCAACAGTTTGCACCCCCATAGAAACACAAAGTGAAATATATTATTTGAGTACTCGTTATAGCATTAAATCTCAATGCACAGCACATTAAGGACAGAGATCCTACATGAGGAGTAAGTGCACAGTGACTCCTGTTGTTGACTTTACCAATTGACACTCCTGTCTATGGCATCAGTAATCTCCCTATGCTCCAGTCATGAGTTTCCAAGGCTATGGAAGCCCCTTGAGTTCTCCGACTCTTATCTTGTTTAGACAAGGTCATAGTCAAAGTGGAGGTTCTCTCCTCCCTTCAGAGAAAGGTACCTCCTTCTTTGAAGACCTGTTCTTTCCACTGAGATCTCACTCACAGAGATCTTTTGCCAGAGTGTCTTGGCTTTCCATGCCTGAAATACTCTCATGGGCTTTTCAGCCAGATCTGAATGCCTTTAGGGCTGATTCTGAGGCCAGAGTGCTATTTAGGGCATCTGCCATTCTATGAGTCTGCTGAGTATCTCACTTCCCATGTTGGATCACTCTCCCCTTTATTTATTCTATCGGTTAGTGTTAGCAGGTACTAGACTTGCTTATGTGCTCCCTTTGACTCTTAGTCCTTTCATTATGATCAATTGCGAACTGAAATTGATCACTTGGACTAGTGAGATGGCATTGGTACATGCCACCTTGATGGGATTAAATTGGAGTCCCCTGGTATGTTTCTAACTCTACCATTTGGGGCAAGTCAGCTTGAGCATGTCCCAAATTATATATCTCTTCCCTCTCTTATTCCTACTCTTATGTTTAACAGGGATCACATTTCAGTTAAATTTCAACACTTAAGAATAACTGTGTATTAATTACAGAATTAAATCAGTCATATTAAGTAGAACAGACAAAAAAACTACTAAGAGGGATAATGTATTAAGTTGTTCATTAACAGTCAGGGCTATGCTGATCAAGTCACCGTTTCCCATAGTGTCCCTTTCACTTCAACAAGTTTCCTTTTTGGTGTTCAGTCAGTTGTCACCGATCAGGGAGAACATATGGTATTTGTCCCTTTGGGACTGGCTTATTTCACTGAGCATGATGTGTTCCAGATTCCTCCATTTTGTTGCAAATGACTGGATTTCGTTGTTTCTTACTGCAGTATAGTATTCTAAAGAGTACATATCCCATAATTTCTTTATCCAGTCTACCGTTGATGGGCATTTAGGTTGGTTCCAGGTCTTAGCTATTGTGAATTGTGCTGCAATAAACATTAGGCTGCAGACCGCTTTTTTGTTTGCCAATTTAAATTCCTTTGGGTAAATTCCAAGGAGTGGGATGGCTGGGTCGAACGGTAGGGTTATCTTCAGGTTTCTGAGGAATCTCCAGACTGACTTCCATAATGGCTTAACCAGTTTGCATTCCCACCAACAGTGGGTTAGTGTCCCTTTTTCCCCACATCCTCGCCAGCATCTGTTGTTGGTAGATTTCTGAATGTGAGCCATTCTAACCGGGGTGAGGTGGAACCTCATTGTGGTTTTGATTTGCATTTCTCTGATTGCTAATGACCTTGAACATTTTTTCATGTGCCTGTTGGCCATTTGGATTTCCTCTTTTGAAAAATGTCTATTGAGGTCCTTGGCCCATCTCTTAATTGGGTTGTTGGTTTTGTTTTTGTGGAGTTTCTTGATCTCTTTGTAGATTCTGGTTATTAACCCTTTATCTGTTGCATAGTTTGCAAATATTTTTTCCCATTCTGACGGTTGTCTCTTCACTCTCCTGACTGTTTCTTTTGCAGTACAAAAACTTCTCAATTTGATGCAATCCCAATAGTTAATTTTGGCTTTGACTGCCTGTGCCTCCCGGGTCTTTTCCAGAAACTCTTTGCCTGTGCCAATATCTTGAAGGGTTTCTCCAATGTTCTCTAGTAACTTGATGGTGTCAGGTCGTAGATTTAGGTCTTTAATCCATGTTGAGTGGATTTTTGTGTAAGGTGTAAGGTAGGGGTCTTGCTTCATGATTCTGCACGTGGAAATCCAATTTTCCCAGCACCATTTATTGAATAGACTGTCCTTGCTCCAGGAATTAGTTTTAGATCCTTGATCAAATATAAGTTGGCTGTAGATGTTTGGGTTGATTTCTGGTATTTCAATTCTGTTCCATTGGTCTATCCATCTGTTTCTGTACCAGTACCATGCTGTTTTGATTACAACTGCCCTGTAGTATGTCCTGAAATCTGGTATTGTGATGCCTCCGGCTTTGTTTTTGTTGTACAAGATTGCTTTAGCTATTCGAGGTCTCTTGTGCCTCCATATAAATTTCAGCACCAATTTTTCCAGATCTGAGAAGAAGGTCTTCGGTATCTTGATTGGTATTGCATTGAATCTATAAATTGCTTTTGGGAGAATGGACATTTTGATGATATTGATTCTTCCAATCCATGAGCATGGAAGATTTTTCCATTTCTTGGTATCCTCTTCTATTTCTTTCTTTAAGGTTTTGTAATTTTCATCGTAGAGATCTTTAACGTCCTTGGTTAAGTTTATTCCAAGGTATTTGATTGTTTTTGTAGCTATTGTGAATGGGATTGATCTTAGAATTTCTTCCTCAGCCATGGCATTGTCTGTGTATACAAAGGCTGTTGATTTTTTTGCATTGATTTTATACCCTGCTACTTTGCCAAACTCTTCTATGAGTTCCAATAGTCTCTTGGTAGAGTTCTTTGGGTCCCCTAAATAAAGAATCATGTCATCTGCAAAGAGGGATAGTTTGAGTTCTTCCTTCCCAATTTGTATCCCTTTAATTTCTTTTTCTTACCTAATAGCTCTGGCTAGAACCTCCAGAACTATATTGAATAGCAGTGGTGAGAGTGGACATCCCTGTCTGGTCCCAGATCTCAGTGGAAATGCTTCCAACTTTTCCCCATTCAATAAGATGTTGGCTGTGGGTTTTTCATACATTGCTTTGATTGTATTGAGGAATGTTCCTTCCAAACCCAGTTTGCTTAGAGTTTTCATCATGAACGGGTGTTGTATTTTATCAAATGCTTTCTCGGCATCTATTGAGAGAATCATATGGTTTTTCTTCTGCAGTCTGTTAATGTGGTGTATCACATTGATTGTCTTGCGCACATTAAACCATCCCTGCATACCAGGGATAAATCCCACTTGGTCTGGGTGGATGATCTTTCTGATGTGTTGTTGCATTCTATTGGCGAGAATTTTATTGAGGATTTTTGCATCTATGTTCATCAGGGATATTGGTCTGTAATTCTCTTTCAGTGCTGCATCTTTTCCCGGCTTAGGAATTAAGGTGATGCTGGCTTCATAGAAAGAATTTGGGAGGATTCCCTCTTCTTCAATTGTTCTGAATAGTTTGAGAAGAATTGGAGTTAGTTCTTCTTTAAATGTCTGGTAGAATTCAGCAGTGAATCCATCTGGTCCTGGGCTTTTCTTTGTTGGGAGAGCCTTTATTACTGTTTCAATTTCTGTCTCAGTTATGGGTCTGTTTAGGTTTTCGATGTCTTCCTGGTTCAATTTAGGTAGGTTGCATGTGTCCAGGAATCTATCCATTTCTGATAGGTTTCCCTGTTTGCTGGCATACAAGTCCTTGTAGTAATTTCTGATGATTCTTTTTATTTCTGTGGTGTCTGTTGTTACATTTCCTTTTTCATCTCTGATTTTATTGATTTGGGTCTTTTCTGTTCTTTTTTAAGTTAGTTGGGCCAATGGGGTGTCAATTTTGTTTATTTTTTCAAAAAACCAGCTCCTCGTTTGGCTGATTTTTTGTAATGTTTTTTTGGATTCAATCCTGTTGATTTCTTCTCTGATTTTAATTATTTCTCTTCTCCTACTAGATTTGGGTCTGGTTTGCTGTAGGTTTTCTAGATCCTTGAGGTGAATAGAAAGCTCATCTATTTGGTGCCTTTCCAATTTCTTGATGTAGGCACCTATTGATATAAACTTTCCTCTTAACACTGCTTTTGCTGCGTCCCATAAGTTTTGGTATGTTGTGCTGTTATCCTCATTTACTTCCAGAAAGTTTTTGATTTCTCTTTTGATTTCTTCTATGACCCATTGTTCATTCAGGAGCATGTTGTTCAATCTCCATGTGTTTGCGTATGTTCTAGGGATTCCTGAGTTGTTCATTTCCAACTTCATTCCTTTATGGTCTGAGAAGCTGCATGGTATGATTCTAATTCTTTTGAATTTGCTGAGACTTGCTTTATGGCCTAGTATGTGGTCAATCCTAGAGAAGGTTCCATGTACTGCTGAGAAGAATGTATAATCTTTAGCTGTAGGATTGAAAGTTCTGTATATATCTGTTAGATCCATTTGGGCTATAGTGTCGTTTAAATCTACTGTATCCTTGTTGATCTTCTGTCCTATTGATCTGTCTATTTCTGAGAGTGGAGTATTGAAGTCCCCCAGTACTATTGTATTGGGGTCTAAGTCTCCCTTTAAGTCCGTTAACAAATCTTTTAGATAAACCGGTGCCCTGTAGTTAGGTGCATATACATTGATAATTGTTATATCTTCCTGTTGAATTGATCCCTTAATCATTATGTAGTGTCCCTCTTTGTCTCTCTTAATGGTTTTTGTGGTAAAGTTTATGGTGTCTGATATTAAGATGGCTACGCCTGCTCTTTTTTCATTTCTGTTGGCATGGTATATCTTTTTCCAGCCTTTCACTTTCAGTCTGTATGGATCTTTGTTGGAAAGATGTGTTTCTTGTAAGCAGCAAATAGATGGGTTTTGTTTTTTAACCCAATCAGCCAAACGGTGTCTTTTAACTGGACAGTTCAGGCCATTCACGTTCAATGTGACTAATGATAAGTGGTAACTTTGCCCTGCCATTTGCCAAAGATAAGTTCTAATATATGCTTTGAATTCCCTGTGATCTTTTGCTGTGAGCTTTCCTTCCTTGGTTTCCTTCCTTTACCTTCTTCATATTGATGACCGTGTTTCTTTGTTTCTGTGTGTAACACATCTTTAAGCATCTTTTGCAGGGCTGGACGAGTGGCAACAAATTCTTTCAATTTCTGTTTGTTATGAAAAGTCTTTATTTCACCTTCATTCACAAATGATAGCTTTGCAGGATATAATATTCTGGGCTGGCAGTTGTTCTCTCTTAGTACCTGGGCTATATCTTGCCATTCCCTCCTAGCTTGTAGAGTTTCTGATGAGAAGTCAGCTGTGAGTCTGATTGGAGATCCTCTGAGAGTAATCTGATGTTTCTCTCTTGCACATTTTAGGATCTTTTCTTTATGTTTCACTGTGGAGAGTTTAATTACAACGTGTCGTGGTGAGGGTCTCTTTTGGTCGTGTTTATTAGGGGTTCTGTGAGCTTCCTGTACTAGGATTTCTCTGTCCTTCTCCAAACCTGGGAAATTTTCTGCTAATATCTCACTAAAAAGGCCTTCTAATCCTTTCTCCCTCTCCATGCCTTCAGGAACTCCTAGAACCCGAATGTTGGTTTTTTTAATAGTATCCTGAAGATTCCCGACAATATGTTTTAGATTCCTAATTTCCTCTTCTTTTCTTTGGTCTGACTGTATCCTTTCCTGTTCTCTGTCTTCTAAGTCCGATATTCTCTCTTCTGCTTCTCCCATTCTGTTTGTAAGGCTCTCTATTGTGTTTTTCATTTGATCTATTGAATTCTTCACTTCAGTCACTATCCCAGTTTCCTGTTGTACTAGTTGTTTCGTTTCATTTTGATTCCTCCTTAATATTTCATTTTCACGAGAGAGATTTTCTATCTTGTCCATTAAGGATTTCTGTAGTTCAAGAATTTGTTTTTGAGAACTTCTTAGTGTTCTTATCAATTTTTTGAGATCTGCTTCTTGCATTTCTTCTATGTCATCATCCTCATAATCTTGAATTGAGGTGTCTTTTTCATTTGAGGGCTTCATGGTGACTTCCTTGTTTTTATTACCTTGGTTTTTGCGTTTGTTATTTGTCATATTGGAGATATTTGGTTTCTTCACTGTGGTGCTTTTTCTTGTTATACTATGACTCTAGATTAAGTGGACTATCTGTTTTTGATGGAGCCTTAGGGCTTGAGATGGGTGTGGCCTGAGAGCTCTGTTTGGTGTGCCAAAGGTGACACTCCCAGGTTAGGCATGGTAAACCTCTCTCTCTCTCTCTCTCTCTCTCTTTTTTTTTTGATTCAACAGGGAAGTTATTCTGCACAGCTGAACAAAGTTGGAGGTAGTTAGCAGGCAAATGATATACCCACAGGAGCCAGAGATCAGAAGCTCTTTCCCAAGGACCACACAGGGAATCTGTTCGGCCCTTAGAGTGGGCTCAAATTCTCCTTCAGTCTCCCACTGGGTTGCCAAAGTTACGGAATTGTAGCGTCTCTGGAGAGTGCTCACGTGAATTCCGTGAGTTCTCTCCCCCACCGTCTCTTTTTTCACAGTCTCAGTTCAGTAGCACCATAAATTTACTAAGTCCTAATCTCCTGTTAATTCGCCCCACCCAGAGTCAGGTTTTACTGCTAGGCTCAGGGCCGGTGCAGACCTGAGGTCGCTCTGCTTATGACGTATGTCCAAGATGGCGCCTGCTCTTTGTCTTGCTCGCCCTTGAGAGGTGAGCGGAGAGAGAGAAACCCGTGTCCATACCAGTCACCTTTTTTTTTTTCCCTCTCTCTCTCTTCCAGTTAGCTTGGTGAAGTCCCCCCCGCCCCGGGGGTCGTTCCCTCTAGTCTCCTCTCTCCGCTTGCCTGCTGGTGTCTCGGGTTATTGAGGTTTGGCTCACCTCGCGTTCCAGCGCTGGTGTGTTGAGTCTGCCGCTGATGTCCCGAACTGTGGGCTCCCACGCTCTCCACGCAGGTCTGCTCCCCTTCCAGCGCCGATGTGTGGACTCGGAGCCCTGGACTTCCCAAGTCTCCCCGCTGTTGCACTCCCCTTCGAGCACTTGCGCGCAGACCCTGCAGCTTGCGCAGCTCAGTCCCGCGGCTCGGCTTCCGCGGCTCAGTCGAAGGCACCTATTGATATAAACTTTCCTCTTAACAGTACTTTTGCTGTATCGCATACGTTTTGCTATGTTGTGCTGTTATCCTCATTTACTTCCAGAAAATTTTTGATTTCTCTTTTAATTTCTTCTATGACCCATTGTTCATTCAGGATCATGTTGTTCAATCTCCATGTGTTTGTATATGCTCTAGGAATTCCTGAGTTGCTAATTTCCAACTTCAATCCTTTATGGTCTGAGAAGCTGCATGGTATGATTCTAATTCTTTTGAATTTGCTGAGACTTGCTTTATGGCCTAGTATGTGGTCAATCCTAGAGAAGGTTCCATATACTGCTGAGAAGAATGTAAAATCTTTAGCTGTAGGATTGAAAGTTCTGTAGATATCTGTTAGATCCATTTGGGCTATAGTGTCATTTAAATCTACTGTATCCTTGTTGATCTTCTGTCCTGTTGATCTGTCTATTTCTGAGAGTGGAGTATTGAAGTCCCCCAGTACTATTGTATTGGAGTCTAAGTCTCCCTTTAAGTCCCTTAACAGATCTTTTAAATAAACCGGTGCCCTGTAATGAGGTGCATATACATTGATAATTGTTATAGCTTCCTGTTGAATTGATCCATTAATCATTATATACTGCCCCTCTTTGTCTCTCCTAACAGGTTTTGTGGTAAAGTTTATGGTGTCTGATATTAAGATGGCTACACTTGCTCTTTTTTCATTTCTGTTGGCTTGGTATATCTTTTTCCAGCCTTTCACTTTCAGTCTGTATGCATCTTTGCTGGAAAGATGTGTTTCTTGTAAGCAGCAAACAGATGGGTTTCGTTCTTTAACCCAGTCAGCCAATCGGTGTCTTTTAACTGGACAGTTCAGGCCATTGACGTTCAATGTGACTATTGATAAGTAGTAACTTTGCCCTGCCATTTGCCAAAGATATTTTCTAATATGTGCTTTGAACTTCCTGTGATCTTTTGCTGTGAGGTTTCCTCCTTTACCTTCTTTCATATTGACGACCATGTTTCTGTGTTTCTGTGTGTAACACATCTTTAAGCATCTTCTGCAGGGCTGGATGAGCGGTGACAAATTCTTTCAATTTCTGTATGCTATGAAAGGTCTTTATTTCACCTTCATTCACAAATGATAGCTTTGCAGGATATAATATTCTGGGCTGGCAGTTGTTCTGTCTTAGTACCTGGGCTATGTCTCGCCATTCCCTTCTAGCTTGTAGGGTTTCTGATGAGAAGTCAGCTGTGAGTCTGATTGGAGATCATCTGAGAGTAATCTGACGTTTCTCTCTTGCACATTTTAGGATCTTTTCTTTATGTTTCACTGAGGTGAGTTTGATTACAACGTGTCGTGGTGAGGATCTCTTTTGGTCATGTTTATTAGGAGTTCTATGAGCTTCCTGTACTAGGATGTCTCTTTCCTTCTCCAAACCTGGGAAATTTTCTGCTAATATCTCACTAAAAAGGCCTTCTAATCCTTTCTCCCTCTCCATGCCTTCAGGAACTCCTAGAACCGGAATGTTGTGTTTTTTAATAGTATCCTGAAGATTCCTGACAATATTTTTTAGATTTCTAATTTCCTCTTCTTTTCTTTGGTTTGACTGTATACTTTCCTGTTCTCTGTCTTCTAAGTCCGATATTCTCTCTTCTGCTTCTCCCATTCTGTTTTTAAGGCTCTCTAATGTGTTTTTCATTTGATCTATTGAGTTTTTCATTTCCTTTTGATTCCTCTTCACTATCACACTTTCCTTTTCTACTAGTTTCTGAGTTTCATTTTGATTCCTCCTTAATATTTCATTTTCGCAAGAGAGATTTTCTATTCTGTGCAATAAGGATTTACGTAGCTCAAGTATTTGTTTTTTAAAACTTCTAAATGTTCTTATAAACTTTTTGAAATCTGTCTCTTGCATTTGTTCCATCTCATCATCTTCATAACTTTGGCTTGGGTTGTGTTGTTCATTCGGGGGCATCATAATATCTCCCTTGTACTTGTTTCCTCGGTTTATGCATTTGTTGCTTGGCATTTTGGAGATATTCTTTGGATTCTTCTTCCCTTGCTGTGGTTTTTTTTCTTATTATACTATGACTGTATTAAGTGGACTGTCTGCTTTTGATGGAGCCTTAGATGCTTGAGATGGGTGTGTCTTGAGAGCTCTGTTTGGTTCCTCAGGGTTAAGGGTGTGCCAAATGTGACACTCCCAGGTTAGGCATGGTAAATCTCTTTCTTTCTCTTTCTTTCTTTCTCTCTCTCTTTCTCTCTCTTTTTTTGATTCAGAAGAGAAGTAACTCCACACAGCTGAGTGGAATTGAAGGTAGTTAGCAGGCGAATGATATACCCACAGGAGCCAGAGATTGGAAGCTCTTTCCCAAGGACCACACAGGGAATCTGTGCTGCCCTCAGTTTGGGCCCAAATTCTCCTGCAGTCTCCCACTGGGTTGCCAAGGTTACTGAATTGTAGCGTCTCTGGAGAGTACTCATGTGTATTCCTTGAGTTCTCTCCCCCACTGTTTCTTTTTTCACAGTCTCAGTTCATTAGCACCACACATTCACTTGGTCCTAATCTCCTGTTATTTCACCCCCCCGCCCACACCTCCCCCCCCGAGTCAGGTTTTTCTGCTAGGCTGAGGGCGGGTGCAGAGCTGAGGTTGCCCTGCTTATGACGTATGTCCAAAATGGTGCCTGCTGTTTGTCTTGCTTGCCTTTGAGAGGTGAGTGGAGAGAGAGAAACTCGTGCCCGTACAGGTCACTTTTTTTTTCTCCTCTCTCTTCTAGTTAGCCTGGTAAAATTTTCCCCACAGTGTTTTAAACCTCATTACCTCTAGTCTCCTCTTTCTACTTTCCTGCCGGTATCTCGGGCTATTGTGATTCGGCTCACCTCGCGTTCCAGCGCTGGTGTGTTGATTCTGCCACTGGTGTCCAGAGCCATGCGCTCCTACGCCCTCCACGCAGGTCCACCGTGAATCACTAGTTCCAGAAGAGTTTCCTCTACTGTTTCTTCCCCTACTCTTCCTTGAACCTGCAGTATCTCCACTTTTATTAAACTCTCTCCCCGGACTATCAGTGTGCTCCCTTCCTATTCCACCATCTTGCTGCAACCCAGAGATTATAATTATCTTTTAAAATGATATTATAGAGAACACACAATAATATAAAAATGTTCACAGTATTGTTGAGTTGTAAAGATTCATACAAAATGTGTACACAAAAGTGATTATTCATATTTAAGAGAAAGTATTTATATGAGTACTTGTCAGGAAAATGCCAGAAGTAACACACACATGTACAGAAATATCTCTGGGTCGCAGGTGAAAACAATTTTCTACTTTTTATGCTGTTAAAATAAATTTGGCTTTTTCTAGTTAAAATATAAGAAATGATAAGGAGTAATGAAACTTTATTGACCTTTGATGTAAACAGGTAGAGAAATGCCAGTTTTTGTTTTCGAGTAAAGGGAAAATGGAATATCAGGCATCCGGTGTTAAATTTGACATCCAGTTTAATTTTTAAAAATGTTAAAGATACTGATTTTTGTTCTTAATTGAAATTTATTTGGGTGACACAAATCAAAACATCCCAGAGAATGCTAC
The DNA here is from genome assembly GCF_964237555.1 of Oryctolagus cuniculus. NCBI lineage: Eukaryota > Metazoa > Chordata > Mammalia > Lagomorpha > Leporidae > Oryctolagus > Oryctolagus cuniculus. The sequence goes on from NC_091435.1 coordinate 29,787,372, forward strand.
TGAAATACCTTCAAACCAGAGCCCAGACTGCCAGCATCTGTGATCTGGGAAAAGATGTACAGGTATTATCTGTCCCGTATTTTAATCATATATTGTCTCAAAAAGTAGAATAAAAAGAAAGAGAAAGTACTGTTGGTTAATTGCACTTAGTTGGATTTATGATACTTAGTTGAATAGATATTGTTCTGCTACACCAGTAGTTGGAAAGTAGGAGCATATTGCACACAGTGTCTCAGAAGTGCTGAGTGTTCTGCCTCCCAGAAACACAGATGCCCATGACTCATAGCTCAGAGCACTCTAACACTAGCTTAAAAGAGACCATAAGTTACCTTAAAAAGTTTGTCTATTTATGGTAAGGGTATTTGGCGTGGTGAGTAAGACATCATTTGGGAGGTCTGCATCCCATTTCAGGGTGACTGTTTTGAGTCTTGACTCAAGTTTTCAATTCCAGCTTCCTTCTAATGTGCACCCTGAGTGGCAGCAGTTGATGGCTCAAATAATCGGGTCCCTGCTACCCACATAGGATACCTGGATTGAGTTCCCAGCTTCTGGCTTTGCATGGTCCAAGCATTTAGAGGAGTATCTGTTGTTCTGGCCATTTTTGGAGTGAACCAGCAGATGGAAGATTTTTCCCTTTCTCTAGCTTTCAGATAAAAAAGATTAAATAAAGTATATATATTCAAAAGAACACTGATTTTTACTTTTCAACAGCTCTTATGATATTTAGGATGTGCTAAAATTTAAGTCACACATTCATTCCTTTTAACCTACATCGTTTGATTTTTCAAACTTGATTACACTTAAAACCAGGACACATACTAATTAAGTGGAATGTTTAGGTCAAACTGTAGAGACTTTGCAAATTATCTTTCTTCCTTAAATGCCAAATCTGTATGGTTTTAAATTAATAACTAAATACCTGGAAACTTGCAGTAAATTCAATATATGTGTGATGCTATTCTATGGAACTGATAGAAGGAAAATACAGAAAATATACACTGTTCAATAATGGAAATGACACCTACCTGGGGTTCTGTAGAGTAGGAACAGTTGCCTACATTGTACAATGGTTCCTGGGGCATTATTATGTTTATTTTGTCTCCTTCAAGTGGCTCCAGATTTTAAGATCAGTTGATTTTCTCCATTTAGGAAAGAGAGATATAAATGCAAAATTCAATTGGTCTATCAGGGCCTATTTTATCAATAACAATTACTAAAGGGGAAACTTTTTTCAGAATTCTTTATCTTCTATTCCTTGAGTCTTATAAAGTCAGGTCATTTTGTGAAGTCATGAGGAAAGGTTTATTGTTATTTGATGTGGTTTACTTTAAGCCTCAGGATTATTTCTTTCAATAAAAGCTTGTCTAAGGGTCTAGTTTATTGTATGGAACTGCTATAGTCTGAGCAGTGGTATAGGAAAGTGTCTAGACTATTGTCCCAGCTGGCCTCTTTTATCCAGTTCTCTCTCTCTCTCTCTTTCTCTCTCTTTTTGTCTGTATTGTAACTTCAGATATCTCCTAGTCTCCAGAAAACCTGGTTTGAACTACGGGTTTGAAGGACAAAACAATACAGCTTTGCTCTGAAGTAAATCTATACATCATCCTGCTCACCACCACCACTTTTAACTTGCTCCATTAAAACCCGGCAAGCTTATAAACTGTGATCAGCTTTCAGGAGTTTATGATCTCTATCAAGAAAATGTTTGAACATCAATATTTTCATTAAAATGATCGTGCTATCACAGTTTCAGAAAGAACATCTGTTGGAATTAAATTTAACATGGTATTACCTGTAATTAAGGCCACAAAAGACTTATTCAGATGTTGCACTCAGGGTTCAACCTGCTGCACACACTGGCCTCTTATTTTAATAGGAGACAGGGCAACTGTGGCTTGGTAACTTGGAACCAAAGATTATGGAGCCCAGAAAACATGAGAAATAGAGAGCATACTTTTTTTTTATACATGGAAAGAAGCAGATTATTTAGAATTTGAAGTCCTGGCAGAACAAAGCAACCTTTGAGACTTGTATAATAGTTATTATAAGAAACGGCATTTAGAACTAAGTTGTCTTCACTAAAGGACAGCAAAGATGTAATTGAATTTCTCCATGGCTTTGATCTTAATGCAATACAATCTTGCACCAATTACCTTATGCTTAAATCAATCAGATTTTAGGTGCACAAGGCCTTATATAATTTGGAGGGCTTTGTGCAAAATGAGAATGTGAGGTCACTCGTTCAAAAATCAGGAAAAAATCTTGCTAATGGAACTAAAATATAAAACACTTTTTCTGCTTTTCTCTGATTTTTCATGTTTTTGCTTAATGCTGTTCTTAAAAAAATTAACATATTAAATTATTGGAATAGATCAGGTGTTTGGCCTACTGCTTAAGATACCAGTTAAAACACCTGCATCTCACATTGGAGTTCCTAGGTTTGAGTTCTGACTTTAATAATGATTCCACATTCCTGTTAATGCACACCCTGGAATACAGCAAATAATGGCTTTAGTGGTTGAGTCACTGCCCCCAACAGGAGCCTTGGATTGAATCTTCAGCTCCCAAGTTTGGACTGGTCCATGCCTGGCTTTGGGAAGTGTTTGGAGAGTTGCCAGAGAGAACTGGGAATTCTTTCTTTCTCCCTCTCTCTCTCTCTCCCTCCATTGCTCTCTTTTTCTCTTTTCTTCTCTGCCTCTCAAAAAAATTAGTGTAGAGGCAGGCATTATGAAGTAGTAGGTAAACCACTACCTGTGATGCCAGCATCCCATATGGGTACCACTTTGTGTCCTGGTTGCTCCACTTCTGATTCAGCTCCCTGCTAATGGCCTGAGGAAAAACAGCAGAAGACAGTCCAAGTGTTTGGGGCCCTGCCAACCATGTGAGAGACCTGAATGAAACTCCTATCTCCTGGTTTTGGCCTGGCCCAGCCCTGGCCATTGCAGCTATCTGGAGAGTGAACCAGCAGATGGAAGACCTCTCTTTCTCTCTATCTCTCTCTCTGTAGCTCTGACTTTCAAACAAACAAATAAATCTTTAGAAAACATGAATGTAAATTTTATTGCTCCTTATGTCATACAATTCAAGTTTATTTCAACCTTAAGATCATTTCATTCTTATGTGAAATCACCAAAATTACATAACTCATATTTTTAAGATCATATGTGCATATGTATTTTGTTTCTAACAGAAGAGTGGAAATTATACCCAAAACTATCTAAGCTATTTTAGTGACACTGTTAGTTATGTGCACACTCTACCAATACTCTACTTCCAGCTTACTGTTAGGTAAGAAGGACTGAAAGGAAAACAAACCGTGAGTTTGCCCCATTTTTGCCTTTTCTTTTATGTCATCATTTTTAGCACAGATGACTTTTTTTTTTGAGATTTAGAAGTATTTATTAGAATCAAGGACTTCCAGCCAGAGTGGCATGAAGGGGGATTTCCAAGAGAGGAAAACCCAAAGGGAACGGGTGGCAGTGAGCTTTAAGTACAATTTTGAAGGAAAAAAAATTTTGACAATCAGACTGGCATTCAGTTACCAGGTGGGGACAAAAAACCCTCAAAAGACCTCATTTACAATTCTCCATCCTGTCTGGCCAGCTAAGCTTGGGATAGATAACTTGTTTCCACAATAAGCTGTGAGCTCAGGAGGAGCTCTCTTGCTATTCTTATGGTAAATTTGGAGATTCTGAAGGAAGGAGGGTGGCCTGTTTGTTCTTGCTAAAAATAATCTTTTGGGGAAGGAAGCAAATATTTTACACCCCAAATTCCATTGGGATCCCCTGACCCATCTGACTCCTCACATTCCCACCTCCCGGATGGAAACTGTAACATCTGTTAGGGGGAACTGGGTGATGATCGCTTTGGCTGCTTCAAACTGAAAAGGGGCATCTTTGGAAAGGGGAGTCAGGACAGGGTTGCAGCAGGAGGTGGCTTCTCCAGGGGACGCAGTACCAGCTTGCTGAAACTGCTTCCATCAAGGTTTCATGTGCATAGCCACCTAGAATTTGACTTTTTTTTAAGTCCGGAGAAAATGAATCTAACAAGCAGTTTAAACTCCCAGGATCTAAAATCACAGGATCTTAAAACGAGGACAGAGTCACTACTAGAGGCCCTGAGAAAAGTGTCTAAACCATAAGTTTTTTCATGGAGAGGCAAATACAAACTGACAGGGCTTGAAAATAATCAGGTGGGCTTGAGGCCTTGTTAGTTATGAGGCTCAGAGCCATCTATCTCTTTACAGGTAGTATATCATAAGGGAGGTACCTTGTTGACTTGTAATACCTAGCTGGCCTGGGAGGAGGGCTGGCTTGAAGGTAGGTGGCATTTCTAAAAGGAAACATTTATTAGTTAATATAGAGTTCAGTCTGCAATGTTGCTGACCCTACTTGGCCATCCCCTCGACAGCAGCGGTTACTTTGGAAGCTGAAGAGAGTGAAGGGCTTTTCAACTTAGAGCAAACAAGGTCTGTGGCTCTGACCTGGAGCCCTTTGACTCCAGAGCAGGTCCATTTCCAGTGACCCAACTCTTGGCTGGCATAGCTGCCAGGGCTCTTCATAAGCTGACTTCTGCTGAAGCCCTGACTTTCCACATCAAAAACCAATGCAGTGGACTGGCCTGTTGGGGCTCCTTGATGGCAGATCACTGGGTAAAGCGACTATTAATTGACCTGCCACCTATCTTTATATTGCTTCTGCAGCCTAGTTTCTTCTTCCTCCTGGTTTTTGTTAACGCAGACCAGAGGAGACCTTTAAGAGAATGCAAGTCAAGGGGGTGCTCTGACCCTAATCTTTGGTGGCCTAAGCAAAAATGATGACCACTTTATTTACAAAATTTTAAGTCATTAGTAAAGCTCTCTCCCTTTGATTAAAAAAAGCAAGGTTTTGCCTGTTTACTGTGCCCATGGCAAAGTAAATCTAGCTGTGGAATCATAATTTAAGCTCTCATTTTGTTATGCTATTATTACAGAAAAATGTTAGCCCTCCCTTTTATGAGGTCTAAAGATCAAATTGTACATTCTAGAGAGTTCTTCAGTATAGAATTAGCTTCTTATCTTGAAGAGAATAGAGAAATGAAGGAATAAATTAGGCTTCCCAGATCACTTACTGACAGTAACAATATCAACTGAAAACTAGCAAACAATTTTAACTGTTAAATAACACCTTATGAAAACATTTACCAGAAGGTCCAATGCCTTCTATAAATTTCAAGGCAAGAGTGTGTTTGGAAACATTGCTTAAATATCTAACACAAGTATAATTTGGTTGACCATCAAACACAGATGCAAACATGTCAACAAATTTATAACATCTGATACAGAAATTTAGGTCACATAAGTCCAAAAGGTATCTTTGATTAACTTAGCAGTTTGAATTTATGAGTGATATTTTATCTATAAGCCAATTAAAACAGAACTCTTAATACATTTTCCCATGTAGACATACCATATGTGCACAGGTGTAAAATGACATACAAGATAGAACAATAGAACAGCTTCAGTAACCATTTTCTAAAATCGTAAACTGATTTTTTATTACTATCAACCAATTAGAATTACTTCTTGCTCTTAGTAATCTGAGTTAACCATACTTTTTCCAAGTTTGAACCTGTAGTACATTATTGATTTTATTTGCTTACAATAGTCCCAAGAGTATTGAACACAATAGAGGTCAGGGAAAAAGAGGCCCTTTGGTACCTATAAGGACACATTTAATCACAGAACCAACAATGTTTTAACTTCATGAGCAGTAAATATGATTTTTAAGGTTTGGAGAATACAAGACTGTGGATGACAAAGGCTTTAAATAGCCATGTTTAAAAGTATAAACTCCTCAACCAACAAGAATAGGCACTTGCTTATTCTATGCAGTATTTTTGAAAGCACCTGTAGGATTTTATCAAACATTTAACCCTTTTAGGCCTCTGGGACTTTTTCATTAAGATAATCATCATATCTGATAGCACAAGATCATTAGAATTTTGGATATTTGTATCAGTAGCATACTATATTATCATAACAAAATTCAGCACTGCTTTACATCTTGACAGTACCTTTAATATAATCCAAATAGTCCACAAGATGCATGGAACTTTGATTTTCTTTTTTGAATGTCTGTCAAGGATGCCAAGAAGGCTCAAAATATCTGGTTGAAATAGGATCTTTTTACTTCATGATGTACTATGGACCAAATTTGATCATTGATACAAAATAATTACTCAAATGCTTTAAAATAAGTGCATATTTATAAAGTATTCAGTTGTTCATCAATAGTCTGGACAAGGGCTGATCAAGTCACTGTTTCTCATAGTGTTCATTTCACTTCAACAGGTTTCCTTTTTGGTGCTTGGTTAGTTGTCACTGATCAGGGAGAACATATATTTGTCCCTTTGGGACTGGCTTATTTCACTCAGCATGATGTTTTCCAGATTCCTCCATTTTGTGTCAAAGAGATCACATAAACAAGACTAGTGTCTGCTAACACTAACTGATAGAATAAAAAAGGGAGAGAATGATACAACCTGGGAAGTGGGATACACAGCAGACTCATAGAATGGCAGATGTCCCAAACAGCACTCTGGCCTCAGAATCAGCCTTAAGGCATTCAGATCTGGCTGAAGAACCCATGAGAGTTTCTCAGGCATGGAAAGCCAAGACACTCTGGCCAAAAAAAAAAAAAAAAAGACCTAAATGAAAGATCTCTGCAAGTGAGATCCCAGTGGAAAGAATGGGCCATCAAAGAAGGAAGTACCTTTCTCTGAAGGGAGGAGAGAACTTCCAATTTGACTATGACCTTGTCTAAAAAAGATCAGAGTTGGCAAACTCAAGAGGCTTCCATAGCTTTGGCAACTCATGACAAGAGCCTAGGGTGATTACTGACACCATAAACAAGAGTGTCAATTTGTTAAATCAACAACAGGAGTCACTGTGCACTTACTCCCCATGTAGGATCTCTGTCCTTAATGTGTTGTACAATGTGAATTAATGCTATAACTAGTACTCAAACAGTACTTTACACTTTGTGTTTCTGTGTGGGTGCAAACTGTTGAAATCTTTACTTAATATATGCTGAATTGATCTTCTATATATAAAGAGAATTGAAAATGAATCTTGATGCAAATGGAAGGGGAGAGGAAGTGGGAGATGGGAGGGTTGTGCGTGGAAGGGGAGCTATGTGGGGGAAAAAGCCATTGTAATCCATATGCTGTACTTTGGAAATTATATATATATATTAATTAAAAGTTAAAAAAAGTACATATTTAAACAATTCATAGCTCTTAGTAAAAAAACTCAGCTGTTTTTAAACCATTAGAAGTTAACAGAGACATTAAGAGAACACAATAGATAACTTCAGCAGAACACAAAAATCTGCCTTTGGTCATTCCAAGAATCATAAATAATACTTAATTTAGTTATGTTAGGTAGAAATCAGAAATGAGTTTGTGTGTGTGTGTGACAAAGGCCTAAGGCATTGACATCCAGGTCCAGCATCTGCATCTCAAAGTCATCCCGATAACCTTCCAGGTGCAGCCCAGTATCTGAACTTCAAACATCCTGCCCCTTCTACCAGATAACCATCCTTCCTCTAACCAGGTGACACCAGCCAGGCTTCCCCCTGTCTGATAACTTCAAGGAGGAAACTCAGAAAGGAATTTTTCATATTTACATCCAAAAAGTCCTGTGTTCCAGGAGGAGAAGAGGCCAGAAGGCAGTACCCATCCCCTTAAAAACTCCTGCCTTCAACTGGACTGTGTGCTCAGCCCTCTGCCTCTCTGCTGAGCCGCCCGCCTGGCCTGCCCAGGTGTATTCTCTCCACTCAACCATGTAACCTCATTCTCCCCCAGTCTGAGTGACTGGGCACTCTCTCAGGTTCTGTCTGGAGCGGTGCCCACTCATTCTTATAGATGTCCCTACCCTAATAAATCTTGCTATTTTGCTTTCCACTTACTCTCTATCTCATGCCTGAATTCTTTCTTGCGTGAAGACAAGGACCCTTTGCTTCTCTGGTAACAGTTAGCCCATGGAGTTAACTCATAACTTGGAACAATTTTCACAGAGTCAGAGCTAGGGAAGAGAAAATAGCTTACTGGAGCTAGTTAGAAAACTGACAGAGTCACCAAATAAAACCATTAAAAGGAGATGCTGTAGTTTTTTTTAAACAGATTTTTAACACTATTTCAGAATATTTACTAACATATATGCATTGCAAAAATTTCATTGCTTTAATAGGATAAGTTTCTAGTTGAATGACAAATAGATTAATAGACTTTATTTTTCATCTGCTGATTTCCTTGATTTACATTTTGAAATAACCCTTTAGAAATTTCCAATTTATATTTACATTTAGCAATTACACCTAGTGTTACTAAAGATGCTATTATATCATACCTCTATCTGAATGAAGGTTAAAGTTACATTTATATCAAATTCTATTCCTCTTTATAAAACTCTGTATAAATCAGTGACATTAAACCAGAGATTGCAAAAGGCACCTTAGGGGGCTATAACAAGCATTGATTATTCATTGTTATCTGAAACCCATTAAACTAAGTTGTAGAACAAGTTCAGCAAATTATAAAGCAATATTTTTAAAGGCAGTGAACTTCCTAGATTTAAAAGAGAGAAATTTACTTAACCTGATGTTCAGTTATAGTTGAATCAAATTTTATTTACCAAAGACATCATTTTAGATTCTAATTGAATTTTAGTCTAGTTTTCCTTTTACTCAAAGAAAAAAGTACTGTAGGCCATTGATGCCTAGTCAGCCATCAGCTACCTGGGACTGCCTCTGAAACAAAAGCTTTAGCAGCTGTGGGATGGGTCTCAAGGGTTCTTGTAGGCTAGAGACCAATGTGCCAGGGACAAGAAGTCCACTGGAGATTGATCACTATTGTTAGGTTTTAATGGGAGAGGGCATCCACCAGAGCAGGTGGGCACTCCTCCAGAGATTCCTGAGGAGAATCTGATAGGTCATAGAATAGGGCAATTACTACTAGGAAGCTCCTGTAAAAGCCCATGAAAAGGCGAAGTAGAGAGAAAAACCGAAGGCCCTGCAAAGAGACAATAATCTTATACTCTAAAACCAAAAGCCAATACTGGATGTGTCTAATTGTGAGGCTGTAAGTCAAACCAGTCTTAGGGATGAGGAGTCAGGTAGGGCAGTGTCTCAAGAAGTCATCATGTGGATTAATTCATATGCATTCAACAGCATTTGAAGTTATTGGGCCTAGATTCTGGGGCCTAGGAACCCCCAGGCAAAATTAAAACAATGGAGGCAATTGTCACATGATAAAGAAACTCCTCTACTGGGATTAAAATCAGCAGTCATAAGCAATAACAGGAGAACTCTGGTGGCTCACTCAATAGCCCCAAGGACTGGAAAGGAAAAGAATTTAATGCATATCAGAGCACATGCAGGGTAATAGAGGCAAGAGGTCTGTTAGGAGACAGAGTTTTGAGGTGGGGAGTCAGAGTTGAGGGCTGGCACTTTTTATAATGCATTTAAGCTAACTTCTCCATCCTCTAGCTTGTAAGCAGGGCAGGTAGTGGTGTAGATAATGATGAGGCATTTTTCTGCAAGCTCAGGAGCCAAAGAAATAAAAGTAAATGGTTTGCCTCCTGGCTGGAATGAGAAAGAAATGTACTTCAGGTCTTATGTCTCCTGAGTTTGAGACATCTCGAAACTCTCGCACTGTCTGTGGTGTCCAGACATGCACTGAAGCCCACAAGGAAGGGAGGAAGGTGAGGATGGGGTTAGCACGTGTCACCCACTCTCATTCAGTCTTCTACACCTGTAGCCTAGGATATATATTTGTCAGAATAGCACACACACAGGGAGTGATCAATTCCTTTACTGGTGGTGTGCTAGTCTGGGCCTCTGCCTGGTCAAATATATATTGTCACTTTGCTCCTATAGATAGGAAAAAATAGTTGTTTTGTTACTGGTGAATGGCAGGGTTCTTGTCTTCGCGCAAGAAAGAATTCAGGCGTGAGACAGAGAGTAGTGGAAAAGTAAAAAAATAGCAAAGTTTATTAGGGAAGGGACATCCATAAGAACGGATGGGGACCTCTCCAGACAGAACCTGAGAGAGTGCCCAGTCGCTTCGATTGGGGGTGGGGGAGGAGTGAGTTTACATGGTTGAGTGGAGAGATTACACCCGGGCAGGCAGGTGGGCTGAGTGCACAGTCAGGTTGAGGCTGGGGGTTTTTAAGGAGAAGGGTCTTTGTCTTCACACATCTCCTCCTGAAACAAAGGATTTTATGGATGTAAATATTAAGAAGCTCCTATCTGAGTTTTCCCCTGAAGGTATTAGACAGGAGGAAGCCTAGCTGGTGCTGTCTGGAGCAGGTCCTGGAGCAGGGTATTTGAAATGCAGATACTGGGCTGCATCTGGAAGATTGTCAGAAGATTGTGGAAGATTGTCAGGCAGAAGGGGCGGGGACCCCCACCTGGCAGGGTATTGGGTAGGAGGGGGCAGGGCAGGATGCAAATACTGGGTTGCCCCTGAAATGTTATTGGGATGACTTTGAGATGCAGATGCAAATGCTGGAGATAGATGTCTTCTCTTTAGGCCTTTGTCACACACACATAAGCTCATATCTGACTTCCTACCTAATAGTTCTATGCCTCTCTTTGAGTCTTGTCTAATAGGCCTGATTTCAACAATGAGCTTTCATGGCGAGAGCCTTAGCAGAGGTGTTTGTAAGCTAGAGTGCCAGCCCTGGCTATCACCTACGCTGTTGACCATGAAGGTGAAGTCACAAAAAAGCTGAGATGGGGAATATAATTCTCCCCAGTAAAACTCCTCTGAGGTAGCTGACAGTGGGGACCCAAAAAAGCAGACTGGAGAAGGAAGGCGGAGGGATACCAGAGACACGCTGACTTGCCTATTCAAGTTTGGGTCATGTGGGGAGCTGAATCTAATGGGAGTCTAGATTTACAGTGTAGTCTGTAAATGAGATAGTTAGACTTTAACCCCGAATGAACAAACAAAATATATAGGAAATACCCACTAATGAGACCAGGAAATTGAGTTTGTAGGAACTGTGGAGACTTGACAAGTTATAGAAAGCATTTAGAGAAGCAGAAAGAGAGAGATGGAGATCTGTTGAGATCTGGGGTAAAGGAAAAACTCACTGAGGCATGGATCCAGGAGCCCATGGCCTCATTCCAGGCTGCTCCTAGTCTCACTGACAGATTAATCTCTGGGAAGGAAGAACAGAATGCAGTTTTCAGCTGACATCCTAATGAGCCGTTGGGATCTACTGTTCAGTCAGGGAGTCCTTGAAAAATGCCAGAGCGGCCTTGGCCTGAATTTTAAAGTTACTCCAAACCTTTCTCCCAGTCCCATGTGTTGGGCCGATCTCCATGAAAGGAAGCTGAGTTGGACCAGACCAACATTCCCAGAGCTGAGATGAGTGGAGAAGCAGAGTGGAGCCTCTTGCTTTCCGGCTCATATGGACTCCAAAAGGGCAGGGGACTGGCTCCCCCCTGGAAACTGCATTTCTTGTCCCAACACTACTCCAGCAGTCGGAGCCTGGTGCCCAGCCATGAGACCTTCTGAAAACACTGGAGTGTAGCCCCAGCCAGAATCCATCAGTTGTCTCAGGCCTTCTTCCAGTCCCACGCCAGGGGCTGATCTATGCAAGAGGGAAGAGAGGCATTAGGATAAAATCCCAGCTCCAGGGGATTGATCTGGCCTTAGCAAGCCTCGCCCCTGAGTCTTAAGACTGGCAGCCATGCTAATTGCATTTAACTGGCTGACAGGGAGCTGGTGTTTTAGGGAAAATGCGAGTTACTATGAAGGAGAGCAAGACTCTCTGAAAAAAAAAAAAAGCGACAGCAGTCCATATGCTCACTAGTCCACCGGGATGATCCGAAGTTGCATAAGCATCACATTGTGGTTGCAATTGGAGTCACGGCACCAAAAGTGTTATGGGAAAATGGCGGCAGAGAAACTATTATCTCAGTTCTTTGTCTCACATGGAAGAAGAATTTCCAAGTGGATGGCAAAGAGATTTAAAAGTATTTATTAGAATCAAGGACCTCCAGCCAGAGCAGGGTGCTTCTAAGAGAGGGAAACCCAGATGACTTATTAATATGGGGAAGTATCACAAATGAGAAAGCATATGATAGAGTTCCTTTGCATTTTCTGCTCTGAGCACACCATTTCCTTCCCTCTTCAGCTGAAATAAGTTTCTGGTTCAAACAGAAAGCACACTCTCTCCAGGATGTCAACATTTGCATTTCATTCCATCATGAAGGTAGCATGTTTGTCTTGCACTCTGACTTTTGCTGAACTCTTACAGATCTAAGTAAGGATTGTCGTTATTCTGAGTATTTCCCCACCTTGTGCTGGCCATGCCCTCAGACACTCTTATCAGAGACTTGCCCATGCTGTCTGTGTCTCAGCTTCTCAACTCTGCCTATTTTTTCATCATGTCCAGCATTTCTCATTCTGGCTGACTTTTTGGTCAAAGAAAGGACAGAATCAATAACAGCAGAAGATGCATGGGAGGTGGTAGATGAAATGTGTCCAGAAATACATTTCACTCTCCCACTGTCCTGTTTTTTTTTCCTTTTTGTGAATCTCGCCACTTCGTTGTATTTTGATCTTCCCATCCTGTTTAGAGATCTACTGTCATTTAGACAACATGATGGTGCTATAGAAATGTGACTCTAATGGTTGAAATTAAACTTTGTGTTCTCTCAATATTTCAGAGTTGAACATTTTTTGGATTAACCTTTTTGGAGCAGGCTGAATAATGGTTTTTTCGAAGTTAACCATGTCTTAATCCTTAGAACAAATTGAGGCAGGTTCACTGTGCCTTGGTTACCACCTCAGTCTATTTTAGCTTAGGTTACAATTTTTAGTTCTTGAACAAATCCAGAGAGATGGAAAATTCACACAGCTTTTTGAGTGAAGCAACTATATTACTAACAGATAAGGAGCCAGGGAAAGTAGTAGAATCCTGGGCTTCATGGCTTGCCTAGTATTCAAGAAAGTTGCCCACAGTGGATGGAATCTCAACTGCATGTGCTGTATGTTGCACTGAACCTCAGGAACCTGAAAGGGTGCTGGCCTGGGCTTTATGCTTTTGGGGTAAAAGGAATCACTGGGATGAAGAGCTTTAGAACATTCTGTTCTATAAGGGATAATAAGAGAGTCTGGGATTTTCCAGTCTTTACCTCTTTATCTCTGTATAAATCAAGAAAGACTAAAGGGACAGTTGTAAGGATTTATAGACACTGAGCGGGAGCTTAAGTTACAGTATTTCAATGTGAACAACTTTCACACTCTACGTATGTTGAAGTGATTTAGTGAAAAAAAGGTTGAGTGGTAGTGAGTTTGTGTGTTTGAAGGAAGAGCAACATGGAACTGCAAGTCCAAGAAAGGGTTATATATAAAATAAAAATTGTAAAAAAATATTTTATTAAGGAGAATAATGAGGGAATACATGCTTAATTAAAGAATAAAGCTAATAACTAGGATTCAATAATTTTAAATAATTTTTATTAATATAAAGATAATATCCCCTGTCACCAATTCCCCCATTTCCTTCTTATCTTATTCTTTCATTTTGGCAAAAACATAATTTCTTTTTTTTTTTTTAGATTTCAGGATTTTTTTAAACTTTTATTTAATGAATATAAATTTCCAAAGTACAGCTTATGGATTACAATGGCTTCCCCCCCATAACGTCCCTCCCACCCACAACCCTCCCCTTTCCCACTCCCTCTCCCCTTCCATTCACATCAAGATTCATTTTTGATTCTCTTTATATACAGAAGATCAGTTTAGCATACATTAAGTAAAGATTTCAACAGTTTGCTCCCACACAGAAACACAAAGTGAAAAATACTGTTTGAGTACTAGTTATAGCATTGAATCTCAATGTACAGCACACTAAGGACAGATTTTATTTAATGATTACAATTTTCATGGGTACAACTTTAGGAATATAGTGTTTTTTTTCCTATATACCCACTCTCCCTCCCCTACTCTCTTCCCACCTTCTACTCCTTCTCCCATCCCACTCTTTAAGATTCATTTTTAATTAAGTTCATATACTGAAGACCAACTCTGTACTAAGTAATGATTTCAACAGTTTGCACACATACGCACACACACAATGTAAAACTACTGTTTGAGAATGAGTTTTACAGTTAATTCTCATAATACAACTCATTAAGGACAGAGGTCCTACATGAGGAGTAAATGCACAGTGATATCTGTTGTTATTTTAGAAATTAACGGTCTTATTTATGACCTCAGTGATCACATGTGGCTCTTGCTATGAGCTGCCAAAGCTATGGAAACCTTTTGTCATCCTAAACTTCATCAGTAGTTACACAAGGCCCATAAGCAAAGTGAAGGTTCTCTCCTCCTTTCAGAGAAAAGTACATCCTTTTTTTGATGGCCCCTTCTTTCCACTGGGGTCTCATTCACAGAGATTCTTCATTTAGGATATTTTTGCCACAGTGTCTTGGCTTTCCATGCCTACATTGCTCTCATGAGCTTTTTGGCCATATCAGAATGCCTTAAGTGCTGATTCTGAGGTTAGACTGTTACTTAAAGTGATTGTCATTCTATGAGTCTGATGTGTGGACTGCTTCCCATGTTGGACATTCCCTCCTTTTTAATTCTATCTATTGTTATTAGGAGGCACTTGATGCTATTTATACGGTCTCTTTAACACTTACTCCTATCTATATGTTTACTTTAACACTTACTATGATCACTGTGACAATTAAGATGGCATTTTACAGCTTTACAGTTAGAAACTTCCTCCTCCTTCTCTTATTCCATCTCTTGTTTTTTACTGAGATCTATTTTCAATTGACTTGATATATATATATATATGATTAACTGTATTTAAAAACATCAATAGTCAAGATGAGAGCTATTCAAGTCATTTCTCAAAGTGTCAATTTCACTTCTACAATTTTCATTTTAGGTGTGCTATCCTCACAGATCAGGGAGAACATATAGTATTTGTACCGTAAGGACTGGCTTATATCACTAAGTATGAAGTTTGCCAGATTGGTCCATTTTGTTGCAAATGATCGGATTTCAGGTTTTTTTTTTCTTTTTTACTGCTGTGTAGTATTCCATAGTGTACATATCCTGTATTTTTTTAATTCAGTCTTCAGTTGACAGACATTTAAGTTGATCCCATGTCTTAGTTATTGTGAATTGAGCTGTAATAAACATTGAGGTGCAGATAGCTCTTTTGTTTACTGATTTCATTTCCCTTGAGTAAATTCTCAGGAGTGGGATGGCTGGGTCATTTGGTAGATCTATATTCAGATTTTTGAGGTATCTACAAACTGTCTTCCATAGTGGCTTAACCAGTTTACATTCCCACCAACAGTGAATTAGGGTACCTTGATCTCCATATTCTCTTCAGCATTTGTTGTTTGTTGATTTTTGTATGAGATCCATTCTAACTGGAGTGAGGTAAAATCTCATTGTAGTTTTGATTTGCATTTCCCTGATAGCTAGTGATCTTGAATATTTTTTCATGTGTCTTTTGGCCATTTGGATTTCCTCTTTTGAAAAATGTCTGTTTAAGTCCTTTGCCCACCTCTTAACTAGTTTTTTTGTTTTGTTTTGTTTTGTTGTTGTGGAAATTCTTAATCTCTTTGTAGATTCTGGTTATTAATCCTTTATCAGTTGCATAATTTGCAAATAATTTCTCCCATTCTGTTGGTCATCTCTTCACTTTCCTGTTTCTTTCATAGTACAGAAGCTTCTCAATTTGAAGTAATCCCATTTGTTAATTCTGGCTTTGACTGCCTAGCCTCTGGGGTAATTTCCAAGGACTCTTTTCCTATGCCAATGTCTTGCAAGGTTTCCCCATGTTCTAAATTAATTTGATGGTGTCAGGTCTTAGATTTAGGTCTTTAATTCATGTTGAGTGGATTTTTGTGTAAGGTGTGAGATAGGGGTCTTGCTTCATACTTCTGCATGTGGAAATCCAGTTTTCCCAGTACCATTTGTTGAAGAGTCTGTCCTTGCTTTAGGGATTGGTTTCAGCTCCTCCATCAAATATAAGTTGGTTGTAGATGTTTGAACTGATTTCTGATGTTTCTATTCTGTTCCATTAGTCCATCTGTTTTTGTACCAGTTCCAAGCTGTTTTGACCTTGTAGTATGTCTTAAAATCTGGTATTGTGATGCCTCCAACTCTGTTTTTGTTGTATAACATTGCTTTAGCTATTCAAGTTCTCCTGTGCCTCCATATGAATTCAGCATCATTTTTTTCTAAAACTGAGAAGAATGTCTTTGGTATTCTGATTGGTATCACTTTGAATCTGTAAACTGCTTTTGGAGCAATGTACATTTTGATGATAATGATTCTTCCAATCCATAAGCATGGAAGATTTTTCCATTTTTTGGTATTTTCTTCTATTTCTTTCTTTAATGTTTTATAATTATCATTGTAGAGATCTTTGACATCCTTGGTTAAGTTTATTCCAAGTATTTATTTTCGTAGCTATTGTGAATAGGGTTGAACTTAGAAGTTGTTTCTCAGACATGGCATTGTCTGTGTATATAAAGGCTGTTGATTTCTGTGTATTGATTTTGTATCCCGCTACTTTGCCAAACTCTTCTATGAGTTCCAATAGTCTCTTAGTGGAGTCCTTTGGATTTCATATATATAGAATCATGTCATTTGCAAATAGGGATAATTTGACTTCCTCATTCCAATTTTGTATCCTTTTGATTTCTTTTGCTTGTCTAATGACTCTGGCCAGAACTTCCAGAATAGCAGTGAATAGCAGTGGTGAGAGTGGGCATCCCTGTCTAGTACCGGATCTCAGTGGAAATGCTTCCAACTTTTCCCCATTCAATATAAAGCTGGCCATGATTTTGTCATAAATTGCCTTGATTGTGTTGAAGAATGTTCTTTCTGAACCCAGTTTGCTTATAATTTTCATCATAAAAGGGTTTTGTATTTTGTCAAATTCTTTCCCTGTATCTATTGAGATAATCTCATATGGTTTTTGTTCTTCGGTTTGTTAATGTGATGTATCACATTGATTGATTTGTGAATGTTGACCCATCCCTGCATACCAGGGGTAATTCCCACTTTGTGTTGGTGAATGAGCTTTCTGATCTGCTGTTGGATTTGATTTGCCAGATTTTATTGAGAATCTTTCTGTTTATATTCATCAGGGAAATTGGTCTGTAATTCTCTTTCTCTGTTGCATCTTTTCTGGGTTTAGCAATTGGGGTAATGCTCCTTCATATAATTAATTTGGGAGGATTCCCTCCCTTTCAGTTATTTTTAATAATTTGAGAAGAATTGAATTGGTTCTTCTTTAAATGGTAGATTTTAGCAGTGAAACCATCTTGTCCTGGGCTTTTTTTATTGGGAGGATCTTTATTACTGATTCAATTTCTGCCTTGGTTATGAGTCTGTTTAGGTTTTATATGTTTTCATGGCTCAATTAAGTAGCTTGTATGTGTCCAGGAATCTATCCATTTCTGTCAAGTTTCCCAGTTTTTTGGCATACAGCTCTTTGTGTTGGTTTTCTGATTATTTTTATTTCTGTGTTGTCTGTTGTTCCATTCCCTTTTTCATCTCTAATTTTATTGATTTGGGTCTTCTCTCTCTTTTTTTAGTTAGTTGTCCTAATGGCATCTCAATTTTTTTTTTTAATTTTTTCAAAAAGATAGCTCCTCTTTTTGCAGATCTTTTGTATTGGTTGTTTTTGGTTTCACTTTTATTGATTTCTTCTCTAATTTTAATCATTTCTTTTCTCCTACTAGTTTTGAGTTTGGTTTGCTGTTGTTTTTCTGGATCTTTGAGGTACATAGATAGTTAATTTATTTGGTGCCTTTCTAGTTTCTTGGTGTAGGTACTAATTGCTATTACCTTTCCTCTTAACACTGTTTTGCTGTATGCCACAGATTTTGATATGTTGTATCGCTATCTTCATTTATTTTCAGAAATTTTTTGATTTCTCTTTTGATTTTTCTATAACCCATTTTTTCATTCAGCAACAAATTAGTCATTTTCCATGTGTTTGCATGGTACTGGTTTTTGTACCAGTACCAGGCTGTTTTGATTATAACTGCCCTGTAGTATGCCTTGAAGTCTGGAATTGTGATGCCTCCGGCCTTGTTTTTATTGTAAAGGATTGCTTTAGCTATTCTGGGTCTCCTGTTTCTCCATATGAATTTCAGCATCGTTTTTTCTAGGTCTTTGAAGAATGACTTTGGTATTTTGATTGGTATTGCATTGAACTTGTAAATTGCTTTTGGGAGAATGGACATTTTGATGATATTGATTCTTCCAATCCATGAGCATGGCAGGTTTTTCCATTTTTTTGTGTCGTCTTCTATTTCTTTCTTTAGTGTTTTGTAATTTTCATCATAGAGGTCTTTGACCTCTTTGGTTAAATTTATTCCAAGGTACTTTATTGTTTTTGTGGCTATCGTGAATGGGATTGATTTTAGTAGTTCTTCCTCAGCCCTGGCATTGTCTGTGTATACAAAGGCTGTTGATTTCTGAGCACTGACTTTGTATCCTGCTACTTTACCAAACTCTTCTATGAGTTCCAGTAGTCTCTTATAGGAGTTTATTGGGTCCCCTATATATAGTATCATGTCATCTGCAAACAGGGATAGTTTGACTTCCTCCTTTCCCATTTGTATCCCTTTAATTTCTTTTTCTTGCCTGATGGCTCTGGCTAACATTTCTAGGACTATATTGAATAACAATGGTGAGAGTGGGCATCCCTGTCTGGTGCCATTTTTCAATGGAAATGCCTCCAACTTTTCCCCATTCAATATGATGCTGGCCTTTGGCTTATCATAGACTGCCTTAATTGTGTTGAGGAATGTTCCTTCTAACCCCAATTTGCTTAGGGTTTTCATCATGAAAGGGTGTTGTATTTTGTCAAATGCTTTCTCTGCATCTATTGAGATAACCATATGATTTTTGTTTCTCAATTTATTAATGTGATGTATTACATTGATTGACTTTCGAATATTGAACCATCCCTGCATACCAGGGATAAATCCCACTTGGTCCAGGTGAATGATCTTTCTGATGTGTAGTTGGATTCGGTTTGCCAGAATTTTATTGAGTATTTTTGCATCTATGTTCATCAGGGAGATAGGTCTGTAGTTTTCTTTCTCTGCTGTGTCTTTTCCAGGCTTAGGAATTAAGGTGATATTGGCTTCATAGAAGGAATTTGGGAGGATTCCCTCTCTTTCAATCGTTTGGAATAATTTAAGAAGAACTGGGGTTAGTTGTTCTCTAAATGTCTGGTAAAATTCGGCAGTGAAGCCATCCAGTCCTGGGCTCTTCTTTTTCGGTAGTGCATTTATTACTGATTCAATTTCTTCCATGGTTATGGGTCTGTTTAGATTTTCTATATCTTCACAGCTCAGTTTAGGAAGGTTGTATTTGTCCAGGAATCTATCCATTTCTTCCAGGTTCCCCAATTTGTTAGCATACATCTCTTTGTAGTAGTTTCTGATGATTCTTTTTATTTCTATTGTGTCTGTTGTTACATTTCCATTACTATCTTTGATTTTACAGATTTGGATCTTCTCTCTCCTTTTTTTGGTTAGTTGGGCCAATGGTCTGTCGATTTTGTTTATTTTTTCAAAGAACCAGCTCCTGGTTTTGTTGATCTTTTGTATTTTTTTTTTTTTTTTTGGTTTCAATTCTGTTTATTTCTTCTCTGATCTTTAGTATTTCTTTCCTCCTTTTGGATTTGGGCTTGATTTGCTGCTGTTTTTCTAGATCCTTGAGGTGCATGGAGAGTTAATTTGTTTGGTTCCTTTCCAGCTTCTTGATGTAGGCACTAATTGCTATAAACTTTCCTCTTAGCACTGCTTTTGCTGTGTCCCTCAGGTTTTGATAGGTTGTGTTATCATTTTCATTTGTTTCTAGAAATCTTTTGATTTCTCTTTTAATTTCTTCAATGACCCACTGTTCATTTAGGATCATGTTGTCCATTCTCCATATAATTGCATATGGTGTAGAGATTCTTGGGTTGTTGATTTTAAGTTTCACTGCTCTATGGTCTGTGAAGCTGCATGGTATAGTTTCAATTTTTTTGAACTTGTTGAGGCTCCCTTTATGGCCTAGTATATGGTCAATCCTAGAGAATGTTCCATGTACTGGGGAGAAATACGTGAACTCTGTGTCTGTGGGGTGGAGGGTTCTGAAGATATCTATTAGGTCTATTTGGTCTATGGCGTCAATTAGCTCAGTTGTTTCCTTGTTGAATTTCTGTCTGGTTGATCTGTCCATTGGTGAGAGTGGGGTGTTGAAGTCCCCTGTTACTATTGTATTTGAGTCTATATCTCCCTTTAAATCCTTTAGTAATTCTTTCAGGTAGCCAGGCGCCCTGTAATTAGGTGCGTATACATTTATAATAGTAATGTCTTCCTGTTGGATAGATCCTTTAATCATTATATAGTGCCCTTCTCTGTCTCTTTTAATAGTTTTTATGTTAAAGTCTATTTTGTCTGATATTAGGATGGCCACACCAGCTCTTTTTTGATTTCCGTTAGCTTGGAGTATCTTTTTCCATCCTTTCACTTTCAGTCTGTGTGCATCTTTGCTGATGAGGTGTGTCTCCTGAAGGCAGCATATAGATGGATTCTCTTTCTTTATCCAATCAGCTAGTTATGTCTCTTTGTAGTGGAATTAAGACCATTCACATTCAGTGTGATTACTGTTAAGTACTGTCTTTTCCCCTTCATGTTTCCTGAAATGAGCTGGTTATGTATTTTGAACTTTGTTTGTGGGTTACTCTACGTTCGCTTTTTTTTGCAGTGAAGTTCTTGTTTTTGTATTTCTGTGTGTAGCACGTCTTTGAGCAAGTGTTGTAGGGTTGGACGCGTGGATACAAATTCTTTCAGTTTCTGTTTGTCGTGGAAGATCTTTATTTCCCCTTCATTCATAAATGATAGCTTTGCAGGATATAGTATTCTAGGTTGGCATTGTTTGTCTTTTAAAACTTGAAATATATCATGCCATTGTCTCCTTGCCTGTACTGTTTGCAATGAGAAGTCTGGGGTAAGTCTGATTGACTTACCCCTGAATGTGATTTGTCGCTTTTCTCTGGCACATTTTAGGATGTGTTCTTTGTGTGTCACTGAACTGAGTGTTGCCACAATGTGTCATGGTGAATTTCTCTTCTGGTCTACTCTGTTCGGAGTCCTGGCTATCTGTTGTATTTGTGTGTTGTTATCCAGCTGCCTCTGTTTGAAGTTTTCTGATATTATTTCGTTGAAGACACCTTCCAATCCATTCTCTCTTTCCACCCCCTCAGGGACTCCTATTATCCGAACATTACACCATTTGATTGAATCTTGTAGGTCTCCGACCGTATTTTTTAATTTTTTAATTTCTTCTTCCTGTGTTTGAACTGACTGTATTATTTCTGGAAGTTTGTCTTTGAATTCTGATATTCGGTCTTCTATTTCATCTGTTCGATTTCCGAGGGATTCCACGGTGTTTTTTATATGGTCAATTGAGTTTATCAGTTCTAGTATCTCATTCTGGCTTCTCTTTAGGATCTCTAATCCTTGGGCTTGTTTTTCATTCAGCTCTTGACACTGTTTCTCATTATTTATAAGTATTCTGATTATTAATTTTCTGAATTATTTTTCTGGCATGTTTTCAACTTCTTCTTCTTCTGCCTCTTTTATGGTTGGTTTAGCCTGCTCCATTGGCAAGTTTATATGTTCTTCTATATTCTTATTGTGGGTTTTTGTTTTGTTTTTTGGCATACCATCTGGGTGATTTTTCAGGTTGATTTCCCTCTGCTATAGGCTGCTGTGAGTCTGTACCAATATCCAGTGTAAGCAGGCTGCTCTACACAGCCCGAACGTAAACAGACAGGATGGCTGCTCTCTGCCCACTGCAGCTCTGGATCCTGCCCCTCCCCCCCCTCCCCGGCAGGCGCTATTCAGTTGTTGTTGTTTTTTTTTTCTTGTAACTTGAGTAGACGGGTCTCAGGGCTTTGAGCTGCCCTCCCTTGAGCAAGAAGTGTCCTGTTGTTCCGCCCATAATATACTCTTAAAACTTATGTGAATGTAGTCTCTCTCTTTCTCAGAAGAGGGAATTTCTCATTTAATAATTTTGGACTGCAGTTAACTTTGGGAAACTAAAACTGTAGAAAGCAAAGCCTCGGATGATGTGGGCACTGCTCCAGGATTCTTGCCTTGTCAGTCTTAAATTATGTGACTCTGTAATTCCCTTCCTGACTGCTGTCATAGTTGATTTTTTATTTTAATATTAAGTTAATGTCACAAAAAAGACTTAAGGAGATTCCCATTACTTTGCAATCTAGAACAACTTACCAGTATTAGAGTCATCCAGTCCTCATGGTTGGGGAGAATTCCATTGCTCAACCACCTGGTCACAGCTATGGGGCTGAGGGTCTGGGCAGGGAGGAGGTGTGGGAGATTTGTCTGCTTTGGTTTCTGTTCTCTTCTAGTGTCAATTAAAAAAATTACTGTATTTAATTGAATAGCAGAGTGACAGAGAGTGAGGAAGAAAGAAGGCGATCTTCCATCTAATGGTTCACTCCCCATATGACAGCAACAGCTGGGGCTGGGCTAGGCCAAAGCCGGCAGCTTGGAATTCAATTTGAGTTTCTCACATGGGTGGCAGGTACTTGAGCCATCACCTGCTTCCATCCAGAGTGTGCATTGCAGGAAGATGGATGAGAAGTGGAGCTGGAGTTTGAATCCAGGGGCTCTGGAATGGGCTGTGAGTGTCCCAGGCAGTGACTTAAATACTGCACCCAGCGTTTGCTCCCTGAGTCACATGTTAAATGTAAAGGCAGTGATGGACCGGAAGAATAAAGATGGAAAATGACAAGCCATGTAAGCACCAACTGAAAAAGTTGCTGTGGCAAATTAATCTAAAAAAAATAGTTGGAAAAGCAAGAGGTACTGCTAGGGATAAAGAGCGGTATTTCATGATCGTAAAAGTAAGTTCAACAGAAAAACATAAGAATCACAAATGTGTATGTATCTAATAAAATTGAACAGAAAACAAAAAAGAATTAAGCAAATCCACCGTCAAGCAAACAAAAATCAGTAACAACTCAAAAGATTTTAGTTGCACTATTAGCCAAACTGATAATTGGCATTTATAACTGCAGACTAAACACTGTTTTCTTTGTTTTAATTAAAAAACAATATATTTGATTGGGGCTGGCCTGTGGCACTTGCATCCCATATGGGCGCTGGTTCAAGACCTCGCTGCTCCACTTCCGATCCAGCTCACTGCTAATGTCCTGGGACAGCAGAAGAAGATAGCCCAAGTGCTTGAGTCCCTGCACCCACATGGGAGACCCGGATGAAGCTCCTGGCTCCTGGCTTCGGTCTGGCCCAGCCACTGCTGTATGGCCATCTGGGAGTAAACCAGTAGATGGAGCTGGCGCCGTGGCTCAGCGGCGCTGGCATATCGGGTTCTAGTCCCTGTTGGGGCGCCAGATTCTTCCCGGTTGCTCCTCTTCCAGTCAGCTCTCTGCTGTGGCCCGGGAGGGCAGTGGAGGATGGCCCAAGTGCTTGGGCCCTGCACCCCATGGGAGACCAGGAGAAGCACCTGGCTCCTGGCTTCGGATTGGTGCAGTTCCAGCCGTAGCGGCCATTTGTGGGGTGAACCAAAGGAAGGAAGACCTTTCTCTCTGTCTCTCTCTCTCATTGTCTAACTCTGCATGCCAAAAACAAAACAAAACAAAAAAACCAGCAGATAGAAGACCTCTTCCTTTCAAATAAATAAATAAATCTTTAAAACACACACACACAATATATATTTGAGAGGCAGAGTGATGGAGATGGAGAGACAGACAGACAGGGGAGAGCTCTCAGAGCTCTTGGGCCATCCTCCACTGCACTCCCGGGCCAGAGCAGAGAGCTGGACTGGAAGGGAACAACCGGGACAGAATCCGGCGCCCCGACTGGGACTAGAATCCGGTGTGCTGGTGCTGCAGGTGGAGGATTAGCCTAGTGAGCTATGGCGGCGCCGGCGCCTTTTTTCTTAACACATACGTTATTTAGAAACGTATTTCATTCATATTTTAAATTGGGATTGGACTGAAGTCAAAGCAGACAGCCAGGAACTCAATCCAGGTCTCCCACCTGGGCGACAGGGACCCACCTTCCTGAGCCATCACTGCTGCCTCCCAGGGTCTGCATTAGCAGGAATCTGGAGTCAGGAGGCAGAGCCGGAATCCAACTCAGGGACTGCCATGTGGGCCATAGGTCTGTTAGCTGGTACCTTAACCACTCTTACACTGTTTTCAACCGCATGTGAAACATTCACCAAGAGAGACTGCACATGAGGTCATCAAATGAGTCTAAGCAAATGTTAAAGGATTTGAATCAACAAGGAATATTTTCTAACCACAGTGAAATTATTGAAATTAGCAAGCAGATTTAACTAATAATAGCTAAATACTGAGATAGGCATTTTTAAAAAGATTTATTCATTCACTTGAAAGTCAGAGTTACACACAGAGAGAAGGAGAGGCAGAGAGAGAGAGAAAGAGAGAGAGAGAGAGAGATCTTCTATCTGCTGGTTCACTCCCTAGTTGGCTGCAATGGCCAATCCAAAGCCAGGAGCCAGGAGCTTCTTCTGGGTCTCCCACATGAGTGCAGGGGCCCTAGGACTTGGGCCATCTTCTACTGCTTTCCCAGGCCAAAGAAGAGAGCTGGATTGGAAGTGGAGCAGCCGGGTCTCGAACCAGCGCCCATATGGGATGCCAGCATGCAGATGGCGGCTTTACCTGCTACACCACAATGCCAGCCCTGCAATACATTTCTAAATAATGTATGTGTTAAGAAAAAAGGCGCTGGTGCCGCCATAGCTCACTAGGCTAATCCTCCGCCTGCAGCGCCGGCACACCGGGTTCTAGTCCCTGTCGGGGTGCCGGATTCTGTCCTGGTTGCCCCTCTTCCAGGCCAGCTCTCTGCTATGGCCCGGGAGTGCAGTGGAGGATGGCCCAAATCCTTGGGCCCTGCACCCCATGGGAGACCAGGATGAGTACCTGGCTCCTGCCTTCGGATCAGCACGGTAAGCTGGCTGCAGCGCGCCGGCTGTGGTGGCCATTGGAGTGTGAACCAACGGCAAAGGAAGACCTTTCTCTCTGTCTCTCTCTCTCTTTCACTGTCCACTCTGCCTGTCAAAAAAAAAAAAATGCACAACCCAAATTAAAAATTTTTTAGGTTGGAGATGTGTGTGTGGTCAGCATTGCACTTGGGCCACCCATATCCCACATTTGCGTGCCTGGGTTTGCATCTTGATTCTGTGTCTAACTCCAGCTTTCTGCTAGTGTGCGCCCTGGGAGGCAGCAGCAGGTAGCTCAAATACTTGGGTCCCTGTCACCCATGGGGGAGATCTAGGCTCCTGACTTTGACCTTGTCTAGCCCCAGCTGTTGTGGGCATTTGTTCTGGGACAAGAAGACTGAAGATCTCTCCTCTGTTGTCCAATTGACCCTGTCTTTGTTTCTGTCTCTATCCCTTTCAAAAAAAAATAAAAGAAATAAATTTTAAAAAGAAATATTTAGAATTGAAGTAATAATTTAAAATATGAATGAAATGTTATTGGCCAAAATGTATGAGATGTAACTACAATAGGAAAGAATTCAACACTTTAATGCACAAACTAGAAGAAAAGTCGAAAATTACTTACCTAACCTTCCATGAAAATGCTAGAAAAATAAGCCACATTTAATCCAAAGGAGCTAGAAGGAAAGAGACATTTAGAAATAAGAGTAGAAATTGGTGAGAAACAGACCAGCCAGAAAGTCAATGCGATTAGAAGTTGGTCCTCCAAAAGGATTTTTTTTTTTTTTTTTTTTGACAGGCAGAGTGGACAGTGAGAGAGAGAGACAGAGAGAAAGGTCTTCCTTTCCCGTTGGTTCACCCTCCAATGGCCGCCGCGGTTGGCGCGCTGCGGCCGGCGCACCGCGCTGATCCGATGGCAGGAGCCAGGAGCCAGGTGCTTTTCCTGGTCTCCCATGGGGTGCAGGGCCCAAGCACCTGGGCCATCCTCCACTGCACTCCCTGGCCACAGCAGAGGGCTGGCCTGGAAGAGGGGCAACCGGGACAGAATCCGGCGCCCCTACCGGGACTAGAACCCGGTGTGCCGGCGCCGCTAGGCGGAGGATTAGCCTAGTGAGCCGCGGTGCCGGCCTCCAAAAGGATTAATAAAAGTAATATAACATTTCTAAAAAGAAGCAAAAAAAAAAAAAGAGGAAACACAAACTGTCAGTATCAGTCACGACAATGGCAATCCACCACAGAGCTCCAGGTAAGAAAAGGAGAACAGGAGGAAATTCAGAACAGTGCTGCTTCAATCAATTCATCAGTCTAGAGGACACGCGGAGACTTCAAAAATCACTGTATCAGGATGGGCATAAGGAGGAATATCACAGGTGTTATCAAATCTATGAAAGACGTGGAATCTGTTATTAAAAATAGAACCTCAGTAAAGACCTCAGTTTGCAGTGGCTTCCCTGGTAAGTTTTTCCAGACATTTAAGGAAGAAACAATACCAAGCTTAACTTTTTCAGGGAATGGGAAAAGGGGGCTATTTCCTAATGCAGTTTTTAAGGCCAGCGTAAATAACTTTGATAACAGAACCTGACAAGAACAGTACAGAGAAGCTCACTTACAGACCAAGTTCCTGATGAACACAAACTTTTTTAAAAAAAAAAATTCAATCCAGCAATTTTTTTTTTTTTTTTTGGACAGGCAGAGTGGACAGTGAGAGAGAGAGACAGAAAGAAAGGTTTTCCTTTTTGCCGTTGGTTCACCCTCCAATGGCCACCGCGGCCAGCGCGCTGCGGCCGGCACACCGCACTGATCCGATGGCAGGAGCCAGGTACTTCTCCTGGTCTCCCATGGGGTGCAGGGCCCAAGCACTTGGGCCATCCTCCACTGCCTTCCCAGGCCACAGCAGAGAGCTGGCCTGGAAGAGGGGCAACCGGGACAGAATCCGGCGCCCCAACCGGGACTAGAACCCGGTGTGCCGGCGCCGCAAGGCGGAGGATTAGCCTAGTGAGCCGCGGCGCCGGCCCAATCCAGCAATTTGTAACAAGGTTCATGGTCCGTGGGGCCAGCAATGCAGTACAGGTTAAGCCACTACTGTGACACTGGCATCACATATCAGAACACAGGTTTGAGTCCCAGTTGTTCCATTTCTAATCTAGCTCCTTGCTGAGTGCCTGGGAAGGCAGCAGAGTGATGGCCCAAGTGCTTGGGCCCCTGCACCCACATGGGAGACCCAGAGGGAATTCCCGGCTCCTGGTCTACTCCTGGGCCTGCATCAACCATTATGGCCATTTGAGGAGTGAAAAAGCTGATAGATCTTCCTGTCTCTCTCTCTCTCTCTCTCTCTCTCTCTGTTATTCTTTCAAATAAATAAATGCATCTTTAAAAAATAAAAAAAGTGAACATACTATGACCCACTGGGTTTACCTTGGGAATACAATGTGGGTTTAGCAGTCTAAAAGGAATTATTAACAGAAAATTGCTAGTATAATATTGGAGGAAAGCCATGTGATCGTTTCAATACAGAAATCACTCAGCAAAATCCAGACCTGTTCATGACACAGACGTGTAGGACTGGATTCATGTCGCTTCTACAAAAGCCTATAGCGAATGTCATACTGAATTGTAAGCTGTGACGTACTGAAGGCTTTCCCCCCCGGGAACAGACAAGACAAGAATGCTGCCATTATCACTCACATTCCGTGTTGTTCTGGGGGTTCAGGCAGCTGAAGAACAGGACAGCACTTTATGCCAGCAGTTAGGTGCCTGGATTCCACATCAGGGGCCTGGCTTCAACACTGGGCCCTCGCTCCTGACCTCAGCTCCCTGCCAGTGCACACCTGGGGAGGCAGCAGTGAGGCCTCAAGTCGTTGGGTCCCTGCCCCCACTTGTGAGGCTGAGTTGGTGGCTCCTGGCTCCGGCAGGCACAGCACAGCCCTCTGCTGTTACAAGCATTTGGGGAGCGAACCAGTAGATGGGCGTTCTCTCTCTCTCTGCCTTTCAAATACCTAAATAAAATTTACAAAAAGAAATAAAGAATACATAGTTTGAAGATTGATGGTATTGTTCACTGGTAAAATGATTATGTATTCAGAAATTTCAAGAAATTTAATAATAGTTTACGGGAACTAATCGGTGAATTAAGCAAAGAAAATCAATTGTTCCAATACAGCGCCCACAAAGAACTACAAAATGAAATACACCACTCTTATCATTTACTATAATTTTTTTTTATTTATTTGACAGGCAGAGTTACAGACAGTGAGAGAAAGACAGAGAGAAAGGTCTTCCTTCCGTTGGTTCACTCCCCAAATGGCTGCCACGGCCGGCGCTGTGCCGATCTGAAGCCAGGAGCCAGGTGCTTCCTCCTGGTCTCCCATGCAGGTGCAGGGCCCAAGCACCTGGGCCATCCTCCACTGCCCTCCCAGGCCACAGCAGAGAGCTGGACTGGAAGAGGAGCAACTGGGACTAGAACCCGGCACCCATAAGGGATGCCGGAGCCGCAGGTGGAGGATTAACCAAGTGAGCCATGGCGCCGGCCCCATTTACTATAATCTTTAAAGATTTATTTATTTATTTATTTGAGAGACATAGTTATAGATAGAGAGAGAGAGACAGAGCGAGAGAGGTCTTCTGTCTGCTGGTTCACTCCCCAAATGGCTGCAAATGGCCAGAGCTAGGTCAATCCAAAGCCAGGAGCTAGGAACTTCTTCTGGGTCTCCCATGTGGGTGCAGGGGCCCAAGCACTTGGGCCATCTTCTGCTGTTTTTCCAGGCCATAGCAGAGATCTGGATCAGAAGAGAATCAGTCAGAACATGAACCTGCTCCCGTATGGGATGCTGGCGCCACAGGTAGAGGCTTAACCTATTACACCACAGCGCTGGCCCCGACTATAATATTTTTAAAATATTAAATATCTAGAAATTAACGTAGCAAGGTCACTACACTGAAAACTAAAACTAAAGACCAAAATATAGGTGCTTTTTTAAAAAATATTTATTTATTTATTTGAAAGTCAGAGTTACACAGAGAGAGAGGAGGGGCAGAGAGTGAGAGAGAGATCTTTCATCTGCTGGCTCACTCCCCAGTTGGCCTCAACGCTGGAACTGCACAGTTCCAAATCCAGGAGCCAGGAGCTTCTTCCGGGTCTCCCATGTGGGTGCAGGGGCACAAGGTCTTTCCCAGGCCATAGCAGTGAGCTGGATCGGAAGTGGAGCAGCCCGGTCTCGAACCAGCGCCCATATGGGATCCGGTGCTTCAGGTTAGGGTGTTAACCCTCTGCACCACAGCACCAGCCCCTAGGTGCTTTTTGACTTGTGATGGGGTTATACCCAGGTAAATTCATCCCAAATTGAACGTATCATAAGATGGAAATGCACTGAATACTTGCAACCCACTGATGTCCCAGCTCAGCCACACAGCACACTGTTCCCGGTATGAGTACAGGACTGACTAGGAGCTGCATTTGCTGCCCCTGCCCAGCATCCACAGACAGGACCGGACTGCACAGCATTAAGCTGGGAAAAGAGCCACATTCAAAATTCGAAGTTTCAACCGAGTGTGCATTGCTTTCACTCCCTGGCAAAGTCAAACTATCCTAAGTCAGGGACCGTGTGTGTTTGGAGGTAGAGGTTGTGTAAATGGGTTGGAAGACTGACTATTGTTAACATGCCGTTTACTGTTGTGGTAATGGCCCTGAACTTGATCATACCTCTCTGATTCCACGTACTTCAACAGAGCTTCGCGATGACTTGGACCTTGGTCTGTGACTTGATTTGGCCAATGGGGCGAGTAGCAAATGTGATGTGTGCAGAAACTCGGGCAGCCTTTGTGTATTGGGTTTACCTTGGTTTCCTCTGCCCCGTGGACACACCTGGTTAGCCTACTGATACATGAGAGACCATTTGGAAAGAGCTTCGTGGTCAACACGAGGTCTGGTTTTTTTTTTTTTTTCCTTCTAAAATTTTATTTATTTGGTCGAAAGGCAGAGTGACAGATAGATGGAGAGAGAGAGACAGAGACAGAGACAGAGATATTTCCCATCTGCTGATTCACTCCCCAAATGTCTACAATAGCTGGAGCTGGGCCAGGCTAAAGCCAGGAACCTGGAACTCAGTCTGAGTTTTCCACAGGGGCGGCAGGGACTCAACCACTCGAGCCATCACCAGCTGCCTCCCAGAGCGCACATGAGCAGGAAGCTGGAGTCCGGAGCAGTCCAGGCGCTTGCATATGGGATGCAGGGGTCCCACATTGCATTCTTTTTTTTTTTTTTTTTTTTTTTTTTTGGACAGGCAGAGTGGATAGTGAGAGAGAGAGACAGACAGAAAGGTCTTCCTTTGCCGTTGGTTCACCCTCCAATGGCCGCCGCGGCCGGCGCGCTGCGGCCGGCGCACCGCGCTGATCCGATGGCAGGAGCCAGGAGCCAGGTGCTTTTTCCTGGTCTCCCATGGGGTGCAGGGCCCAAGCACCTGGGCCATCCTCCACTGCACTCCCTGGCCACAGCAGAGGGCTGGCCTGGAAGAGGGGCAACCGGGACAGAATCCGGCGCCCCAACCGGGACTAGAACCCGGTGTGCCGGCGCCGCTAGGCGGAGGATTAGCCCAGTGAGCCGCGGCGCCGGCCCACATTGCATTCTAACTGCGGAGGCAAACAGTGGCCCTGGTGAGGCGCTTTTCTCTGCATGAGTCACATGGCAGTGCCAGTGACATAGCGTGAGTGATGATCTGTTCAGTTTTGTCTCTCGGATCGTCGACCAACTCCATGAGACCAAATAGGACGCTTGTTCATGACTGCACTTCAGGTACCTAGCCCTGCGCCTGGCACACATGAAGGGCTCAGAACTGCCTGTTCATCAGTAAATGGGTGAGCGGTTTGGCTCAGACCTCCAGCTTGGCTGCTTGGTAGCTTTGGCTTGACAGTGCTACACCTGGCTTGACACCTTCAGGTTCAGCTCCTGCGACACGGGTTCTTGTGAGAAATAATCTTTATGAAAACTCTCTCCTCTTCCCCAAATTCTCACTCCCACTCTCAACTGGCCCTCCCAGGTCTGCCACACACTTACAGCTGGATGACGCGTGAGCCAAAGCTCTGGGCCATGGATGTGGGCTTCCTCCAGGCGGGGTTCAGCTGGCTCCCCGCCTCCTGCCTTGGAATCCAACGCGTGGAGTGCATTTGCTTCCATTCGGTCTTCTCCTTTACTCTCGGGCTTTTTCAGAGCTGGAGGCCAATCTAAATGGCCCCCGTGTCCCCAGCACTGGTCAGTGCAGCCTCAGGAGTGCAGACAGACAACAGAAATCTGCGAAGTGAGCTAATATCTTACTGCACTTCATCGCAGCTAACCTGTCGATCTGTAGATCTGAATGGTGGCCGAGTCCTCGAGGCATCAGTAAGAGAGGCGGACAGGGAGAGGGTGAGCTCTGGTCGGACACGTTGACACTGGTTTGTGCCATTTGTTTGATCACTCACTGTCTTCACATCCTTTGTGAAAAGGCCCTTTAATAAACAAAATTGTGAATGGTGCATCATACTTGACTTTTTTTTCTTCTCTCCAGGGTAAATACTGCCATTACTTTTGGGGTTCCAGTGACCAGAAAACAGGCTATGTTCTCGTAAGAGTGCCATGTGAATGATGGAAGAATTAACTCCTGGAGATTCTGTTATCATATAGCTTGGGGTTTTATGGCTTAAGAATACTGCAAAATGGTGAAGTTAGCATTCTTTTTAACTTTAGCTTTTTCTTTTTTAAGATTTATTTTATTTACTTGAAAGGCAGAGCTAGAGAGAGAGAGAGAGATCTTCCATCTGCTGGTTCACTATCCAATGGCCACAGCAGCTGGGACCAAGCTGGGCTGAAGCCAGGAGCCAAGAACTTCTTTCGGGTCTCCCACGAAGTGGGGAGGGGCCCAACCACTTGGGCCATCTGCCTCTGCTCCCAGGCCATCAGCATGGAGCTGAATGAAAGTAGAGAAGCTGGGTCTCAGACCAGCACTCACAGGGGATGCCGGTGCCAGCTTAACCCACTACACCACAGTCAGCCACTATCTTTAGATTTAGGAGAGATGTACCTGCATCTTGTTGTTGGAGCTAGTGACTATTAGAGACTACGGATCAATAGCTCAGCCAAAGCTGAACATATAGTTGAAGTCATTTATCATATGGAATAAAAATTGGGTCATAGGAAGAGGTTGAGAGAAGGTTTCTTTCTTTCTTTCTTTGAAGATTTATTTATTTATTTGAAAGTCAGAGTTACACAAAGAGAGATGGAGAGGCAGAGAACGCATGCACGAGAGAGGTCTTTCATCCGCTGGTTCACTCCCCAACTGGTCACAACAGCCAGAGCTGCGCCGATCCGTAGCCAGGAGCCAGGAGCTTC
Source organism: Oryctolagus cuniculus (assembly GCF_964237555.1). Lineage (NCBI taxonomy): Eukaryota > Metazoa > Chordata > Mammalia > Lagomorpha > Leporidae > Oryctolagus > Oryctolagus cuniculus. The sequence continues at coordinate 29,819,788 of NC_091435.1, forward strand.
CTCTGGGTCTTCCACATGGTGCAGGGGCCCAAGGACTTGTGCCACCTTCTTCTGCTTTCCCAGGCCATAGCAGAGAGCTGGATTGGAAGTGGAAAAGCTGGGCCTGGAACCAGTGCCCATATGGGATGCCAGCACTGCAGGCGATGGCCTTACCCACTACACCACAGTGCTGGCCCCAGAAAGAAGGTTTCAAGAGAAGGAAGAACATGTAAATGGTTTCCAAGTCCCTAGTTACGTAAAGAATGAAACAGATTTGTTGAGAGACCACCAGGCTACTGGTATTCTGAGACTTGCTGCCACATATGTTTATTTCTGAAATGAGAAGTGGGAAGAAGCCTATTCATGATATTCAAGACCTCTAAGGTCTCAGGCTGCTAGGTAAAACTATAGGAAATTGAGTTCTACTTTTTTCTTCTGATGACATATACCTGACTGTTGAAAATTAAAAAAAAAAAAAAATTGGGACCGGTGTTGTGGCTCAGCTGTTTAAAGCTGTGACCTGCAGTGCCAGCTTCCCACATGGAGCCAGTTCAAGACCTGGCTGCTTCCCTTCCAACCCAGCTCCGTGCAAAGGCACCTGGGAAAGCAGCAGAGAACGGCCAAGTCCCTGGGCCCCTGCACCTATTCGAGAGACTTGGAGGAGGCTCCTGATTCCTGGCTTCTGTCTGTCTTCAGTCCTGGCTGTTGCAGCCATTTGGGAAGTGAACCAGCAGATGGAAGACCTCTCTATGTGTATCTCTCCTCCTCTCTCTCTGTAATTTTGTCTTTCAAATAAATAAATAAATCTTAAAAAAAAGAGAAAAATTGTGCCACCCAAGGTAAATGTCACAAAGATTAATTTATATATATATGTATTATTATTAAAGATTTATTTATTTTAAGGCAGAGTTACAGAGAGGGAGAGGCAGAGGCAGAGAGAGAGCAAAGTCTTCCATCTACTGGTTCACTCCTTATATGGCCACAGTGGCCAGAGCTGGTACGGTCCAAAGCCAGGAGCCAGGAGCTTCTTCCCAGTCTCCCACATGGGTGCGGGGGCACAAATCTTTGGGCCATTTTCAGCTGCTTTCTCAGGCCATTAGCAGAGAGCTGGATCATAAGAGGAGCAGCCAAGACACGAAGCAGCACCCATGTGGGATGCTGGCGCCACAGGTGGAGGCTTAGCAACTACGCCACAGCGCCAGTCCCAACTTTAATATATTTTTATGGGGGCTGGCACTGTGGCATAGAGGGTTAAGCCTCTGCCTGCAGTGTCAGCATCCCACATGGGCGCTGGCTTGAATCCCAGCTGCTCCACCTCAGATCCACTCCCTGCTAAAGCAGCAGAAGATGGCCCAAGTGCTTGAGTCCCTGCACCCATGTGGGAGACCTGAAGAAGCTCCTGGCTCCTGGCTTTGGATTGGCCCAGCTCCAGCCACTGCAGCCAGCTGGGGAATGAACCAGAGGATGGAAGACCTCTCTCTTTCTCTCTCTGTCTCTCTTTCTCTCTGCCTTTCAAATAAATAAATAAAATCTTTAAATATGTATATAGTTTTATGTTAAAGTTGAACTCACACAAAATGTACCATTTCACAACTTTCTTTCATCATTTAAAAGATGTGAATGTTGTTCACATGTTGTGAGAGTGTTCGTTATCACGTGATCAATTTCCATCTATTGGTATGCTTTGTTTTTTCTTACCTTGGTTTATTTATTTGAAAGGCAGAGTTACAGCGAGAGAGGAAGAGCCAGAGGGAGAGAAATCTTCTATCTGCTGGTTCATCCCCCAAATGGCTGCGATGACTGGGACTTGGCCAAGTCGGAGCCAGAAGCCAGGGACTCCATCTGGGTCTCCCACGTGGGTGCAGAGGCCCAAGGACTTGGGCCGTCTTGTGCTTTCCCAGGTGCATCAGTAGGGAGCTGGATGGGAAGTGGAGTCGCTGGGACTCAAACCCACAGTCTGGTATGGGATGCCTGCCTTGCCTCTGGCCCCTCACCTGCTGTGCCACAGTGACGGCCCCGGTTCTAACACGGGATCTCTGCAGGTGGCTGTACGTGTGCGGAGGGTGGGCACTGCTCTGGGGAAACCCATTGGGCGAACTCAGTGTTTTCGGAAAAAGACATTGAGCCCTGGAAAGACAAGACTCAGGCAGGAAAGTCACTGCTTTCTTTTTTTTTTTTTTCTTTCAGGTAGCCAGGCACCCTGTAATTTGGTGCATATACATTTATAATAGTAATGTCTTCCTGTTGGATAGATCCTTTAATCATTATATAGTGCCCTTCTCTGTCTCTTTTAATAGTTTTTATGTTAAAGTCTATTTTGTCTGATATTAGGATGGCCACACCAGCTCTTTTTTGATTTCCATTAGCTTGGAGTATCTTTTTCCATCCTTTCACTTTCAGTCTGCGTGCATCTTTGCTGATTAGGTGTGTCTCCTGAAGGCAGCATATAGTTGGATTCTCTTTCTTTATCCAATCAGCTAGTCTATGTCTCTTTGTCATGGAATTAAGACCATTCACATTCAGTGTGATTACTGTTAAGTACTGTCTTTTCCCCTTCATGTTTCCTGAAACGAGCTGCTTATGTATTTTGAACTTTGTGGGTTACTCTACATTCGTTTTTTTTTTTGCAGTGAAGTTCTTGTTTTTGTATTTCTGTGTGCAGCACGTCTTTGAGCAAGTGTTGTAGGGTTGGACGCGTGGATACAAATTCTTTCAGTTTCTGTTTGTCTTGGAAGATCTTTATTTCCCCTTCATTCATAAATGATAGCTTTGCAGGATATAGTATTCTAGGTTGGCATTGTTTGTCTTTTAAAACTTGAAATATATCATGCCATTGTCTCCTTGCCTGCAGTGTTTGCAATGAGAAGTCTAGGGTGAGTCTGATTGTCTTACCCCTGAATGTGATTTGTCGCTTTTCTCTGGCACATTTTAGGATTTGTTCTTTGTGTGTCACTGAACTGAGTGTTGCCACTATGTGTTGTGAATTTCTCTTCTGGTCTACTCTGTTCGGAGTCCTGGCTATCTGTTGTATTTGTGTGTTGTTATCCAGCTGCCTTTGTTTAAAGTTTTCTGATATTATTTCGTTGAAGACACCTTCTAATCCATTCTCTCTTCCCACCCCCTCAGGGACTCCTATTATCCGAACATTACACTGTTTGATTGAATCTTGTAGGTCTCTGACGGTATTTTTTAATTTTTTAATTTCTTCTTCCTGCGATTGAACTGACTGTATTATTTCTGGAAGTTTGTCTTCAAATTCTGATATTCGGTCTTCTATTTCATCTGTTCGATTCCCGAGGGATTCCACAGTGTTTTTTATATGGTCAATTGAGTTTTTCAGTTCTAGTATCTCATTCTGGCTTCTCTTTAAGATCTCTAATCCTTGGGCTTGTTTTTCATTCAGCTCTTGACACTGTTTCTCATTATTTCTAAGTATTCTGATTATTAATTTTCTGAATTCTTTTTCTGGCATGTTTTCAACTTCTTCTTCTGCCTCTGTTATGGTTGGTTTAGCCTGCTCCATTGGCAAGTTTATATGTTCTATATTTTTGTGGGTTTTTGTTTTGTTTTTTGGCATACTATCTGGGTGATTTTTCAGGTTGATTTCCCTCTACTGTAGGCTGTTGTGAGTCTCTACCTATATCCAGTGTAAGCAGGCTGCTCTACATAGCCTGCACGTAAACAGACAGGATGGCTGCTCTCTGCCCACTGCAGCTCTGGATCCTGCGCTTTTTCCCCACCAGCAGGCGCTATTCAGTTTTTTTTTTTCTTGTAACTTGAGTAGACGGGTCTCAGGGCTTTGAGCTGCCCTCCCTGGAGCAAGAAGTGTCTTGTTGCTCTGCTCCACCTTTGGGCTCCGCCTCCGAAGGTTAGTGTGGAGGCAAAGACAGTTCTCCTTTAAGCCCAAATGTAAACAGACAAAATGGCTGCTTCCCGCCCGCTGGAGCTCTGGGGAGGCACCAAGAGATACTGGCTTACTCAGTCTCTCAATTAGTATCCCTGAATTGTGCACTCTCTCCGCAGACGCCACTCACTCTGTTCTGTTTTCTATTTCCTCCCCCACTCAGTCGTGCGTGTCTCAGTGTCCGTCCCAGGGTGTGTTGGGGGAGGGGCAGTGACAGCTGTGCCGCGTTGCTGGGCGAGCGCCCCGTCTCACCTCAGCTTCCAGCGCTGGTGCGTACACACTCCTGCTGGTGTCCTGAGTCTCGGGCGTCTGCGTCCTCCTCGCGTGTCCACCCTATCTCCCCAGTTTCAGGAAGGGCTTAAAAACTACAAATTCTCATCCCTCTTTGAACCTTCCCTTAGTGGACCGTCGCTGTGCTCCCTCCCTCTCTATTCCGCCATCTTCAATCGACAATTTGTTTTTGAGAACTCTTAATGTTCTTATCAATTTTTTGAGATCCGCTTCTTGCATTTCTTCGATCTCATCATCTTCATAATTTTGAATTGGGGTGTCTATTTCATTTGGGGGCGTCATAGTATCTTCCTTGTTCTTGTTACCTCGGCTTTGCATTTGTTTGGCATATTGGAGATATTCTTTGGTTTTTTCTCGTTATACTGTGACTCTAGATTTAGAGGACTGTCTGTTTTGATGGATCCTTAGAGGCTGTGATGGGTGTGGCCAGAGAGCTCTGGTTCTACAGGGTTAAGTGTGTGCCAAAGGTGATTCACCCTGATTGTTCTCTTGCTTGCTCTCTCTCTCTCTCTCTCTCTCTCTCTCTCTTTTTTGACTCAGTTGGGAAGTAATTCCACACAGCTGAGTGGAATTGAGAGTAGCTGATGTATGAAATCTGGCCCCTGTGGGTATTCATTTGCTTACCAGAGTCAGGTTTTTCTGCTTGGCTAATGAGGGGCACCCGCTTTACATATGCAAAATGGCGCCTGCCCTTTGTCTTGCTCGGTTTTGTAAGGTGAGTGAGAGAGATAGGCTAAATGTCTGTGCCAGTTCCCCTTATTTATTCAATTTTTTTCTCTCCTCCAGTCAGCCTGGTGAACTGTCCCCAATGGTGTTTCAGGCCTCGTTCTTTGCAGCTGTTTCTGACTTTCCCTGCCAATGTCTCGGGTTACAGAGAGAGAGGTTTTTGTCTCACCTCCCCTTCCAGCGCTGGTGCAGACTCTGCAGCTCTGGCGGGTCCGGTGGATCCGGTGGGTCCAGCTGCTCTGGTGGGTCCGGTGGCTCCAGTGGCCCCGGCGGCTTCCGCAGTTCAGCTTCCATGTGGTGGGCGACCTTGCTCTTCCTGTAGGTCCTCCGAGTCACAGCCACTAGATCTGGAAGAGTTTCCTCTGCAATTTTTCCTGATCCTTTTCCTGACGCCACCGTAACTCCACTTTTATTAAACTATCTTTTCCCGGACTATCGGTGTGCGCCCTCACTATTCTGCCATCTTGGCTCCGCCCTGGAAGTTTGTCTTTTAGTTCTGATATTTCATATTCTTTTTCATTTATTTTATTGCTAAGAGATTCCACTGCATTTTTGTTTGGTCCATTGAGTTCTTCATGTCCAGTATTTCATTTTGGCTTCCCTTTAAAATCTCAGTTTCTTGGGAATGCTTTTCATTTGGATCATGAATTTGCTTCTGATTGCTTTTAAGTATGCTGATTATTAATTTTCTGAATTCCTTTTCTGGCATATACTTTATCCCTTCTTTAGCCTCCATTATTGAGGATTTGTATTGGTCCTATGGCAAATTCATAAAGTATTCCTTATTGTTATTCAGGATTTTTCCTTTGTTCTTTGGCATTTCTGGTTGATTTTATTTTTAAATTGATTTACCTCTGCTATGAGCTTCCGTGTATCTGTGTGTTGCAAGTGGAAGCATGCAGACCCACCTCTGGGAGCTCTGTTTACTTCTGAATCATGATGGAAGAGGGTACCAGGGCTTTGTTGCACTAGCCCTGGCTACTGGGGCTAGGCATGCTTCTCATTGGTTCAGGAGACGAGCTTGGGTTTTTAATATTTAGGACTACTTCTTGTTGTACAGCTTGCATGGTGGGGAGAAAATCACTATGAAATATTGTGATCCTTGTTCCCAGGTGGGGCATGTTGTGAGTTGGCCTCCACAATTGATGGGTGTGTGCACAGGAGGCAGACACTGCAGTCTACTTCTTACACTTGAAAATGTAAATAATTAATAGGCTTCTCCCTGTTGGCTGTAGGTCCAGTTTGGAGTAGGGTGTGAGACACTGAAGGACTGTGGCATGCCCAATTTCTCCACTCATTCCCCTACAATTTCTCCTTGTTCCTGCTTGGAGTTTCAAACACAGTGTAGTTTGCCAAGTTTCCCTGCCCTCCACTATTCACAGCTCTATGGACTCACTACCTCTCAACTGGTTTGCTGAGGGTGGCCCCCATCACCTCATTTGGTCCCTGCTTTGCTCCTTCCCTGTGTATTTGCCACCTCTCCCTCCCCTTTGCTCCCCCAGTGTGGACCTGAGCAGTCTAGGACTCCCGGGCCACTGTGAGAAAACTTCTCATGATTCTGCCACTGGCTTATATCCCCTTTGCTAATTAATTATCCATTTTTCCCAGCAAACTCAGAACCTCCCGCTACTGTATTGCCATCTTCCTGAACAACCCCATAACTTCAATTTACTTAATTTTACATAATTTCAATTTACAGGCTTAATGCACCACTAACCATAATGTTCAAAAAGTGAAAAGTAGAAAGGCCACTTTCCCACAGGAGTATAGACAAGTATTAAGAACAATAATCAGGGGCTGGTGCTGTGGAACAGCAGGTTAATGCCCTGGACTGAAGTGTCAGCATCCCATATGGGCACAGGTTCTAGATCTGGCTGCTCCACTTCCAATCCAGCTTTTTGCTATACCCTGGGATAGCAGAAGTGGGCCCAAGTCCTTGGGCCCCTGCACCTGCTTGGAAGACCTGAAAGAAGCTCCTGGCTCCTGGTTTTGGATTGGCATAGCTTTGGCCATTGTGGCCAATTGGGGAGTGAACCAGCATCTGGAAGACCTCTCTCTCTCTCTCTCTCTCTCTGACTTCTCTCTGTGTAACTCTGACTTCCAAATAAATAAATAAATAAATCTTTTTCTTAAAAAAGAATAATAATCAAATAATAAGATGCCAATTTCATTCTTATATATTTTGTAGTCTATTTTAACTGCATCAAAAAAACATGATATTTATCTCTTTGGGATATTTATTTCACTACACATAATGGTCTCCAGTTGCATCCACTGTATTGCAAAATTTAGGGCTCCTTCTTTATGGCTGAGTACTACACCATTGTATATATATACCACATTTTCTTTATCCATTCATCAGTTGATGGACATCTGGGTTGATTCCATATCTTAGCTATTGTGAACTGAGCTCTTTATAGATTATGGATATTAATCCCCTATTAGTTGCACAGTTTGTAAATATTTTCTACCATTCTATCAATGCCTCTTTACTTTGCTGAGTGTTTCCTTTGCTGTGTGGAGGCTTCTTAGCTTGATGTTTTCCCATTTGTTTGTTATTGCTTTTATTGCCCATGCTTCTGGGGTCTTATCCAAGAAGTCTTTGCCTATGTCAATGTTTTGTAGAATTTGCTCAATGTCTTCACAGAGTCAAAGAATTCTTTGAAAGAAATATTAAGAATGCTCCCAAAAGTGTCAAGAATGGAAAAATTATTTTATGTATTTGTTAATATCTATGTTGCAATTACTTGTAAAGGTTAATGATGTTGGGGCTGGTGCTGCGGCACAGCAGGTTAAAGCCCTGGTCTGAAGTGCCAGCATCCGATATGGGCGCTGGTTCTAGTCCTGGCTGCTCCTCTTCTGATCCAAGTCTCTGCTATGGCCTCAGAAAGCAGATGGCCCATGTCCTTGGGTCCCTGCACCCATTTGGGAGATCCAGAAGAAGCTCCTGGTTCCTGTCTTCGGATTGGCATAGCTCCAGCTGTTGCAGCGACCTGGGGAGTGAACTAGCAGATGGAAGACCTCTCTTTCTGTCTCCACCTCTCTCTGTAACTGTCTTTCAAATAAATAATTTTTTTTAAAGTTATTGACATTTGTGGTGAGCTTGTGGTATAGCAGGTAAGGTAGTTGCCTTTGATGCCTACATTCCATATGGACATTGGTTTGAGTCCCAGCTGCTCAACTTCTGATCCAGCTCTCAGCTAATGTGCCTGGGAAAGCACTGGACAATAGTCAAAATCCTTAGGTCCCTACTCCCATGTGGGAGACCCAAAGAAGCTCCTGGCTTCTGGCTTCAGATTGGCCCACCCTGGCTGTTGCAGCCATTTGGGGAGTGAATCAGCAGACAGAAGTCCTTTTCTCTTTCTCTCTGTTTCTGTCTCTCTCTCTCTCTGTACTCTGCCTTTCACATAAATAAATAAATATTTTAGCAAAAAGTTAATGAACTAATAAAACCATTGCATGAGCCTTATATTTACACAAATTGCACAATCCCAGTACAATGCACTAAACTATCCTTACGTCTTGCTTCACACTACTCAAATTCTTCCCATTTCTTAAGTAACAATTAAAAGTCTTTTAAGACTTATATTGGCAATACCATTCCATCATCAGAAACACCCATGTCCTTAAATTTTTATTTAAGTTTTGCAGTCTTGACATTTGAACTAGATATTCTAAATTTATTAGTTTTAATGTGATTGGCTCTAACCCCTTTATTGGGTGACCTCCATGATTCATATTAGTTGAAATATAATTCTATGATTTAATAAACAGATACAATGAAAGAAATCTGAGTTGAATTATTGAATTTGTTTATACATCTACAGTGGAGTACAAATGAATCTTACAAGAATTAGCAACCTTACTTGATTGATGGTTCACCATTCCTGCCATCTCCTCATAAAACTCAATTTGTATGTCTTAGAGATCTTTTTCTTCTCAAGTTCACTTTCATTACGTTTATGTGATTGCCTATTTACAATTTCCTTTCTAATATTACCCTCTTTTAAAGGTGGAAAGTCAGTATTATTTTGTGCACATCTTGGAACTAAAGCTTGGCAAAGTTAACTCATTAGAAAAAGGATACACAAAAAATTCTATGTAATTGTGTGCTGAGTGTTAAAAACACAATAGATTCATTACACAGAGCGACCTACCTGTAAATACAGTTTTCCTAATTCTGCTGAATAAAGATGCTTAATAACAGGTAAGATGAAGAACAAGCAGCAGCCTTCTACAGACGAATAATTGACTTGATATAATTTGTTCAGTTTGTTGAGCAAATTCTAATTCTTAATATCAAATAGTTTTTACTTGGATTTTCCTCTGTTTAAAAATATTTAATGATAACTGATACAGTGTATTCTGTAAAAACTTGAAACAGCTAATTGGAACAATATAGGCTACATTCTATCTTTCTTATTCATTGTTTTCCATTAAGATCCCAAAATTAAGTTGAATTTTAGATGATTTCTCCATAGATAGAACATTTTCCATGTTTGAGACTCTTTAATATCCCACATGAAAGCATTACGATATTTTTCGGCCTTCGTTTGGTTGAAAATTAATTTTGATTTGTAAAACTGAACTGAAAAGGCATAATGACAGGATTGTGATGGTTCATTCATTATTATTTGCTGAATTCTGTCGCCGACAAATTCCCATGTTGAAGCCCCAAATTCATTGTCTTAGAATGTAACCAAATTTGGAGATTTGGCTTTTGAAAGCATAATTAAGCTTAGTATTGGTGAGTCATAATTCAGTAGGACCAGAGACCTTAACAGAAAATGAAAGAGACAAGCATGCATGTGCACAGAGAAAACATCACAGCAACAAGAAAGCCATTTGTAAACCATGATGGGAGACCTCAGAAGAAACCAAACCTGCCAACTGCGATCTTTGATTTACAGCCTCCTGATCTGAGAGAAATAAATGGTTATTGTTTAAGCCACCAAGTCTGTTCCATTCTGTTGTTAGCCCAAGCAGACTAATACCTTCATTAATAAGTGATGACTTGAGGAATATTCTCCATGTATGAACTGGAGGCTCTGTAAATGAGCAAGTGCCTTGCCAAGTCACTGTTCGAAGGCAAATGGAAATGAACTTCCTTCACCCATTCTGGGGGAGAATCAGTAATATTAGTTCTACATTGTTTAATGGTTGGTGCAGGATTCTCCAGAATTATTTCCCCTTGCCCAGGTGGTTGTGGAAACAACGTCTCAGACTGATTATATACTGTTACATAAGGACTTTTATCCTGTGAAACTAATGAGTTTAGGGAGGGAGTGTCTGTTTTTTACCACAGCATAGTGTGATTTATCCTTACTGATACAATTATGCATTAATTTTTTAAAAAAGGGTAACAATTAACACTTTATTGCAATTCAAACAGAGGTATAGGAGCAGACACTTAGCACAGCAGTTACAACACTGCCCCTATCCCTTATCAGTGCATCTGGGTACAATTTCTGGTTGGGACCCAATAGCAGGCAATGGCTCAAGTAGTTGTGACACTTCTACCATTGTAGGAAACCTGAATTGGTTTTGGTTGGGCCTAGCCCTGTCTGTTATGAGTATTTAGGGAATGAACCAGCAGTTGGGAGCTTTCTCTTTGTTTATGTCAATCTATTTCTCAAATTACAACAAATTTATTAAAAAGAATGACATTCTAAAAAATCAGATATTGGTTAGGGTTACATGGCCAGTAAACACATTACAATACTTAGCTTTTACAAATTGTTGCTGAATCCACAGATAATTTAGTCAACCTGTTTATCGCCAGGGAACAAGGTTAACAGTATTTTATTTATATCAGGGGAAGCATATTTGGGTGATTAAAGGCCTAGAGCTGGCAAATGTGACTCTTCACTGTTTATAGAACAGGTTTGGCAAGATTCCTAAACATCACCATTTATGAAATCATAAATACCCTCCGTTCAAAATGAAACAAAGCCAAAGTTCATTTGTGCAGTTTTGCTGCTGTAATTGAAACCACTTAGGGATGTTTATTGTTCTAAGACCAGAAACAATAAAGACAGCACAAACATGAAACTGACCCGATGTGATGCTATCGGATGAATCAAAGAAAAACAACTAAGTTTTTTCATACACAGTTGAGCTCATTCTCTCCCTGACTGTGATTAACTTGCCAGCATGAAGCTTTATATTGTCTTTTTTGAAACTGGGGATGAGGAAAAGGGCAAGTACACAGTGGTTATAAAGATAGCTGTCTCATACGTGGTTTCTCTTAACATCCCTTCTTTTAAATTTAGTATAGCCTGTTATTCTGTACTCCATGAAGAAAAGACAAAATGATTTTTTTCTAGTAAAAATAAAGCTTGGTTAAGGAAATTAATATGCCTTATAGAAAGACAAGGAATATTAAGCAAACATAGTAGCAAAGACAAAAAATTAAAGTGAACTGATTCCCAAATATTCAATATTAGGAGATATACTGGCACAGAGCTTGTCAGGTGACAAGGCAGTAGAAGGTAGCCAAGTGGTTTCAGTCATCTAAGAAACATTGAACTGTGCCTCCTGCTTTGTTGTTGGCGTTGGTCATTGGTATTTGTGCTGAAATTTTCAAACTCAACCCTGGTAATATGTATGAGTAGAATTTATGTAAAAGAAACAAGATGGCAGAAGGAAGTTACAGATGGTATCCAGCTAGGCACCAAGATGCCACTGAATGTGCTATTTGGATAGAACTATCAACTAACTTCATCAATAGTAGTATTAGACATTTGGTATGAGGACATTTGCAGTTAAATTCAGTAGATGGAAGTTCAGGGTTCTACCACCTATGACTTCAGATGGTACAATAGCTGGCTGTCTGGGCTCTGACCAGATCAGTCACCCAGCATTACACAGTACAACAATGAAGGTGAAGAGGCCAGTGGATGACTCCTCCTATCTTGACATTCAATTTTTTTTTTCATTTTGTTTTCATTTGATGTTTATAAAGTGTGGCTTGAGAAGTCATTGGCAGCGTAAAATTTAGAGTATGTGTTTATCTTAAAGAGATTTTTAATATGTAAGAAGTGAGATAATTACTTTCACAATGATGATGATGATGATGATGATGATGATGATGTAATTTCCCCCTGATAAGTGGAAGGTGAGTCTGTGGAGGATCGGATTCACTTTACAAACTAAAATTCACTATAATATAAATATAAATTCACTATACAAATATAAATTCACTACACAAACTAAAGCAGGAACAAATGTGTGCACAATTGAAATTTTATTGTATACATTATTACTCCCTCTACAAATATTTATTAATGACTTTTATAAATAAGCATTGGGCTAGTCAATTTATTCATCAGTGATGGTAAATACGAAATTTTAAATGTTAACCATTCAGTACACAATTTATGGTGGCTATATATTGCCCTTTTTACTGCTCTAATTGCTGTCCTTATATGCTTACTAAGGCTTAATTTGAGATTAAAAGTATAATTTGCCATTTCTATTTGGAACATGCTCTGTTTATTGTAGTTTTATCAAAATTATGTGACTTTAATTCTTGTTTCATCTTTATTATTACGTTCTGTGCAGAATACCTATTTGATTTCTCTCTTTTTCTCCTTTCCCTCTTCCTTCTCCTAAGTCTACCACAGCTATTTCTATGCCTACAGCATGATAGGTGCCTCCATAAAAATTTAGTGAATCAGGGAATAAAAATATGGTTCTTTATATAGTATTAAACTTGACGAAAGTTTGTAGGTATCCAAAATATGATTTATAACTCCAAGTAGTAGTTGTAGAATATCCATTTTTTTAAATTAAAGACAGGTAAATAATATTTATAGTGAATCAGGAAAAAACAGAATGCAAAATGTATGTAAATGTACAGTTTGTAAATTAACACTTAATTTCCCCCTTTTTAATGATAGCAAGAGGTTCACGTACTGGTAGTTGATAATACTAAAAAGTAAAAAATGTTATGTAGCTGAAGAAATGCAAAATAAGTTTCTATAGTCAAAATACCTTAAAAAATCTCATGAAATAGCAATGAGGGAATCATACATTATTTGATTCATGTTTTGACTTGGTTAAATAGAGAAGATGGAAAGTATTCTGAGTTATATTGTCTCTGCACATGGAAACATCATTTAAATATATTTCCTTCTGAATCTGACTCTGATTTAATTTTTGGTTTTCCATCAATATGCTTATTTTAGAAAAATCTGGGATATGAGAACCGCTACCAAAGGCAGAAGGAATTATAAGAACAAAGAGGTGGACTAATGCAGAATTAAACAGAATACAAGTTATTAGAGAATTATTGACAGAAATGTTTCTTGGGCAGCCATAAGACAGGATGCTTGCACCCTGAGATATAGGAAGGCATTTATATCTAAGTTCGACAATGGTGGTCTTTGGCCAACTGGAATGTGTCTGGATTTTCTCAAGAAATAGTAACATATTATATCAGTTAAAGGACTTTCCAGTCATCAGTGCTCTGCATAAAATGCTTGGTAGACTATCTTAATTCCCTTGTTTATCCCATTGGTAATGGAATTAGTGCCAGGCTCCTCTAGCAGCTAAGATGACATTATGACTAAGATGTCTGCCATCATGTCAAGCTGTGTCTCTACAATGCTAATATAAGGAGACTTCACAAGTTGACAGAAAAGGGCAAAAATAAAAAAAAAAACCTTTATTTCTTGACATAAACCCCATCAACTTTAAAAATACAATTTAAAAGCCATTTGGTTCATCCCTAATGAACTGGGGATTTAACCATGTCAATCAAGTCTTTTTTACATAACAAACTAAAGAAAAATGGATGCACTTTGAAGAATTCTTTAAAATAGAAAACAAAAAGAAGTCAGAAGGAGACAAAAGAGACAAAACAAAACTGTAAGGTGGTTGTATAATGATTTCCCAATGAAGCTCCTGCACAGTGACCTTTTGGATGAGAGGAATTAGCAGGAGTATTGTTGTTGGGGAGAAGGTCTCCTTGGTGAAATTTTCTCATGCTAAAGCTTTGGCCAGCTTTCTCAAAATACTCTCATAATAAGCAGATGTTACTGTTCTTTGGGGAAAGTGAACAGAAAATGCCTTGAGCATCCCCCAAAGTTATTGCAGTGACCTATGCTCTTGACCAGTCAAAGCTTTTGCTTTGACTAGACCCTTTCAGCCTCCTGATAGCCTTTGCTCTGATTGTGCTTTGTTTTCAGATCATCCTGATAAAGCCATATTCTATCACTATCACAGTTCTTTGAAGAAATGCCTCACAATCTTGATCCCATTGTTTACATTTCCATTTAAAGCTCCGATCTTTTCTGCAGCTGATCTGGGTACAACAATTTTGGCACGCATAAGGCAGAAAGTGTGCTTCATTTTCATTTTCCAGTCAGAGTTGTAAAAGCTAACCCAATTGAGATGTACATGGTGTTGCTTATTGTTTCTTTTGTTAATAATTGGCCTTCTTCAATTAGAGTGTGAACAAGATTAATTTCTTTTTCTTACAGATTGATGTGGATTGTCTGCCACTGTGGGATTTATTATTAACATCATCTTGTCTCTTTTTAAAAATGAGTTATCCCGTTGTAAACTGCTAATTTCTTTGGGACATTTTCCCAATTAACTTTCATAAAGAATCAATGATTTTACTCACTCTTCCCTCCAAACCTCACCACAAATTTTATATTTGTTCTTTCTTCAAGTTAACACACTTCATTTTGCTCTAATAGGGGTTCTTTTTAAATGGATATCTAAATCTTAGTGCCTCAAACTAGATCATGTTCAGATATGATATAACAAGGTAGTATGAGTTTCTGAGATGCATGAATAGCTATTTTATAATACACATTTACCATGATCCTTTTGAAGATTTCTTAAATCATGAACAAAGGAAATAGTTTGAATATTATCTAAAATGTTATTTGTTACTATAAACCAATGTAGAAGTGATTAATACATAGGATCTTGAAACTCAATTCTACTTCTGTTACTTACTAGATGAATAAACTTAGGCAAAGTACTTAACCTCTCCTTTATTCAGTTTGGTTATCAGAAAAATTTCTAAAATATCAGGGTCTACCTCATAAAGTGGTTGTGAGAATTAAGAGTGTCACCAATTATGAAGAGCACAGAACAGTGACTGGATAGAGTTTGCAAATACTGGGGGTATTTAACCACTTCAGATTTGGAAATAATTGTGGAAGAATATTCTTCAGAGAAGAGCAATAAGCATCATTTTTATGAGATGGAAGAAGTAATCTTGTGAGGGGCAAAATAAGATGTATAAAATATGCATAGTCTGACAAAAAGGCAAGGAGAATATATCAGCCTACCCTTCTTTGAAAAATTCTGATAGCAAAGGGAATTATTCAACACAGTACAAAGCAGTAGGACTATAATTAATGAGACAAAATCTCTAGAGAAAAAAACATTCGGCTGAACATTAGGAAAACAAAAACAAAAAAGGAGACACTTAATAACAAAAATGATGTAATTGTGAGAAATCCTTAAGAAAGTTGGGTGAAGGCTTGCTGTGAAAGCATTTTAAGACTCATGTGTAAGATACTAAAAAATGTCATTGTCCTGTTCAGTTTGAAAGGCAAACTAGGTCAGCTTTCCATATGCCAAATGCAAGTTTGATCTTTTTTCATGTCAGCAGAGAAGAGTTCATCAGTAGGTGTTTCAGAATTTTGTGATATTTATGTATTCAGGACCCAAATCTTCAGTTCATGGCAGAAATGGAAATACTTAAATAAAGTATAAATGCATTTTTTCCCAGACACTATTATACTAACTCTAATTTTATAGGCCACAAGAAAACCAAATGGATAACATTCTTTGTTTCTGAGTGTTGAGTGTCTCTTTCCTCTTGGTCAACTGGCATCCTGACACTTGACTTTGCCTTTGTTGGCCTGCCCTGGCTTGGTCTACACAAGGTTATGTTAATATGTATAGTAGGAGAGACTATACCTTCTTGGAAACTTGCTCTTCCTTAGGAGAAGTAAATAGGAAAAGTAAAGCTACGTTACTCTGCAAAATGATAAAAATTAATAAGCAAAAACAGAGACTCAAGTCGATAGATGTGGCTTGTAGAAAATGAGAAAATGAAAAATGATTTCGTGTCCTATATACAAGGTACTAATTTTGTTGCTTTCTAGAAATCTAGGTAAGGTCACTGAACCCATTTCCCATTAGTGAAAGCAACGTCTCTACTCTGTCTTGCCTTGTAGGATCATTGGGAAGATGAAATGATGGGTGTAAAGGATTATGCAAACTTTAAAAAAGCACCATAACCACATGACGGGGGTCTTCAGAAAGTTCATAGAAATATGTGCTATGGAAAATCTGTGCATTGATTCTAAAAGTTTTTACACAAATATAAACATCTTTTAATTCAATTTTCTTAGTTAATGATTCAAGATGCAGCTCTGTAGGGCATTTGCTGAAAAAAAGTAACATTTAACCACAGTTATCACCTTCATTGTGGTGGATAGACATTTAAAAATCAAATCAGTCTGTGACTTCTATAGCTCCAGCAGGTCATTGAGAAAATAGCCTGCACTATTTGAATACGAAAATATCCAGATTGTGAAGAAATACTGTTTTAATAAGTTATCCCTCGTCAGTATTTAGATAACATTTGGAGGGCCTTCTATTTTATTAACCTTTTCAGTGGATAAAGAATTGAGAATTACATTCTTGTATTATACTAGGAATTTCACTTTATCAACATCTGACATGATTTCAGAAAACGCTGATGGTCTTGAAACAGTTTGTTGCTCAGTAAGTTTCCCATCACTGAAAGCATTAGAGACCCTTATCAAATAAGAATTGATTAAACTTACAGCTTTCCAGAAAGGCTATTAATGGAGATTAATGAGTTTCTGGGAGATTAGAGTTTGGGAGTTTTGATGTAAAACATGTACCAAAATTAGCAGAATGCCTTGTCAAGTAGGAACAAAGGAAAAATGACATTCAAACCTTCCTATCTGATCGTTCAGTGTTTATGTAGTGTGTGGTTACAGGTATGCATGCTTTAAACAACAGTGATATTAAAATACTATTAAGGTTTTGAAAACTAATTTTGTAATAAGTGTAGACTCACAATCTTATCCTTCAAGATGAAAAACTTCTGTTATCTTCAAACAGTTTAAACTCTGTATCTTGAGGATTGGTGCTAGACTAAGAAACTAGTGCCCTTCAGTCCACTCTTCAATTTGTTTCTACATCCTGCTTTTAATTGTACTTTTTGAGGAAGTTACAAACCAGTCAAGAATTATATAATAAGATTCCCCAGGTACTACTCCACTGGAAATTTGAGCCAGGTTAACACATTGCTCAGATACTAAAGATTTTAAAAGTTACATTATTTAAAATTAATGGTGACTTTAGGAAAGAATCAATAATTTTGTAATATTAAGTGAAGACAGCCATGAATATACAATATTATCCTATTGATTCAGGTTTGCATTTAAACTTTTTAAGAGAGTTTTCTGTGCTGGCAGTTTTGATTTTAGTGGGTAACGTCTCTACTTTTGATGCCAGTATCCAAATGGGCACCGGTCATATCCTGGCTGCTCGACTTCCTATCTAGCTCCCTGCTAATAACCTGCAAAGAGGAATAAAAGGTGGCTCAAGTGTTTGGGCCCCTGCTACCCACGTGGGAGACCTGAATGAAGCTCCCAACTCCTAACTCATGGCTTTGTCCTGGCCTAGCGATGGCAGTTGTGGCTATCTGAAAAGTAAACCAGTAGATGGAGGATCTCTCTCTCTCTCTCTGTCTTTCCCCCTCTCTTTATAACTCGAGCTTTCAAGTAAATAAACTGGGGGCATGTCCAGTGCAAAGAACATTTAGTATAGGAAGCTGGACCAACTAACCCTCATGTATTGTAACCACCTCTGGTGTTGCAAATGGAATACGTTACAGATGTACCAACTAGGTCAGATTTATTGATTTTTCTCTTGGTGATCACTCCTTGAGGATAATATCATAGGGACAGTTCCCTTTTGGAATTTGATTGTTTTTTGTTCATTTCCTCAGATAATGAGTTTTGTTTTATTTTATATTTTTTGCTTGGGAAAGTTATTTACTTTGGGGCCAGCATTGCATAGTGGGTAAAAGTATCACCTGTGATGCTAACATCCCATATGGATGCTGGTTCATGTTCTGGCTGCTCCATTTCTGATCCAGCTCCCTGCTAATGGCCTGGGAAAACAGTGAAGAATGGCTCAAGTGTTTAGTTCCCTGCCACGCATGAGGGAGACCTAGAAAAATTTCCTTATTCCTGGCTTTTGTTTGGCCCAACCCTGGCTGTGAAGCCATCTGGGTAATGAACCAGCAGATGGAAGATCTGTGTATGTGTCTCCCTCTGTCTCTGTAACTCTTTCAAGTAAATAAATCTGTTTTTTAAAAAAGTTTATCTATTTGCATTATTATGGAGAAGGGCAGTTACCAGACACATTTTCCCTTAATCGCTGTTGGTCCTAAGGTGGTTTTTCCTATCATAGGATTAGATCAGCGCCATCATGCTTCTTTGCATGACCTAGAACAAGATTTTGTCCTTCTTCCGGAGTGAAACTGATGGGCTCTTAAAATACAAACCATTCTGAATTTCTATTATTTGCATACTGTCCCTGAAGCAAGCAATTTAGTATTTGATTTGCAAAACATTCTTTTTTTAGCTTTTATTTAATAAGTATAAATTTCCAAAGTACAGCTTTTGGATTACAGTGGCTTCCCCCCATAACGTCCCTCCCACCCACAACCCTCCCATCTCCCGCTCCCTCTCCCATGCCATTCACATCAAGATTCATTTTCAATTCTCTTTATATACAGAAGATCAATTCAGCATATATTAAGTAAAGATTTCAACAGTTTGCACCCACACAGAAACACAAAGTGTAAAGTACTGTTTGAGTACTAGTTATAGCATTAATTCACATTATACAACACATTAAGGACAGAGATCTTACATGGGGAGTAAGTGCACAGAGACTCCTGTTGTTGACTTAACAGTTGACACTCTTGTTTATGGCATCAGTAATCACCCTAGGCTCTTGTCATGAGTTGCCAAGGCTATGGAAGCCTTTTTGAGTTCACAAACTCTGATTGTGAAACATTCTTTACCTCCTGACTGATGCCATCATGAGCACCTGACTATTCCTTATTTGTATTCCTTAGAATCTGTTTCACAGCACTCTGGCCTCAGAATCAGCCCTTAAGGCATATGGATCTGACTGAAAAGCCCATGAGAGTGTTTCAGGCATGGAAAGCCAAGACATTCTGCCAAAAAAAAAAGACCTAAATGAAAGATCTCTGTGAGTGAGATCCCAGTGGAAAGAACAGGTCATCAAAGAAGGAGATACCTTTCTCTGAAGGGAGGAGAGAATATTCACTTTGACTATGACCTTATCTAAACATGATCAGAGTCGGAGAACTCAGAGGGCTTCCATAGCCTTGGCAGTTCATGACAAGAGCCTAGGGTGATTACTGATGCCATAAACAAGAGTGTCAATTTGTTAAGTCAACAACAGGAGTCACTGTGCACTTACTCCTCATGTAGGATCTCTGTCCTTAATGTGCTGTACATTGTGATTTAATGCTATAACTAGTACTCAAATAGTATTTTTCACTTTGTGTTTCTGTGTGGGTGCAAACTGTTGAAATCTTTACTTAATGTATGCTGAATTGATCTTCTGTATATAAAGAGAATTGAAAATGAATCTTGATGTGAATGGAAGCGGAGAGAGAGTGGGAAAGGGAAGGGTTGCAGGTGGGAGGGAAGTTAAGGGGGGGGGGAAGCCATTGTAATCCATAAACTGTACTTTGGAAATTTGTATTCATTAAATAAAAGTTAAAAAAAGAATCTGTTTCATTATGGTTCATCCTAAATATTCATTCTTAAGTTGAAGTTTAAGTCTAAAACTCATAGAAGTTGATCTTCTTCAACAAGTTTTATTAACTTTGTAGTTCTTGGTGTGTAGAAGTTTTAAAGCAGCCCATTGAGAAGTAATGGAAACTATAAGAAGAAGGTACGGAATGCACTAATACATAACATTTCATGACACTGATCTTCGGGAACATGAGAAAAAGAAAATGTTGACTATAAGGCAAGAAGCTTAGGAGCCTGGCTCTTTTTCTAAAATGAATCAACTTTTCAGGCATCTTAGAACATCTCTTCATTAGAGCATGAGAATAACTTAGTGTCTTAGCAATAGCATTACTTCATCAAGTAGAAATAGAATAATGCCCAATGTGAATAAATCATAATAGAGAATATAAGAAGTATTATTCATTGCACAAATACTTTATTTTAAAATAATTAAAACGAGATGTACCTAACATTTTAGATGGTAGCTCTGTTATAAAAACTAGCTTAGATTTTATTTTTACGACTGGATATTTTTACTGTCTTTTATCTATTTCTTTTTTTAAAAGATTTGTTTATTTATTTGAAAGGCAGCGTTACAGAGAGGCAGAGAGAGGGAAAAAGATCAGTCGGTCTTCCATCCGCTGGTTCACTCCCCAAATGGCTGCAACTGCTGGAATGGGGCCATCCAAAGTCAGGAGCCAGGAGCTTTTTCCAGGTCTCCCATCTGGGTGCAGGGGTCCAAGGACTTAAGCCATCTTTTACTGCTTTCCCAGGCCATAGCAGAGAGCTGGATCAGGAGTGGAGCGGCCGGGAATCTAAGTGGCACCCATATGGGATGCCAGCACTGCAAGTGGTGGTTTTGCCCACAATACCACAGCACTGGCCCCCTTTTTAGCTCTTTCTTAAATTGGCATCATTATACTCCTTTTTGGAAGAAATGTGTGATTCAAGCGTTCACTATAAATCATTAAAAAACTTTAGGCCAAGCAGTTTAATTAGAAAATTCAGCCATTAAAATTAAAATATCAATGGAATGAATTAGAGCAATGTTTCATTACACCTAGAATCAAAATTGTTCTCCAGGGGAATCTTAAAAGGATCTAATGAAGACACTAGGTACTTGTGCACTTAGTAGCTAGAATTTAATTCTTGTTTATCCCCCCCCCTTTTTTTTTTTTGACAGGCAGAGTGGACAGTGAGAGAGAGAGACAGAGAGAAAGGTCTTCCTTTGCCGTTGGTTCACCCTCCAATGGCCGCCGCGGCCGGCGCGCTGCGGCCGGCGCACCGCGCTGATCCGATGGCAGGAGCCAGGAGCCAGGTGCTTTTCCTGGTCTCCCATGGGGTGCAGGGCCCAAGCACCTGGGCCATCCTCCACTGCACTCCCTGGACACAGCAGAGGGCTGACCTGGAAGAGGGGCAACTGGGACAGAATCCGGCGCCCCGACCGGGACTAGAACCCGGTGTGCCGGCGCCGCTAGGCGGAGGATTAGCCTAGTGAGCCGCAGCGCCGGCCCCCCCCCCCCTTTTTTTAAAGCATCTTTTATGACAGTGAAGGAATGATTCTCAGCCACAGCTCAATAGGTATATAAGGACCTTTTCATCATTAGGTTTCTATGATTTGTTACGGAGGATGAATTTGGATCTTACATTTTATAGGTCAGAAATTGGAGTGCAGAAGCTATTAGGCTGTAGTCCAAAGGAATAGACCAATTTATTTGTAAAGAATGGAGCTGTAACTCATAATCTCTATATCTGCCCTTCTAATACATATGATTTTCTTTTTTTCTATAATCTGATTTCCACAAATAAGATCTGTAAGAGACAGAATGGATGCAGTATCATAGAATCCATGCTCCTCAATATCATAATCTATCACTGTAAGTAGATGCTTAATAATGCAATACATGCAGTGAAACCCCATGTGAATGCTAATCTCAGAGATTTAAAGAACAGAATTTCAAACAGGGAAGACTGTAAATTCAAGAATATTTTTTGTTACTCTTGGATACAATGAAAAGAAATTGTTATTACTTATTTATTCTATATAGTATTTTTAGGGTATATTTCTTATAATTAGTATTTTATTCTGTGGAAAATTCACTGTAACTAATCATGAACCTAGTTTCTTCCTAGGTTGACCTCCTTCAGATCACTTTTTCTCGCTCTCCTCAGAACCTGTGAATTGAATAAAATGAAAGTCCCATCTGTTCGGTTCCTATGTCTTACAAGGCTGCAGGTCTTTGTGTCACTTTCCTGGTCTTGCCAGAGTGAGTCCCAGCCATGGAGAAACAGTTTTAGATCACTTGATGACTATGAAGAAGGTGAACACAGCACACAAATTGTGTAGTCGTCCTCTTGCTCTATGAGATGAAGCATTCAGTTTCTTTGTCCAACTGGTGCCAAGGCTTACTTGGTTAATTCTCCACCTGTGGCGCCGGCATCCCATATCGATGCCAGGTTCTAGTCTTGGCTGCTCCTCTTCCAGTCCAGCTCTCTGCTGTGGCCCAGGAGTGCAGTGGAGGATGGCCCAAGTGCTTGGGTGCCTGCACCTGCATGAGAGACCAGGAAGAAGCACCTGGCTCCTTGCTTTGGATCTGCGTAGCTCCGCCCATAATGGCCATTTGAAGGGTGAACCAACGGAAGGAAGACTTTTCTCTCTGTCTCTCTCTCTCACTGTCTAACTCTATCTGTCAAAAAAAAAAAAAAAAAAGTAGCACCCTTGAATGTCAAAGTTAAAGAAGAAAGTCAAGGTTAAAGCTAAGAAAGGGAAATTTTTGAAAAATGCAGGAAGTGTTATGAGTGTGAATCAATTTAAGCATTTTCATCTTTAATAAATATGATTTGAACTACAACATGAAGATTTTTACCCAATGCATAGCTGAGTTAAATGTATGATACTGAAGTTCAGGGTAGGCATTTTGGCACAGCAGTTAAGAGACTATTTGAGATGTCCTCATCCCATACTAGAGTATCTAGCTTGAATTCTTGTTCCAGCACTTCCAATACAGTTTTTGGCTAATGCACACCCTGGGAGTCAGTAGGTGATAGCTCAAATACTTGAGTCTTTGTGACCCACATGGAAGACCCAGATTAAGATCCAGACTCCTGGCTTTGGACTAGCCTACCTCTGGCTTTTGCAGGCATTTGGGAATTGAATTCATGGATAGAAGATGGCCATCTGTCTCTCTGCTTTAAATTAAATGAAAATAAATTAATAAAAATTTAAAAATATATACATAAATGTAATGCCTATGTTTCTCTTGTAATCAAATGAGAACTGGGCTCTGATGCCAAGTGTACCATTAACAAACTATGTATTTTTAGATAAACAACCTCTCCAGGATTCAGTTTCAACCTGTATAAAATGGTAAACTTGAATTGACATCTTCCATAATTCCATTTAAAAAATACACACTTTTTGTAAATAATTTTCCTCTTGACTGAATTTAAGTTTCCCATAGGACTTATCCATAAAGGCAGAGAATACTCTTGTACTTCATCTGAATCTTAGTCGAATTCCTTGTTAAATGTGCAAGAAGGTCAATGGAAAGAGAAGACTGAAATATACTGACTACTAAGTTATCATATTAGCATGTAGAAGAGTGTACAAATCACACATTCCACCATTAGAGGATTCATATGAGAAGCTGCCACACCAAATTTGTTTTGGAAAATTTTAGTAAAATTAATTAAATCCTTTAACTGATTATCCATTTATTAGTTACAGCTATACCTCAGTGATTATTTAAAATCGACTTTGTAATTTATTTATTTATTTATTTATTTTTATTTTTTGACAGGCAGAGTGGACAGTGAGAGAGAGAGAGACAGAGAGAAAGGTCTTCCTTTTCCGTTGGTTCACCCTCCAATGGCCGCCACGGCGATGCGCTGCAGCCGGCGCACCGCGCTGATCCGAAGCCTGGAGCCAGGTGCTTATCCTGGTCTCCCATGGGGTGCAGGGCCCCAGGACTTGGGCCATCCTCTAGTGCACTCCCTGGCCACAGCAGAGAGCTGGCCTGGAAGAGGGGCAACCGGGACAGAATCCGGTGCCCCGACCGGGACTAGAACCTGGTGTGCTGGCACCACAAGGCTGAGGATTAGCCTAGTGAGCCATGGCGCCGGCCTGTAATTTATTTTTACTAGATGTTGTGTGAACCATAAAAAGTTTAGGCAAAATTGTATTCAGTAACCATTATTTTATATCAGGAGATGAGAATAATATAAATAAAAATTATCTAAATACAAGGAGATAACTCAGAAAAAGTTGAATGATTATGTAAACTGAACAGACTTAAAAGGTAGACAGAATTGGAGTAGGTAGGAAGAAGAAAGATCATCCAAATGTATGTGGGAAGTATGAAACATGAGCGAAGATTTAGAGATTAGAATAAGGCTGGTGTAGTGAGGACAAGAAGAACTCAAAAAATTTCAAATTTTTACCAGAATCAGATGTTTTTCCTTCTTCAACCAAACCAGGTATTATGTCAATAAAAGCTAAAATCATGCACCAACCATTTAGTACCTTATATAGACTCATGCAAATTATGATGTAAGTGCTTGTTCCTACATTCCTGTCTTTCAAAGTGATGATATTAGGATATGAGCTTCTGGGACATGATCAGTGTCTTTATAAAAAAAGACCTAAAGGAATTTGTTCACTTCTACCACCATGTGAAATCACTGCAGGAAGCTGCAGTTTGTGTAGCATGGAGGGGGCATTCTTTGGACACTGACTCTGCCAACACCTTGATCTTGGACTTCCCAGCTTCTGGAATTGTAAAAAATAATGGTAGTTGTTCATAATCCACCCAACTTACATTCTTTTCTTTTCTTTTCTTTTCAACTTTTATTTAATAAATATAAACTTCTAAAGTACAAATTTTGGATTATAGTGGCTTTTTCCCCCATAACCTCCCTCCCACCTGCAACCATCCCATCTCCTGCTCCCTCTCCCTTCCCATTCTACATCATGATTCATTTTCAATTATCTTTATATACAGAAGATCAATTTAGCATATATTAAGTAAAGAATTCAACAGACTGTACCCACAAAGACACACAAAGTATAGAGTACTGTTTGAGTAGTAGCTATACCATTAATATTCATAGTACAACACATTAAGGACAGAGATCCTACATGGGGAGTAAGTACACAGTGACTCCTGCTGTTGATTTAACGACTGACACTCTTATTTATGGCATCAGTAATCACCTGAGGCTTTTGTCATGAGTTGCCAAGGCTATGGAAGCCTGGTGAGTTCACCAACTCCAATCTTATTTTGACAAGGCCATAGTCAAAGTGGAAGTTCTCCCCTCCCTTCAGAGAAAGGTCCCTCCTTCTTTGATGACCTGTTCTTTCCACTGGGATCTCACTCACGGAGATCTTTCATTTAGGTCATTTTTTTTTTTCCAGGGTGTCTTGGCTTTCCACGCCTGAAATACTCTCATGGGCTTTTTAGCCAGATGTGAATGCTTTAAGGGCTGATTCTGAGGCCAGAGTGCTGTTTAGGACATCTGCCATTCTATGAGTCTGCTGTGTATCCCACTTCCCATGTTGGATCATTCTCTCCCTTTTTAATTCTATCAGTTAGTATTAGCAGACACTAGTATTGTTTATGTGATCCCTTTGACTCTTATTTCTATCATTATGATCAATTATGAACTGAAACTGATCACTTTAACAAGTAAGATGGCACTGGTACATGCCACCTTGATGATATTGAATTGGAATCCCCTGGCACATTTCTAGCTCTACCATTAGGGGTAAGTCAGATTGAGCATGTGCTGAACTGCACATCTCCACCCTTTCTTATTCCCACTCTTACATTTAACAGGGATCACTTTTTGGTTAAATTTAACACCCAAGAATGATTGTGTATTAATTAAAGAGTTCAACCAATGGTATTAAGTAGAACAAAAAAACACTAAAAGGAATAAGTAGTAAGTTGTTCCTCGACAGTCAGGACAAGGGCTGATCAAGTCATTGTTTCTCATAGTGTCCATTTCACTTCAACAGGTTACTTTTTAAGTGCTCACTTAGTTGTCACCAATCAGGGAGAACATATGATATTTCACAGGCAAAGACTTCTTGGAAAAGACCCTAGTGGCACAGGCAGTCAAAGCCAAAATTAACAATTGGGATTACATCAAATTGAGAAATTTCTGCACTGCAAAAGCAAAAAAATTCTTGCTCATATCCTTTGACTATTTCTTAACTGATTGCTTATTTTGTTGTAGTTCAGTTTCTTATATATTTTAGATATTAGTTGTTTATCAGATGTATTGTTTGCAAATATTTTCTTGCATTCTATCAGTTGCTTCTTTACTTTGTTAAATGTTTCCTCTGCTGAGCAGAAGTTTCTCACATTAATGTAATCCTGTTTGTCTATTTTTGCTTTATTGCCTGGGCTTTGGGGTTTTATCCAATAAGCCTTTGCCTATGCCAATGTTTTTCAGTGTTTCCCTTATATTTTCTTTAGTAATTTCATTGTTTCAGGTCCTAGGTTTAGGTCCTTGATCCGCTGTGAGTTGATTTTTATCTAGGCTGTAAAGTAGGTGTCTTGTTTCATACTTCTGCCTTTGGAGATGCAGTTTTTCCAATGCCATTTGTTTAAGAGACTGTCCTTTCTCCAGGGAGTGATTTTAACACATTTGTCAAAGATTAATTGGTTGTAAATGAGTGGATTAATTTCTGCGGTTTCTAGTCATTGGTCCACATATCTATTTTTGTGCCAGTACCAGGCTGGTTTGATTATAACTATCCTGAAGTATGTCTTGAAAACTTGTAATGTGATGCCTCGGGCTTTGTTCTTATTTTTAAAGATTGCTTTAGCTATTCCGGGTCTCTTGTGTTTCCATATGAATTTTAGGTTGTTTTCTCTATAACTGAGAAGAATGTTCTTAGTATTTTGATTGGAATCACCTTAAATCTGTAAATTGCATTGTGTAGTATGGATATTTTGATCACACTAATTCTTCCAATCCATAAACATGGCAGATTTTTTCCATTTTTTGTGCCTTCTCCTATTTCTTTCATTAATGTTTTGTAATTTTCATTGCAGAAATCTTTCACATCCTTGGTTAAATTTATTCCAAGGTATAGGAAATTAATTGCAAGAAATATAAAAAACATGGTGTTTGGTACCATGGTGTTTTCTCTGTTAATCTGTATTTATAATATGATTAACAACTTCATAGTAAAGAATTGATGAAAAATGAAGGGTGTAATGGACTGAATGTGTCTCCCCCAAACACAGGACATGGTATTTGGAGGTGGGATTTTATATAGTTAAGTGAGGTGAAAAGGGTGAGACTCTCTGGTGTATTAGTGGACTTAAAAGAAGGAGATAAATGATAAATCCCAACCACCCCTGCTCTGCGTCTTCCTCCCTTTCTGCTGGTGAGGATACCATGAGATGCAGCCATCTGCAGGGCAGGAAGGAAGAGGACCCTCCAAAGAACCCTCGTCTCAACTTCCAGCCTCCATAACAGTGAGGAATACATTTCTTTTGTTAAAACCATCCAGTCTACAGTATTTTTGTTATGACAGCAACAGATTACAAAGGTAAATGATAACAAGATTTTATTTATGTCATAGGTCTATCTCTCTCCTTTGCTTCCCATCTAAACTTGCAATAAAACTGCATCACTTCCTCATTCTCTATTCATTGTACACACAACAAAATTTATTTTTTCTTCTTAGCCTCATTGGCTAGAATTTCACTGCTTTTGCCTTTAATGTAGATG
This sequence comes from Oryctolagus cuniculus, assembly GCF_964237555.1. Taxonomy (NCBI): domain Eukaryota; kingdom Metazoa; phylum Chordata; class Mammalia; order Lagomorpha; family Leporidae; genus Oryctolagus; species Oryctolagus cuniculus. Next base: position 29,847,283 of record NC_091435.1, read on the forward strand.
TGCATCATATATTACCATTTCTCTTTCTTATCTTTTCAGTCTTTGCAAAGTCTCTGAATGATTTTAATCTTGTCCATTATTTTCACCATTCTCTACTTCAAGTTCCACAAATAACTGATGATTTCCAAAGATATGTTTTCATTTCTCAATCTTGATTCTGAACTGTAAACTAGCTTCATCTGTGTATCCCTCAGGAAACTCAAACTCAACACCTCTGTAATGATCCTAAAATATGTCCACACATTCTTTGATAGTCTTCCCTTCAAGGGTCAAAGCTTAATTTTCCATTCTTTGAATGTGCTGTACTTAGTACTCACTTTTAGTGGACAGAATACAGTAGAAGATAAGGAGTGTGACCTCTGAAACTGGGTGATGAAAGACATAGCGATTCCTCTCTCTCTCTCTGTCTCTCTATCTTTCTCTCTCTTCCTGTCAGATCACTTGATTTGGAACAAGTTAGACACCATGTTGTCAGGACACTTAAATATTCAAAGGAAAGGGTGATTAGGGGAAAAACTCAGGCCTCATGTTCATAGCCATATAGATGAGTTTGGAAACCCAGTTCTCCATTCTTGCCATCCATACAAATGTCCCCATCAGCACATTGATCGCAACCTTGTGAGAGGCTCTGATCCAGATCCACCCAGGAAGCACTTTTCAAATCCTGACCCACAGAAACTATGAAGCAATAACTGGTTTTAAAATTATTTATTTATTTGAGAGGTAGAAAGACATAGAGAGATGAAGAAAAAGAGAGACAGAGTGTGAGCTCCCATCTGCTGGTTCATTCTCCAAATACTTCCTATGACCAGGGCTAAAGTTGAGAGCTGGGAAAGCAATCTGGGTCTCACCCAGAGTGGGTGGCAAGTACTCACTATTAAAGCCATCACTTGTTGCCTCCTAGTGTGCACAATAACAGGAAGATAGAGTTGGGAGGCAGACAGTATTGAAATGAGGCACTTTGATGTGAGATGTAGGAACTTTAAATGCATCTGAATCACTAGCTTAAATGCCTATCCCTCATGACAAGTGTTTATGGTCTTAAGTCACTTTGTTCTGAGGCAATTTTGCTATGCAACTGTAGATAACTATACGGGTCTGAAACTGAACTAATTATTGTTTTTACATCAAACACCTGTTTCTTTTTCTTGAATCTCTAAATTGTCAAGTCAGAAACATCAGTTTTCCTCAGTTGCATTGGGCATTCAGTAGGTTTTTCCAATTTACTTTCTTCAGTCTCTTCCTCTTCACATATGCTCTTCTACTTAATTCACATTCCAGGCCCTCATCATCTGTCATTTTTCACCTAGATTTGTGTTAGCATTGATCTCTCTTGTTTAAATATCACTATTTTTTTAAAAAAAATATTTATTTATTTGAAAGAATTATAGAAAGAGGAGAAGCAGAGCGAGCGAGCGAGGGAGAGACAGCACTTCCATCTGCTGGTTCACTCCTCAAACAGTTGCAATGGCCAGGGCTTGGACAGGCCAAAGCCAGGAACCAGGAACTGCATTCATCCAGATCTCCCACATGGATGCAGGGCTCCAAAGACTCTGGCCATCTTCCACTGCTTTCCCAGCCTCATTAGCAGGAAGCTGGATTAGAAATGGAGCAGCTGGGTCCAGAACCGGCACCCATATAGGATGCTGGCCTCACAGAAGGTGGTCCAATTTGCTAAGCCACAACATCGACACCTGTAATCTTACAACTAATTGATAATTGAGTGCTTTTATCTGAAATGTAATATAGATTTACTTCCTTATTTCAAATTCTTTAATATCTATGTCCACTTTCATCATTTATGATTCTTTATCATTGTGAACATGAGGAAATTTGAGATATTTTGGTGTTTTACTCTGAAATCTCAGTGCAGTTAGTATGCTCATATTTTAAAAAAGTATAACCTCAGAATGTCTTTTCAGTATCCTAATAAATAAATAAATAAATAAACAAATAAATAAGTATTATCCATTGTGATATTGCTGTTGTGCTCAGTTTCCTTATTTACCTATATAAAGGAGAGTTTCAATTTAAGGAAACAGTTTATTGTTTCAAGAAATCCAATACAATTAAATTTTATTTTGTCTTTCACCACTTCCATAAATGATATTTATACTATAGGAAAAAATATACCAGTACTAAACTTATGAAGCTAATTTCTCTACACTTTTCAGTGTTTTATTTTCTATACCAGAAGTGATTTTCCTATGAAGTGCTTGGGAAACTCCTGCTTGTTTTTAAAAATTCAGCCTTATCTAATTCTTCATGATATGTTTTCTGTTCTACACAAGTTGAAAATGCTACATATAACTGTACATAGCATATTTGTATTAATATAACTATGATTTTGAAAGTTTATTTATTTTTGTTTTAAATGCAGAGTGGCAGAGAGACAGATCTTCCATCAACTGATACTGGTACTTACCATATGCCCATGACAGCTAGATCTGAACCAGACTGAAGCCATCCATGTCTCACACATGGGTGTCAGGGTTCCAAATAATTGAGCCATCATTTATGTCTTCCATGGTGCTCATCATCAGGAAGCTGGTTCAGGAGCAGGGGCAGGACTCAAGTTCAAGAACTTTTATATGGGATGTGGGGGCAACAAGCAGAAGCTTTACCTGCCGTGCTGCAATACCCACCCTAAATTATCTTGTACTTATGATATTTATTTTCATGTGTACTTTTCACTATAGAGTGGTAACTCTTTCACTGGCAGAACAATGTCCATGTGCAGTATTAAACATTATAGGAGAAGCCCAAGTTAAATAAAGAATGCCATTTTATATGAGGAAATATAATTGCTAAAGTAAGATCAAATATGTATCTTATTAACTATAACACAAATGAAAATCATATTGATGGAATAAAATGATAATATAATTTGGAGATGATGGGGAAAGACATTTTGTGGGGATTAGTTATGAGCTGGATAATGAAAAATAGCAGGGAGTTTTGAAATCAGGAGAAATGTTCCATGTGGTAGCAATGATCAAATGTGTCTTGGAGTTTGAAAGATCTGACATATCTGGTTGACTTATTCCTTGTGTTGGGATATAGAACACTGGGGAACAAGTTTAGATACATAAAAGAAGTCAAAGTAGAATACTAAAGGCTAAAGTGAGAAATTCAGAAGTGAATAGGGATCTGTAGAGACTTGTGCAGAAGGAAATGATTGGTCAAAGCTGTGAGATAAAATGATTGATTTAGAGGCAGTAAGTTAGATTGTTAAGAACTGTCGCTCCCCCTCTTCATGGAGGAACGACACTAAACCCTGCCTAGGCTTCATATCCGAGTCACGGCACCATTATGTCGCTCCCCCTCTTCGTGGAGGAGCAACACAGGACCCTGCGCTGTTCTTTCGTCTGCTCGGCCCTCCCCGGGTTTGCTGCTGGCTCTTCCCAGGTTGGCTACTATCCCTTCCACCTCCGTGGAAGGGCAGTTCCCCCTGGCCACATTCCCCACTTCCGCAGGGGAGCGGCACACCGCCGGCCGGCTCTTCTCGGGGGCTGCACAGGTGTTCCTTCAGCTAGATGTTCCCCTTAGATGTTCCTGGTGCATGCCGTCTCTCTCCTCCTTTATAGTCCTCCTCCGCCAATCCTAACTCGGCTGCCCACACGCCGAGTACGCTGCTCTCCAATCAGGAGCAAGTCCTACAATTTATTAGTTGAACTGGAGGCAGCTGTGCGGAAGCTGTTTACTTCTCTCCCAGCGCCATATTGTGGGAGAGCAGATGCATAGAATAAGTCTTAATTCCAGTAACTCAGTCCAGTCCGGATTGCTCCCCACAAGAACAAACTCAGATGTGGTGAGATGACTGAGGAACACATTCATTGACCCCAGCAAGAAACAAGTAGGGTTTGTGTGAAAGTGATGGGAATAGAAGCAGGGGAAAGACGCTGGAATCAGTATTTGGAAGACATTGGCAACTACTTAGTATGGGAAGCAAACAAGGGAAAAGAAGCAGGTAATCCATTTTTGGACATTTTGAAACAGTTCTTTCGGAAAAAAATTGAGAGAAGTTACAAAATGCTGAGAGGGTAAAGGGGTTGCTTAATTTGAACTGATATATACATGTGGCACTGAGTATCCTTGGGATGGATCTGCATCTGTGGATTCAAATAACTGCAACTCAAAAATGAATTTTTTGTTATGTTGTTGCTGACAGGTAATATATAGTTAGACCTAATGATAATTATGTTGGCACTAAACAGGTACAACTTCCTTTCCTTGTCATTATTCTCTAAATAATAGAGCATAACAACGACTTACACAGCATTTATATAGTTTTGGGTATTATAAGTAATTGAGACACAATGTGAAGTGTGCAGAAAGATGTGCACAGGTTATAGGCAAATTCTATGCCATTTTTACATAAGAAAATCATGAATTTTCTTTTTATGGGGATCCTGAACCAATTTTCCACAGATGATGAGGAATAATCATATTGCACTGCTTTTTTGGGGGGGAACTGTTTATAGCAACAATGATACAATCAAAATGTGATAAAATGAGCCTGTATAGAAACAGCTCATCAAAATTAATCACCATAGTTTATAATAATACAAACTTTTAATCTAAGATGCATATTCTTTCTATTTCTGAAGTGTTTATCACACCCATGCCACATCTTCCTTACGCACCCTTGTTGAAATTATCATTACTACTTTCCAAAAGGAATTATGTGATGAAGGCCATCTGGGACTAGGCAGCCCACAGTTGACCTTCCAAGTGTCACAGATGTATGAGCAAACCCAAGATAGATTAGCCAAGCCTGGCCAAGACCAGCCATTGTTCATCAGAGTTGTGAGCTAAATTACTGGTTGTTTTTGTTGTTTATGTTTACTTTTGATTTTTAGTTATTATTTTGCATTTGTTTGAAAGGATGGCAGGCACACAGACAGACATCTGCTAGCTCATTCCTCAGATACCCACAAGTGTTGGGTGGGACCAGGCCAATCTAGGTCTTCCACATGGCTGGCAGAGACCCAACTACTTGAACCATCACTGCTGCCTCCTGGGATGCACATTTGAAGGAAGCTGGAATTGGGGGCCAAGCTGAAAGTGGAACCTTGGCACGCCGAGAGGGGATTCAGGCCTCTCAAGTAGAATCCTAAAGGCTGGGCCAAGTGCCTGCCCCTGGTTGTTTAAACTATGATGTGCTGTGAAAGATAATAGAAGCACTCAGATGATTCCTTTGTGACTATAAGACTGTCCTGATTTTACATGTTAGATTGCCGCAAGGGCGGAGACTGTGTATCAGTCATCTTTATACAATGGCTTATTGTACTTTCCAATAAATATGTTGAATTTAATCCTGTTATCAGAAAATGTTCATATTCCCGTTACCCATCTGCCAAACTTGAATTAAATCAAAGAGAAACAATTGACAACCTCTGGGTAGATAGGTAAGATACGCCTTGTCCAGTTTCTGTCTAAATATGATTATGGCAGATTGACCACAACTGGCACTTGTTACCTATTTTCCCCCAAAAGACTCTCATTTATTAAAGTTTGAGCTAATATGTTTTTCCATTTCAAAATCATATTTCAACTCCTAGTCCAATTTTGTACAGATTTACCTTTTGGCTCTCATGTAAAGTAAAAGTCTTCTGAAAGGCACTGCACTATATTTAATAGCTATGGCTAGGCAGAGGCAACCAGAGCATTACTGAAATCAAATTAATTGGTCAGATGGGATTGAGCCTGGAAGCATTTTGGATTAAAACCGTTCTCTTCACTGCTGTCTGGAACAATATATTTCCAATAAAACTGCTTTACATAAAAGTTCTGTTGCAATTCAATCCTACAGAGATTTTTCTTTCTCACAAAACATCTAGAGTGTTTTTTCAATAAAAAACAATGAATTGGGATTCTGTTTTATCTTCTTCCATATTAACTTCACATATTTCCCACGATAAAATTCAAAATAGCTCATCTGCTTTATGTTTTGTCTTAGCAGTGCCTTTGTATAAGTAGATTATAAGGGTTTATAGGTGCATATGGGCATATATGTTAATATGTGATCTATGGCTACTCTGGCATTTATGAGGAGAAAAAGATCCTCTAAATAGCAAAGAAAGAAAAATCCTAGAGGAATGCAAAAGTGTTGCTGATTCAGAGAATGTGCTAGAAAAGGCAAATTTTCACTTCTGAGATAATCGAAACCTGAAATTAAGAAAAGATTCAAAGGCTTATGCACATCCAGGAGCTTGAGGCTTACCTATGTGTGTGCGTGATTCTGACATATTGTGCCTGTAACGATCAGTGAAGGCTGTAAGAGTGGGAAGTGAGAGACATATTCTTCCGATGACTGTACTGTAGTTCTCTAAAAATAAGACAGAGGTTTCTGCTTCGTCTTAAGTTAGGTGTTAGTGAGTGTCTTTCTATCCTACTAGGTATGCGTTGAAATATTGGCATCCTTAATTTTCATTTCCCTCTAATCCTTCTGAAGATGGCTACTGCAGAACTTTAATTTTGTTCTCAGAAAACAACTTTATATGTACTTCTGATCAAATAAAATAATGAGGAAGGAGAAAGTATTGCTGAGGAAAAGGAAGTTGAACAAAAACTTAATTTTCTTTATTTGCAAATGTAGATTGAGTTTCCTCCTTCCCCTTAGCAATGGAAGTGTAAAAAGGAAACATTCAGCAAAAATGATTAGGGTTGAGATTTCATCTTGATGGTTGTAGGAATTGGTTAGGTTGAAAATGTTCAAAAGACTTGGATAGGAGTCATGGAAGTGTAATCAAAATAAGTGTAGTATCGAACGTATTTTTTCTTCAAAACCACTTTTCTATTAATTCTGGAAAGAAAAGGTTGGTATGGGAAAGATCATAATCAGAATTCAAAATAACTGAATTTCATGAACACAGACCTTATTAACAATAGATTTCTTGAAATTGGATCATAGCTTTGGTTGAAATTAAACTTTAGATTTTTCTTCTACATATGGTTTCTTAAAAAAAATTGAAACCAATAGAAAAAAATGAAATAACAGTATTACAAATGCCCAAATAAACCTTTACCTTGATTTATAAATTGTTAACATTTTATTTTATATTTTTTTCTTTGTTCTTAAAAGAAAAATCTTGAAAGTACATTTGTGATATCAGGACACTTAATCCTAAAGTATTTTGGTAAGTAATCATGTTGTAATTATAATTGCGATATCACATTCAAGAAATTTAATTTTGATACAATAATGATATCTGATATGTAATTCATACTCATATTTACCCAAATCAACCTCAAATGTCTTTTTTAAAAAAGATCTATTTATTTATTTATTTGAAAGTCAGAGTTACACAGAGAGAGAAAGAGAGGCAAAGGGAGAGAGAGAGTGAGAAGTCTTCCATCCGCTGGTTCACTCCCCAGTTGGCCACAACAGCCGGAACTGTGCCAATCCAAAGCCAGGATCAAGGAGCTTCTTCCTGGTCTCCTACGTGGGTGCAGGGGCCCAAGTACTTGGGCCATCTTCCACTTCTTTTCCCAGACCATTAGCAGAGAGCTGGATTGGGAGTGGAGCAGCTAGAACACAAACTGGTGTCCATACGGGATGCCAGCCTCAGAAGTGGAGGCTTTGCTCACTACTCCATAACTCTTGCCCTGTGTATGAGATTTTTTTTTTAAACAATTCAGTTTAGTGGACTTGCAATTTAGATGTGTCCATTTGCTTCTTTATGATTATATTCAAATTAAACATTTGTCAAGAATAATACGGAGATGATGCTTCGTATTTCCCATTGAATAATACTGAAGCATTGTGGTGTCTGTTTTGTTTTGTTTTTATTTTATTAGTGGTCATATTTGAACATTTGGATAAAATAGTATCTATAAGGTCTTTCATGGGAAAAGTATGTTTTTACCTTGGTAATTACTGTGCACTCTCTGTGTTGATACTTTAAAATTATGTGAAATGCTGATCCTCAAAAAGTTCTCACCCAATAGTTTCAGCAACTGTCAATTACAAAATGAATTATTACAATGTTTGAAAACAACAATCATCTAATTCCCTTATTTTTAACATGTAATTTAAATTGATTTAATTATTTGAAAGAGAAAGAGAGAGAGGGAGAGAGAGAGAGAAAGAAAGAGAGGGACAGGCAGAGAGTGAAATCTTCTGTTTACTGATTCCCTAAGCACCCACAACAACCAGGCCTGGGCCAAGCTGGAGCCAGGAGTCTGGAACTCCGTCTGGAGCTCCTGTGTGGACAGCAGCAACCCAAGCACCTAGGAAATCATCTACCAGGTTCTAGATGCAGCAGCAGGAAGTGAGACTGGAAGCACAGAGTAGTGGAGACTGACTCCTATTTGAGGTGAATCATTCCAAGCAGCAGCTTAACCCTCCGCGCCACCATGCCTGCCCTGTTGCATCACTTTAATTAACGGACATGATTCTGCAAAGAAATGTTTCTATCTATCCTCTCTTTTCGTTAAGACTATGGGGTCTTGGATTATTTTTCATTCAACATCTTAGAAACTTGGAAATAATTATCCTTTTTGATATTTGCTTTATCCCCAAATTAGTGTGATGTCTTGCAGCCTGGTTCCTGTATTCTTTTGACATGTTCCCATTGTACTTAACTAACCACTACTGGATGCTAGGCTTCGTCCCTCAGATCTCCATTTTAAAACTCAAGGCCGAAGCAGTTCTTGTGGTGTGGTTTGCCCATTGGATTCCTAGTTACTCCACTTCTGCTCCAGCTTCCTGCTAATACATCCCTCGAGGCAGCAGGTGATGCTTTAAGTGCTTGGGCCCTTGCCACCCTGTGGGACACCTAGATAGAGTTAAGGTTGCTGGTTTTGGTTTGGCTTAGCCCCAGCTGTTGTGGTCTTTTGGGAATTGAACTAGGAGATGGAAAATTTCTCTTTGCCTGTCTCTGTTTGTCAAATAAAATGAAAATAAGTAAATAACAATAAAAAACCTAAAAGACTTATTCCTCAGTTATTCAAAAGGTTGCTGGATACCAACTCTCAGCAGTTTATCCATTCTGAGAATTGTTCTTGACTGAAGGTAGTTGCATTATTATAATTATAATATAATAATCATTTATTATATAATTGTTATATTATGATTATAATATATTATTACAATGTTTATGTAATAATATATTATTATTGTTTTTATATATTATATATGCATTAATATATAATATATATTAATATAATACATATAAATATATATATATAATTTATAAATATATAATATTGTATATTATATATTTATTTATATATGTTATATATAAATATAGATTGTATATTTATATATCATATATTGTTTTTATATTATTATTGTTTATTGTAATATATTAGTATTGTTTTATATAATATATATTTATATATATTATATAGAAATATATATAATTCATAAATACATAATATTATATATCATATATTTATTTATATATTATATATTTATATATATTATATATTGTTTTTATATTATTATTATTTATTGTAATACTATATTATAATATATTATAATTATAATTATAATAAAAGCCTTGTCTCCTCTCTTTAGTTCAAGAAAATGCTGAAGAGCCATGCTAACTCCGTTGTTCCCTGGGAATTTGAGCAATTGTTGTGGCTCCACCATACTACGTATTCTTCATCAAACCAAGGTTGCTGTTGTTCCCTTCTCCCACAGTTGTTGAGAAAAGTGTGAGTATCAGGCTAAGGAATTAAGGAATTAAGAATAGCAAAACTCCTGAGAAAGATAAATTCTACAACTAGTTAGGACTGTCATAATAAGACCAGGGCATTGATTATCAATGAATGGGAAAAGATATTGATTGGGGACATCTGTTTGAAAGACTTGAAAATCTTAAATTTTCAGATTTAAGGTCCAGTCCTGGACAATTTGATTCTGCAGAAGGGCCCTTCACTCCTTTATGTACACGTGTGATAGTCTTGCTTGTAGTTGGTGCAGAAACCCTGTCTCATAAGACAACATACATTCTTCTCAGCACCTGCTGCAATGTTTCTTCTGACCACTAGGCCCACCTACGGTTATTATTGTATCACTGAAGGGCTGTGATAATAGTCCTGGCTCCCATGTGCAGAGAGAAGCACATAAACTATATTGGCTGGATATTGAGACTGCATTCTAAAGGCAGTTGTTGAAAATAGAAGAGAATTAAAGCCAGAGGAGGGAAATTTTCTGGATGTATCCTCTCTCAGGTTACAACATTTAACAACCTGAGAAGAACATCATACATAGTGCTAACATGCCACTGGAATGTCCTTTGGATGCTTGAAAAGATTGATGGCCTGTGAACCTTTGGTAAAGTTTTATTAACTGATATTTCCAGTATTTTCTTGGGAAATAAAAAGATGAAACTGAAACCAGACTTGGGATGCAGAAGAGGCATAGTTTAAAGGAAGCCTCCTTTGGAAGGTGATAAATGAAAACCACAGCTAATTTATGAGATATGTAAGCATGACCCAGGGATTCTTAAAAATATTTAGGTAGAGGAATATGGTTTCGATTGGATTTTTTCTTGCTGTCACCCAAGACTGGGATTCAGCTATTTTAGAAAACAAAAAAATACTGTCCTGAACAGAGTCTCACTGTGAGGGACAGATAGAGAGAACTGGGGAGATACTTGATTTATGTCAATAGGTACAATAGATTGAAGTAGTGGTCTTTGATTGAAATGGAATTGACAAGAGGAAAGTTCTCTCCCTAGTGAAGAATATATTCCCTGAAATCTTGAGGGAGTAGGGACTGAAAACTCTGGAATACAGCACATGTAAGGTTCCTTCAATTCTACACTTCTGCAAAGTTGAAATAATATTCTGTATGTTACACAATAGAGTGAAGCAAATAGATAGATTCAACTGTATCTAAAAAGACACTACAGTAGGGGTTAAAAGTCTTCCATTTTACATTCACAATAAAACAGCATCATCTTGAAATTTTACCTATAAAATGTACACAGAAGTTCATAAATTACCTTCCATTTGCTGGAAAGATCATGGTGCAGAAACTATTTAAAAAAATGTGATAATCAGTCTTAAACAATGTTATCTTATAAATCATAAAGTTCTAGAGAAAAATGTATTTCCTCTGAAAGTAGTTTATATATAGTAATGTATAGTGTACATTTGTGTCTCTTCTAAATTCACATATTTTGAAATCTTAATATTTAATGTGGTGGTATTAGGAAGTAAGAACTTCCAGAGATAATTAGTTCATAAGGGTGTGATGCAGGATTATTGCTCTTATAAAGGGGATCCTAGAGAGCATTCTAGCTATCACTCTGCCCTGTGAGAATACAAGAGGTTGGCTCTCTGCAACCTGAAAGGGTACCCACCAGCTCCTGCCATGCTAGCACATTGATCTTGGACTTCACAGCCTCTAGGACTTCAAGAAATACATTTCTGCTGTTTATATGCCACCTACTCTACGGCATTTTTGTTGCAGCCCGATACAAGACAGTATGCCTCATCAAAACTAAGTTAAAAGCTTACTTTGAAATGGAAAAATTGGCTTTGATATAAATTTAACAAGTGAAGGAAAATAGACTTTTGATGGGAAAGAACAAATAAAATATTATTGATTCAAACATTTAGAGCCATGTAAAACCAAATATTTTAACTGGAGTTTCTATGATTCTCATGAGAGAAAGAAAGATTTGCTTGGGGTAGGAAAGTGAAAACATTGCAAAACATAGAAGAATTTATTGGTATTTACTTTTTCAAAGTATTTGTGGGGAAGGTTTTCTTTAATAATTAAGATCAGACAAGTGTCTTCTATTTATTACTAATGCAGACAAATATTGGTGTTTGCAGAAGAACCACAAAAGAAGATGAAAATATTTTACTTAACGGGAAGATGTACATAATGCTTACAAATGCATTTTTTGGAAATAATATATATTAATCATTTTTAATGCTCATTTTTCCTGGGAAGGCATTTGAGCTTCACTGAAAAATAAGAAAAAGTCAAGTGAGAGGTTATACATCTGTCTCTTTGACTTACTTGATTAAATCAGGCACAAAAACGATAAGATTGTTGGCTCCAAACCAGAATTTTTCAAGATTAAGGTTGACAGCTGTTTTATATCCAGCCAAAATTTATTATCTCTAGGAACAATATGTATGTCTTTCCCAATTATGGAAATTCTACATGATCCTGGATATGGTATTTTACATAAAGAACTAAATTCACTTGTTAATCACTACCCCGATATGCCAAACACATTTAAAAGAAAAGGGCTTCATTATTGACTGAAAATAGGTGACAGTTTGGGAACTGACATTCCGTGTGAATGCATAGAAATTTAAAAAGTAAAGAATTTGAGTTATGGGCAAAAAAACTATTCACCCACCATTCTATGTGAGAGCACACACCTACAGTTTCCATTAAGTAGCAGCCCCATATGGAGAGAGAACACTCCCCCAATATATACATATGCCTACATATACTTCTATCCTTCTCCTCAATGCCAGTGTGAAGGGAGCTGAAAAAGACCCAGATACCTAGGTTAGCCAGCATCCCCCAGTAAGGACTCAAATATACACTGAACTGGGTTGATAATTTTCTGTTAGGAATTTGAATCAAGAGGCAGAGAGGAAATTTGATGCACTTGGATGAGGTTTATTTTCTTGGTACAGTGGTGAGGGGAGGGATTTTTGGGTGAGAGTGTTAGAAAGTTATTTACAGTTCTCAATTCATCCACAGCCCAGACAGTAGATAAGAGTTCTCCTCTCTCAAGGTCTTATCAATAAATTATAATTAAGGGTCCAGAATGTTGTTGTTAGTTGGCACCTTGTCAATCAGAGACCTACATCTAGTCACTTTGACACCTCCGCCCACTCTCTACATACCCTATATAAATCTTCATACTGTCAGTTAGGTACCTAAATGTTCTCCTTCATGGAACTGCATACGAGTCTTTGATTTCAGGAGTGATACAATTAGAAGACCACACCTGGCAAGGGTATTCCCAGATTCATGGCCAAGTAGGTCTTTACAAAATCTTGAAGATGTGTCAACAAATTGTGAGATTACACCAAGTTGACGACAATATTTTTTTTTGACAGGCAGAGTTACACAGTGATATATATATAGAGAGAGAGACAGAGAGAAAGGTCTTCCTTTTTCCATTGGTTCACCCCCCAAAAGGCTGCTACGGCCGCCGCACTGTGGCCAGCGCGCTGCTCTGATCTGAAGCCAGGAGCCAGGTGCTTCTCCTGGTCTCCCATGGGGTGCAGGGCCCAAGCACTTGGGCCATCCTCCACTGCCTTCCCGGGCCACAGCAGAGAGCTGGACTGGAAGAGGAGCAACTGGGACAGAATCTGGCACCCCAACCGGGACTAGAACCCACGGTGCCAGTGCCACAGGCAGAGGATTAGCCAAGTGAGCCGCGGCACTAGCCAGCATTTATTTTTATTTCTTCTTTGTGCTCTCAACATTGTCTTAGAAATTATAGACCTAATTTTTAATATTGAATAACATCTTCCTGGCTGTGCATTCTCCATTTTTTGTACCAAGTCTTATCCTTCATCCTTGTCTAAAATTGGTACCTGAAAATATATCATATAACCCAGCAATCTCACTCCTGGGAATTTACCCAAATGAAATGAAATCAGCACATGAGACTTATCTGTACTACCATGTTTATTGTAGCGCAATTGACAATAGCTAAAATATAGAATCAGCCCAGATGTCCACCAACTGATGCCTGGATAAAGAAATTATATGTATATATGTATATATATACTATGGAATATTAGTCATAAAAATAATGAAATCCTGTCTTTTGCAATAAAATGGATATAATTGGAAACAACTATACTTAATTAAATAAACCAGTCCCAAAAAGACAAATACCATGTTTTCCCTGCTCTGTAGTAACTAGTAGAGTACCAAAATGTAATGTATATAAGTGAAATTGACATTTTGAGATTTGATGATTGATCACAGCCCTTGTCTCCATTGTTGATGAACAGTGTTTTTTAAAATTTTTTTCTTACTATTTGTTGAATTCTTTTCTTAGTGTTGGGTCAATCTTATGAATGTAAAATGAACTGAAAGTAGATTATTGTAAAAATTGCAAGAAAGAATAAGAAAAGAAGGAAGGGGGAGGATGGGAGTATGAGTTGGAGGGAAGGTAGGGTTGGAAGTATCACTATGCTCCTAAATCTGTGTAGATGAATACATGAAACTTGTTCACCTTAAAAATGGAAACAAAATTTAAAAATGTTATCTTCTAAAAAGTTATTCATGATTATCTTGGCTTGATATTTATGATACTGTATTGTTCTCATATTAAGAAGTGAGTTTTGAGCTATATTAAGCTGTATCCCTTACAGGATATCTTGCATGGGCACTTCAGTTCTTATTGTAGGTGCCTATGTGTTTAAATAGTTTCACCAAGAATTCTTGAAGCCAGAAATTGTGCTATGGATTCATTATACTTCCCTGTGTCTCCATAATGTCCCTTTCTCAATAAAGAAACAAGGCTCTTTGACTGCTTGGAACCAAAATGCAGCAGCCTCTTCCAAGAGACAGCTTTTAATAGTACAAAGGTGCTTTGCAAAACCTATGGGTGTACCATGGCTTTCCCTACGTATGTCCTTCTATCCTATATGTGTCCCTCCTGAATGCCATGCAAGAAACTCGCCTGATTGCATCATCTTTCATTCTTTGAGCACATCCTGGAAAGTATGAGCTGCTGCTGATGTGCTTTTTCTGCCTTTACTTGAACAGCATAACTCACACACTGCCGGTGATTTCCATACTATAACAGTTTGTGAATGATGTTATTACTAAAATTAAAATGCCCATCTATTTTTGTGTGCCCATTCCTCACTGATCCCCAACTGAGTACCACAACTGGACTGTGAAAAGTCCCCCAAATTGTGTATCTGTTTAATGAGTCTCACTTACTCAGTGCAACACTTATAAATGACAGGTCACAGAAAATCAGAAACTCAAATGTCAAAACAGACACTAAAAATTTCATGAAAACCCAAAAGGCCAGGACCTCTCTTTTGCTACATCAGTGAAGAGATCACATGATTTACCTTGACCACCATCGAAATGCAAATGAGAATGACTTGAAAACCCTGGGAGAGTTTTTCCAAAACTGACTAATGGGAATACAAGGAGAGACTGAGAGGACAAATTGCATATTTCTTTCTCTTTCTTTTTTAACAATTTATTTATTTATTTGAAGGTGAGAGAGATTTTCCATCTACTGCTTCACTCCCTAGATGGCCAAAATAGCCGGGACTAGGCCAGGCAGAAGCCAGGAGCCAGGAGATTTATCTGGGTTTCCCATGTGGACAGTAGAGTCCTAAGCACTGGGGCTGTCTTCTGTTGCTTTCCCCAGGCTAATAGTAGGGAGATGGATCAGAAGAAGTAGAGCATCTAGGATTTGAATGGTCACCCATATGAGATGCTGGCATTGCAGGCAGTGGCTTTACCCATTATGCCATAATGCCAACCCTTGAATATTTCTTGATCATCTATTACTATGTACCAGCTTCTGTATTAGGCATTTTTATATAATTATCTAAGGATATTTGATAAATCAAATTTACTGATATCTGAAGTTTATTTGTTTTTTAGTTCCTACCTAGACCTCATTTTTTTCTGAGACAGAAATCAAAGCATTGGATTGAGAAGAAAAGTCGTGGGAACCTTAGAATATTTTACTTTATGAGCTGTGAGCCCTGAAATGCAGTTGGTAATGTCAGTACTATGACTAAACCAACCTCAAGACAAAGTTCATGACTGACAATTGCTTCAGTGTAAAGAAAGTAACAGGTGTCATAGCACAACAGTTTAAGCCACTACTTAGTATGCCTGCAACCCATACAGGATTGATGGTTCAAGTAGCAGCTAATTTGTTTTTGATCCAGCTTCCTGCTAATGAACCTGGAAGAGCAGCAGAAAATGACCAAAGTGCTGGGATCACTGCTGTCATGTTGGAGAACCAGAGGGAATTCTGGGCTTCTGATTTTGGCTTGACTTAGCCCTAGCTGTTATAGGATTTGGGGACTTAACTAGTGATTGTTTTTTTTCTTGCCTTTCTCTTCCTCCCTCCCTCCCTTCCTCCTTCCCTCCCTCACCTCCTCTCTCTCTCTCTCTCTCTCTCTCTCTCTTTCTTTCTTTCTCTCTCTCTCTCTCTTTTTCTTTTTTTCTTTTTTTAAAATTTTTATTTAGTAAATATAAATTTTCAAAGTACAGTTTAGGGATTACAATGGCCCCCCCATCATTTCCCTCCCACTCACACACCTCCCATCTCCTGCTCCCTCTCCCATTCCATTCACATCAAGATTCATTTTCAATTATCTTTATATACAGAAGATCAATTCAGTATATATTAAGTAAAGATTATATCAGTTTGCAACCACACAGAAACACAAAGTATAAAATACTGTTTCAGTACTAGTTATAGCATTACTTCACATTGGACAACACACTAAGGACAGATCCCACATGAGAAGTAAGTACACAGTGACTCCTGTTGTTGACTTAACAATTTGACACTCTTGTTTACGGTGTCAGTAATCTCCCTAGGCTCTAGTCATGAGTTGCCAAGGCTATGGAAGCCTTTTGAGTTTGCCGACTTTGATCTTATTCCGACAGGGTCATAGTCAAAGTGGAAGTTCTCTCCTCCCTTCCGAGAAAGGTACCTCCTTCTTTGATGGCCCCATTCTTTCCACTGGGATCTCACTCGAAGAGATCTTCCATTTAGTCTTCCTTTTTTTTTTTTTTCCCAGGGTGTCTTGGCTTTCCGTGCCTAAAATACTCTCATGGGCTCTTCAGCCATATCCGAATGCCTTAAGGGCTGATTCTGAGGCCAGAGTGCTATTTAGGACATTGCCATTCTATGAGTCTACTGTGTATCCCACTTCCCATGATGGATTGTTCTCTCCCTTTTTGATTCTATCAGTTAGTATTAGCAGACACTAGTCTTATTTGTGTGATCCCTTTGACTCTTAGACCTATTAGTGTGATCAGTTGTGAACTGAAGTTGATCACTTGGAGTAGTGAGATGGCATTGGTACATGCCACCTTGATGGGATTGTATTGGGATCCCTGGCATGATTCTAACTCCACCATTTGGGGCAAGTCCGATTGAGCATGTCCCAAATTGTACATCACCTCCCTCTCTTATTCCCACTCTTATATTTAACAGGGATCAATTTTCAGTTAAAATTTAAACACCTAAGAATAAACGTGTGATAATCACAGAGTTCAACCAATAGTACTAGAATGAAACAAAGAGAAAATATTAAAATGGATAAAGTATTACATTGTACATCAACAGTCAGGACAAGAGCTGATCAAGTCACTGTTTCTCATAGTGTCCATATCACTTCAACAGGTTGCCCCTTTGCTGCTCAGTTAGTTGTTGCCAATCAGGGAGAACATATGATATTTGTCCCTTTGCAACTGGCTTAATTCACTCAGCATAATGTTTTCCAGATTCCTCCATCTTGTTGCAAATGACTGGGTTTCACTGTTTTTGACTGCTGTATAGTATTCTATAGAGTATATGTCCCATAATTTCTTTATCCAGTCTACTGTTGATGGGCATTTGGGTTGGTTCCAGGTCTTAGCTATTGTGAATTGAGCTACAATAAACATTAATGTGCAGACAGCTTTTTTGTTTGCCAATTTAATTGCCTTTGGGTAAATTCCAAGGAGTGGTATGGCTGGGTTGAATGGTAGGGTTATATTCAGGTTTCTGAGGAATCTCCAAACTGACTTCCATAGTGGCTTAACCAGTTTGCATTCCCACTAACAGTGGGTTAGTGTCCCTTTTTCCCCACATCCTCTCTAGCATCTATTGTTGGTAGATTTCTGAATGTGAGCCATTGTAACCGGGGTGAGGTGAAACCTCATTGTGGTTTTGATTTGCATTTCCCTGATTGCTAGTGATCTTGAACATTTTTTCATGTGCCTGTTGGCCATTTGGATTTCCTCTTTTGAAAATGTCTATTGAGGTCCTTGGCCCATCTCTTAGGTGGGTTGTTTGTTTTGATGTTGTGGAGTTTCTTGATTTCTTTGTAGATTCTGGTTATCAACCCTTTATCTGTTGCATCGTTTGCAAATATATTTTCCCATTCTGTCGGTTGCCTCTTCACTTTCCTGACTGTTTCTTTTGAAGTACAATCGCAAATGTTAATTTTGGCTTTGACTGCCTGTGCTTCTGTTGTCTTTTCCAAGAAGTCTTTGCCAGTACCTATGTATTGCAGAGTTTCTCCAATGCTCTCTAATAATTTGATGGTGTTGGGTCGTAGATTTAAGTCTTTAATCTATGTTGAGTGAACTTTTGTGTAAGGTGAAAGGTAGGGGTCTTGCTTCATGCTTCTGCACATGGAAATCCAATTTTCCCAGAACCATTTATTGAATAGACTGTCCTTACTCCAGTGATTGGTTTTGGATCCTTGATCAAATATAAATTGGCTGTAGATGTTTGGATTGATTTCTGGTGTTTCTACTCTATTCCATTGGTCTATCCATCTGTTTCTGTACCAGTACCATGCTGTTTGATAACAACTGCCGTGCAGTATATCCTGAAATCTTGTATTTTGATGCCTCTGGCTTTTTTTGGTTGTACAAGATTGCTTTAGCTATTTGAGGTCCCCTGTGTCTCCATAGGAATTTCAGCATCATTTTTTCCAGGTCTGAGAAGAATGTGTTATTTTGATTGGCATTGCATTGAATGTACAAATTGCTTTTGGGAGAATGGACATTTTGATGATACTGATTCTTCCAATCCATGAGCATGGAAGATTTTTCCATTTTTTGGTATCCTCTTTATTTCTTTCTTTAAGGTTTTGTAATTCTCTTCGTAGAGATCTTTAACGTTCTTGTTTATGTTTATTCCAAGGTATTTGATTGTTTTTGTAGCTATTGTGAATAGGATTGATCTTAGAAGTTCTTCCTCAGCCATGGCATTACCTGTGTATACAAAGGCTGTTGATTTTTGTGCATTGATTTTATATCCTGCTACTTTGCCAAAATCTTCTATGAGTTCCAATAATCTCTTAGTAGAGTTCTTTGGGTCCCTTAAATAAAGAATCATATCATCTGCAAAGAGGGATAGTTTGAGTTCTTCCTTCCCAATTTGTATCCCTTTCATTTCTTTTTCTTGCCTAATAGCTCTGGCTAACACTTCGAGAACTATATTGAATAGCAATGGTGAGAGTGGGCATCCATGTGTGGTACCAGATCTCAGTGGAAATGCTTCCAACTTTTCCCCATTCAATAGGATGTTGGCCGTGGGATTTTCATAAATTGCTTTGATTGTATTGAGGAATGTTCCTTCCATACCCAGTTTGCTTAGAGTTTTCATCATGAAAGGGTGTTGAATCTTATCGAATGCTTTCTCTGCATCTATTGAGATAATCATATGGTTTTTCTTCTGGAGTTTTTTAATGTGGTGTATCACATTGATTGTTTTGTGCACATTGAACCATCCCTGCATACTAGGGATAAATCCCACTTGGTCTGGGTGGATGATCTTTCTGATGTGCTGTTGCATTCTATTGGCGAGATTTTTTTGAGGATTTTTGCATCTATGTTCATCAGGGATATTGGTCTGTAATTCTCTTTCAGTGCTGCATCTTTTTCCGGCTTAGGAATTAAGGTGGCTGGCTTCATAGAAAGAATTTGGGAGGATTCCCTCTTTTTCGATTGTTCTGAATAGTTTGAGAAGAATTGGAGTCAGTTCTTCTTTAATTGTCTGGTGAATTCAGCAGTGAATCCATCTGGTCCTGGGCTTTTCTCTGTTGGGAGGGCCTTTTTTACTGTTTCAATTTCTGTCTCAGTTATGGGTCTGTTTAGGTTTTCTATGTCTTCCTGGTTCAATTTACGTAGGTTGCCTGTGTCCAGGAATCTATCCATTTCTGATAGGTTTCCCTGTTTTCTGGCATACAAGTCCTTGTAGTAATTTCTGATGATTCTTTTTATTTCTGTGGTGTCTGTTGTTACGTTTGCTTTTTCATTTCTGATTATATTGGTTGCAATGACTGGGGCTGGGCCACAACAAAGCCAGGAGTCTGGAAATGCATATGGGTTTCTCATTTGGGTGACAGAGGCCCAAGTACCTGTGTCATCATCCATTGCTTTCCCATGCATATTTGCATTGTATTGGAAGTGGAATAGCTGGGACTCAAACTGGTACTCATAGAAGTTGTACGCCTTATAGACTACCTTTGCCATAAAGTAGACCCCAGGCAAACTAATACAAAAAGTATACATGCAGTGTAGCTATCCTTTACATGGTTCAGTTGGAATGTATAAATCAGTAGAGTGCATAATAATTGATATAGTGAATTGACTGTGACAGTTACTATTATTTACTTTTTAGTGAACTGGATTAGGACTTCACAAAAAGACTTAGTAAGAATACCGAAGCACTCACACTCAACTCAAGTCTTTCTTTATTCAAGCTTGTTCTTTTATATCATGGAATTAGATTTTGCAATTACTCCAGAGAACAACTTTGTCAATTAGATGAAACTCTCCACCGTCCTCTCCATTCACGATGGACACGAAAGTCTGTAACTGCAGATCCTGACCTGGATGCATTTCTTGCCTTTGAATGAACTTGTAATTGAACTTGTAGTTTCAAAGCCAAGGTACTTCAGTTTCGTCTACTTGATTTCTTCCAAAATGATTTTTAATTGTGTATTGCCATTACCTCTATTTTATGTTCTTGGCCCCAATTCTTTTCTTATTTCTAAATATCTTCACTAGAAGTGCTTTTTATTTTTAATATATTCCACTAAACTTTCTGAAAAGGTTTAGCAATGTAATTCAATTTATTTAAGAAAGGAGAATTAAATTCCATGTTATTTGTTAGAACTTTTCCTTTTAACTGAAATGCAATGTCTGCCTGAGACGTTAGACAAACTTCTATTCAATCCTAGTGACATATCCTCCTTTCCAGTCAAATAATCTCTACTGCTTTTGTTCAAACCAGCAGTTTGATACACTTTCTGTTGCATTCAGCTAAAATTATTTTTTCTTTTTTTTAATCTTTTTCCCATGTAGACCTGACTTTCCTTCAGAAAGTCTTCAGAAAAACTTTTCCTTCAGAAAGTGTGGTCATGGCTATATACAGTCAGCAATTATTACAAACATGATAAATAAATTGATGAGGGGCACAATCTCAAGGCAACAATTAAGAAAGTAAGTGAATGGGAGCTGGCATTGTGGAGTAGCAGGTAAAGCCTCCACCTGCATTCCTGCATCTAATATGGGTGCTGGTTCGAGTCCCAGCTGCTCCACCTCTGATCCATCTCCCTGCTAATATGCTTGGAAAGCAGTGGAAGATGGCCCAAGTGCTTGGACCCTTGCACCCATGTGGGAGACGCAAATGAAACACCTTGCTCTTGGTTTTAGATAGGTCCAGCTCTGGCATTTGCGGCCATTTTGGGAATGAATTAGTGGATGGAAGACTTTCTTTCTCTCCCTGATTCTGCCTTGCCTTGTACTTTAAGTTCCAAATAAATAAAATAAATCTTAAAGAAAGAGAGCTTATTTCTGGATCCAAACTTCCTGGGCTCAGTTTCTGGCTCTACCACTAAAACAAAACAAAACAAAGAAAGAAAAGGAGGACTATTGATGAAATCATGAAACCCAACTAACACAGTGAGTTTATAGACCATCTGTGATCACAAGTGATCATCATTAGCAGCCAGGGAGAAACAAAAACAACTGGGACGAAGACATTGGTTTTCTTCCTGAAGTGTTTACCTGCTGATTATGCCATTCTGGGAAAAAATAGGAGTAAAAAAATCAATTTTGAGCTGCTGTATCAAGGGTAGAGGTGGAGGACAATGCACATTTCACTCACTAACACTGATTAAGAGTGTGAGCAATGCTTAAGGCAAAAAAAATCACTGAATTACCTGAAAATTTATTATTAACCAAGCTCAAAATAAAGCCTAGTTCAGTGAAATAAAAAGTATATTTCAAATAGGTTCATTTATCTACCTTTCTGCCTCAGTCTGATTTACAATTTGCAATTATATGCATTTCATTAATCAGTTAACAAGGCATATTTATAAGGCACTTTAATTCATAGGTTACAATAGTAGAGTAACTTTTTTTAAAGGCAACCTTGGTGTATCAGGAAGGAAAAAGCTAATGCTGCTTATTCCATTGCTTGGTTTACATTAAAGTAGTGGACTACAAATTTTGTTTAACATGTAAATCAACTAGTTTAATAAATACTATATTTCATTATTGATAGTTTGAAGAGTTCAATTGCTGATCAAGTCTGGATGATATATGATAGATGGAACATGAGTGTCTAATTTTAAAAATACACAAATAATAGAAGGATATGATTAAAGAATTATTATTTCATTTTAGTAGTGTTTGCTTCCTGTCTGTCATCTCTGTGAAATGTGATCATGATATCTTGTCTATTTCTAAGAGCCAATTTTAAAAACACACAGTCAGGAGAAATGACATACTTTTAAAATTCCTGGAGGTATTTATAATTTAATATTCTATAATATTTATGTTACTTAAGAATTTTGGAAAAGATAATGTAATGCTGGTTTCTTGCACCTGTGAATTATAGAATTATAAGTCTAAACTGTAAGACTGATGGTGAATAATTTTCCCAAGAAAATTTAAACTTCTTTAATGTAATCATGTATGAGCTTTCTTCTCTTCTTCTGAAAGTCTGCTGAGGCCAGAATAACTTTGAATCTCGTCCATTAAATTGAACCAAAAGCCATCTCTTAATTTCTGCAACAGTCTGTTATCTGTCTTTAACTTTCTCTGCCTTTTTGAGCCAAAATAGAGTTCTTAGTTATTCACTTACCTAACCTGACATTGACCATCTCATTAAGTGTGAAAAATATTATCAGAAGCATAATCAATGTTTGCTGAAACTCCCATGTCAACAGTTAATCCAAAACCTCATAGTTCAATAGCAAATCTTACCAACCCTACCACCATTTAAAAGAGCACCAGAAACATGTAAATCTTATTTTATATTTTTCACCCAGCAGTGTTGCATATGATTAGAGTATAGTGCCTGGAGCTTTAGTGAAAGGTATTGATTAGCTTTCAAATAATGCTATGGGTTATAAAATGTTGAATTTTGCTTCAGGTAAAATGTGTCTTGTCAAATAATAATCAGCAGCCAATTCACGTGTGTGTTTGAAGAGATTCACATTGGGCAACTCACAAACCGAGCTAGACATTACTATTAATTAGAGACTTCTTACTAGTTCTGAATACTTATACACATTCTTCAAAACATTTTGGTTTTTTATATTTATTCATACTAACATTACTATTTATGTTCTCTCAATTAAAAGCTACCCTAAGGGCTTGAAACTGAACTGTTCAAATTCCCACCTATGATAGAAAATGGCCAACTTTCAAAACCATGCTGAAGATATTATCAGGTCCAAGTAATAGCAACTGAAAATGCTTGGACATTATCTCAGAGACCACAAACTTCTGTGGGCAGTTCCTGGGACTAGAACCCTCATTTGAGCCTAGATTCTGGCAATTTCTTGGACTGAAAGCCTGTCTATTAACTTCTCTGTATTTCATTCACTTCAAAGTGAGGTGTCTGTACCAGATTATTTCCAAAGTAACTTCCAGTTCCAGGAAAAAAAATCTTTCAAAACCAATAAATAATAAATTCTAATTTCCATGCTATTAGATTTCTCCTCACTTTTACTAGTAAATGATTTTGTATGATTTAGGATTTGCAGTCTAATTAGGCATTGCAGTGATTACTGTGTTTCAGTCCTGGTTGATTGGATTGTGGCCACCTGTTTCTTTGTGATATTTTTCTTCTTAGAAAAACAAATAGAAGCCATGTATTACATAAGGGAATGAATATGTGAATAAACTAAACCAACAAATCTAGTGCTCATAATTAAGACAGGTGCCTCTTAGAAAGGTAAAATTGTCCTTTAATGTTCTGTTTTTATGATCCAGAAATGCAGAGTGATGAGTGAGGGGTGAAGAATTCAAACAGCTACATAATAGATTCACATATCACAACTAAGTTGGGACCATGATTTTTCTAAATGCTTTTGAATACAGATCTGATTTGCTACCATTTCATCTCTGGAGAATAGAATATTTTCTTAATATTATAAGCTATTTCATTAAATCACAGGTAATACCTACAATAAACCATATTGCATGTAGTGAAGCAGAGAGAGAGATTTATGACATCTTATGACCTTGTCATTAGTAGGTACAAAGGCAAAAGGCAATTTCTTTGTGTATAATTACATTTAAATTTTATGCCACAACAGTTGAAATGAGAAGTGCTAGTCATTTAAAGAGGCACTTTAAAGATTAATTTAGCGACAGACACTTTGGCTATTTAAATAGGCTTAAAAATAATAAAAGGGAGTTTTACTTGGAAAAATACCTCACTTCATCATAACCTGTATCAGAATCTATTCATGTGGCTTTGTGGTGGGTGAATAGGTTTGTGGGGGTGGCTGTAGGCAGAGAAGGGACTGGAATTTACCCAGGGGCCTTTCAATTTTCTAAAATTGAAAATCCTCTCATTCACCAGAAATTAAATTTAATTTTAATCATTTGGTATCGAGTATCAGAAAACAAGGAATGAACTGAAACAGGGGAAAAAGACAAAATGAGAATAAGAAAAAAGTGGATGGTGGCAAAGAGCTAGAAATCCCTTCTAAAACAAACAAAAGACCCAACTGAAATCTTGAGGATCTTCAGGAAGCATGTTAGTAATTCAAGTTGTTATTAATGCACTAGTAAAACTCCAAATAGAAGGGGCACCCAGACAGCACTTGGCCTCAGGGTGATACAACCACATCTTTTCTCCTTGGTTCTGCCTCTGGGCTTCTGATAAGCTTGGAGAAACTTCATGGAAATATAAAGTAGAAGCAATTAGTGAAGTAAGATGAAGTGGGAAGAAGGAAGGAGATGGGAGGAATTCTGGGGTAAGGAAGATCTGCATAAGTACAAAGATAGATGGAGAAAGAGAGAGAGAGAGAGAGAGAGAGAGAGAGAGAGAGAGAGATAGATTAGGCTTCCTGGAGGTTTTCATTAGTATTTTGTTGGCAATGTGGGATCCTACCATGACTTGTTTATGACCTATGAATGCTAATCTAAACCTTCCATTTGGTTAATACTGCATTATTAGAATATTGCAAAACTCTTTGAGGGATTTGAAATTAAATTATTTGTCATTTCAAAGGGAGTTTGAAGCTGTTATTAAACACATAACTTCAATATCTGAATTTGACACTCTGATTTAAGTATAATGCTATATTACATTTACTTATTTGTTTAACAATTTTAAGGGCATGCTGGCATTGTGGTGCAGTGGGTTAAGCTACCACCTACTATATCAGCATCCCATAGGAGCACGGGTTCAAGTCCCAGCTGCTCCACTTCCCATCCAGCTTCCTATTAATGTGTCTGGGAAAGCATCAGAAGATGGCCCAAGTCCTTGGGCCCCTGCCACCAATATGTGAGACCTGGGTAAAGTTCCTGGCTCTTAGCTCCTGCCTGGCTTAACCCCAGCTGTTGCAGCAATTTGGGGAGTGAACCAGCATATGAAAAACCATTATCTCTGTCTCTCTCTCTCTTTCTCTCTTTCTCCCTCTGTAACTCTACCTTTCACATAAATAAAAAAAATTAAAACCATTTTAAGGTCAGGTGTGGGGCTCAGTGGTTAAGTGGTTAATTGGTTAAGCGGTTAATTCTTGTGATGCCTGCATCCCATTTTAAGTACCTGGGTTTAAAACCTGGCTCCTGTCCTGACTCCATCTTCCCTTTTAATGTATACCTTGGGAGGAAGTAGTGATAGCTCAAACTAACTGCATTGCTGTCACCTGTGGTAGAATGAGAAGGCCATGTCAAGATGGCCTCTGGCAAGCGAGCATCAGTTACTCAGGAATGGCTTCGAAACCCACCCGGCAACGGAGCCTGCCTGGCAACAGGCTGTGATTGGATGGCTTTGGAAACCACATGGCAACAGAGCCTGCCTGGCAACAGGCTGTGATTGGATGGCTTCGGATATTGCTTGGCAACAGGCTGTGATTGGTTAGGGCATAAACTGCCCCTTGACCGGATTGGCTGCCTCGGCTATTTAAGCTGCTGCACCAACTGAAATAAACGAGCATGTGGGCTGTTTGTCTCTGGCCTGCTTTCACCTGACTGCCAGGATCTTTGTGGTGACTCCGTGCCTCTTGCCGCCACCACACTCCTCCTCTCAGAACAAATCAACAGCAACATCTGGTGCCCAACGTGACTGAGACAGAGACAGTGTGTCAGACTCGGCAAGGTCTC
Organism: Oryctolagus cuniculus; assembly: GCF_964237555.1. Taxonomy (NCBI): domain Eukaryota; kingdom Metazoa; phylum Chordata; class Mammalia; order Lagomorpha; family Leporidae; genus Oryctolagus; species Oryctolagus cuniculus. The sequence goes on from NC_091435.1 coordinate 29,873,582, forward strand.
CCCTTGATTCCAGCAAGTAGTGTGTGTTCGGTTTGTGTGCTGTACAGTTCTGTGAGGGTCAGCACAGAACTCTGTCCTACACCCCTTTCCTTGTCCTTGTCCTCGGTCTAAGTGACCCCAGATTTGACACACACCGCCCAGAAGTGTAATGCCGCTTCTCGGATTCTCCTTTTACTTTTGGTTCACACGGTGAATTCACATAAGGGACTGATCATCCCAGAATTCGGAACCAAGTCATCTTCCCTCACTCGAGAGAGGTGACACTCTGGAGACACCATGTGGGCATATGGCCTTGACCCAACGAATTAAGGAAGTCCCCCACTAAGCACAGGACATATGTATGATCTGATACACCGCTGTTTGTTTGTCTAAGGTAGGGAACCCCTGCATAATGCCATCAGCTGCTGAGGTGCTAGGAATTTGTTTTGTTATGGTAGCAGTTCTGTGGGTATCTTTCCTTTGGCTAGAGTTGGTGTGGCGAGCCGCTCTTAAGTGCTCAAACATGGGAAAGTTACCCCCCTCTCAGAAGCACACACAGATTACCAAACACAATGAATCTGTGAGTGATAAGAGCCTATCACTCCAGGCCTATGCCTCGCAGGCAATAGTTGATGACTTAGGGAGAGAGAGCTCTGACAGTGAAAAAAGGAATGACAGCAGACAATGCAGCAATGCCCAGTCAGCCACCTCCCAAATATCTGTGGGATGAACTCGAGGTGACAACCCATGCAAGGTCATCCCATCAGCACCCAGTGAGAATCACCACATTTGTGGCAGTCCCCAGGCACCCCAGGCTCTCAGGGCAGCCGCTAGACCCCATCCCACCTGTATGTTTGTCATTAATCTCAAAGTGGACGCAAAATTCAGGCCCTGGATTCCAATGCCTGTAAAAAGGCTTCTGCTAACCAAGGGCCGAGGATATGCTTGTGTCTTTCCAGAGAATGCAGGTCAGCCCATTTGAGTACCAGCCAGAAACATCAAGCCTGCGACTGACAGCCAACCAGAACCAGCTGAACAAGACTGAGAGTCCGCCTTGTTAGAGGATGCACCTGCCCTATCATCCTACCCTGAGCCACATCCTCTACTGCTTTATACCCCACTTAGCTCCAGTCAGCCACTCAAATGGTCCACAGCCTGTGTGTGGTCACGCCACTCCTGATTACCATTGTTCCTCATTCCTACCCCTATCTGAGCAAGCACTCCTGTGGTCTCCCACTTTGAGTGCTGGTTAGTCAACGACAGGTAAGATCCCCTGGGGGACAACCTAAGACAGGCACAGCCACGTACAGAGACCACATGGAAATGGGGTCAACAATGGTATGGCCAGGAATCATGCCTCCCGTTGCTCAAAAAGAAATGAAAAGTGGGAAATGTGATGGAATGAGAAGGCCATGTCAAGATGGCCACTGGCAAGCAAGCATTAGTTACTCAGGAATGGCTTTGAAACCCACCTGGCAAGGGAGCCTGCCTGGCAACAGGCTGTGATTGGTTAGGGCATAAACCGCCCCTTCACTGGATTGGCTGCCTCGGCTATTTAAGGTGCTGTACCAACTGAAAAAAACAAGTCTGTGGGCTGCTCATCTCTGGCCTGATTTCACCCGACTCCGGGGGTCTGTGTGGTGACTCCACGCCTCTTGCCCCCAGGTGACTCCACGCTTCTTGTCCCCACTGCGCTCCTCCTCTCAGAACGAATCAACCACAACAATCACCCATGTAGGAGAAATGGATGGAGTTCTTGGCTTGGCTTCAGTCCTGATCCTGTCTGAGCATTGTTGGCATTTGGGGAATAAACAAGTGGATGGAAGCTCTTTATTTCTCTCTTTGTTTCTCTCACCCTCTCTCTTTCCTTCTCTCTCTCTGCCTTTGAAATAAGTAAAATCATAATGAAAACATTTTTTTAAATGGTGGCACGGAATAGAAAAACCTGCATTCCCAATGGTGTGTCAGAACAGTTAAACTAATGCTAGAAAATTTCTACCTTTGGACTTTTTGTGACTTGAGAAAAATCAATATCTTTGCTTAAAGTGCTTAGATGTTTTGTCATTCATAGTCAAGTCTACTGTTAAGTGATAAATAAGTTGTGTGTTGGCTGTATGTAAATATATGTGTTTTCATGTGTCTTAGCTTATTATTAATGGTGAAGTTATTTTTTTTTTTTTCAGTCCCTTCTTTTTTTTTTTTTTTTTTTTTAACTTTTATTTAATGCATATAATTTTCCAAAGTACGACTTATGGATTACAATGGCTTCCCCCCCATATCGTCCCTTCCACCCACAACCCTCCCCTTTCCCACTCCCTCTCCCCTTCCATTCACATCATGATTCATTTTCGATTATCTTAATATACAGAAGATCAGCTTAGTATACATTAAGTAAGGATTTCAACAGTTTGCTCCCACACAGAAACATAAAGTGAAAAATAATAGATGATTTTTTTAAATGATGATGAAATCAGAGCAGACCTATTGTCATGTTTAATCCCAGTGAGAGTCAAGTTGGGAATTGATAATTTCTTTTTTTTTTTTTTTTCTTTTTTTTTTTTTTTTTACAGAGGATCAGTTTAGTATGCATTAAGTAAGGATTTCAACAGTTTGCACCCCCATAGAAACACAAAGTGAAATATATTATTTGAGTACTCGTTATAGCATTAAATCTCAATGTACAGCACATTAAGGATAGAGATCCTACATGAGGAGTAAGTGCACAGTGACTCCTGTTGTTGACTTTACCAATTGACACTCCTGTCTATGGCATCAGTAATCTCCCTATGCTCCAGTCATGAGTTTCCAAGGCTATGGAAGCCCTCTGAGTTCTCCGACTCTTATCTTGTTTAGACAAGGTCATAGTCAAAGTGGAGGTTCTCTCCTCCCTTCAGAGAAAGGTACCTCCTTCTTTGATGACCTGTTCTTTCCACTGGGATCTCACTCGCAGAGATCTTTTGCCAGAGTGTCTTGGCTTTCCATGCCTGAAATACTCTCATGAGCTTTTCAGCCAGCTCCGAATGCCTTTAGGGCTGATTCTGAGGCCAGAGTGCTATTTAGGACATCTGCCATTCTATGAGTCTGCTGAGTATCTCACTTCCCATGTTGGATCACTCTCCCCTTTATTTACTCCATCGGTTAGCGTTAGCAGGTACTAGACTTGTCTATGTGTTCCCTTTGACTCCCAGTCCCTTCACCATGACCAACTGTGAACTGAAACTGATCACCTGGAACAGTGAGATGGCATTGGTACATGCCACCTCGATGGGATTGAATTGGAATCCCCTGGTATGCTTCCAACTCCACCACTTGGGGCAAGTCAGCCTGAGCATGTCCCAAATTATACATCTCTTCCCTCTCCCATTCCCACCACCATGTTCAACAGGGATCACATTTCAGTTAATTTTCAACACTTAAGAATAACTGTGCATCAATTACAGATCTAAACCAGGCCGGCGCCGCGGCTCACTAGGCTAATCCTCCGCCTAGCGGCGCCGGCACACCGGGTTCTAGTCCCGGTCGGGGCGCCGGATTCTGTCCCGGTTGCCCTTCTTCCAGGCCAGCCCTCTGCTGTGGCCAGGGAGTGCAGTGGAGGATGGCCCAGGTGCTTGGGCCCTGCACCCCATGGGAGACCAGGAAAAGCACCTGGCTCCTGGCTCCTGCCATCGGATCAGCGCGGTGCGCCGGCCGCAGCGCGCCGGCCACGGCGGCCATTGGAGGGTGAACCAACGGCAAAGGAAGACCTTTCTCTCTGTCTCTCTCTCTCACTGTCCACTCTGCCTGTCAAAAATAAAAAAAAAAAAAAAATCAAAAATGGTGAAGTTATTTTAACAGATAAATGTGGATTTCTTCTCACTCCCAGCTATAACTATAAGCTTTATTTTTTTATTTTTTTATTTTTTTAACTTTTATTTAATGAATATAAATTTCCAAAGTACGGCTTATGGATTACAATGGCTTCCCCCACATACCGTCCCTCCCACCCACTACCATCCCTTTTCCCACTCCCTCTCCCCTTCCATTCACATCAAGATTCATTTTCAATTATCTTAATATACAGAAGATCAGCTTAGTATACATTAAGTAAGGATTTCAACAGTTTGCTCTCACACAGAAACATAAAGTGAAAAATAATAGATGATTTTTTTTAAATGATGATGAAATCAGATCAGACCTATTGTCATGTTTAATCCCAGTGAGAGTCAAGTTGGGAGTTGATAATTTCTTTTTCTTTTTTTTTTTTTTTTACAGAGGATCAGTTTAGTATGCATTAAGTAAAGATTTCAACAGTTTGCACCCCCATAGAAACACAAAGTGAAATATATTGTTTGAGTACTCGTTATAGCATTAAGCCTCAATGTACAGCACATTAAGGACAGAGATCCTACATGAGGAGTAAGTGCACCGTGACTCCTGTTGTTGACTTTACCAATTGACACTCCTGTCTATGGCTTCAGTAGTCTCCCTATGCTCCAGTCATGAGTTTCCAAGGCTATGGAAGCCCTCTGAGTTCTCTGATTCTTATCTTGTTTAGACAAGGTCATAGTCAAAGTGGAGGTTCTCTCCTCCCTTCAGAGAAAGGTACCTCCTTCTTTGATGACCTGTTCTTTCCACTGGGATCTCACTCGCAGAGATCTTTTGCCAGAGTGTCTTGGCTTTCCATGCCTGAAATACTCTCATGAGCTTTTCAGCCAGCTCCGAATGCCTTTAGGGCTGATTCTGAGGCCAGAGTGCTATTTAGGACATCTGCCATTCTATGAGTCTGCTGAGTATCTCACTTCCCATGTTGGATCACTCTCCCCTTTATTTATTCCATCGGTTAGTGTTAGCAGGTACTAGACTTGTTTATGTGCTCCCTTTAACTCTTAGTCCTTTCATTATGATCAATTGTGAACTGAAATTGATCACTTGGAGTAGTGAGATGGCATTGGTACATGCCACCTTGATGGGATTGAATTGGAGTCCCCTGGTATGTTTCTAACTCTACCATTTGGGGCAAGTCAGCTTGAGCATGTCCCAAATTATACATCTCTTCCCTCTCTTATTCCCACTCTTATGTTTAACAGGGATCACATTTCAGTTAATTTTTAACACTTAAGAATAACTGTGTATTAATTACAGAATTAAACCTGTCATATTAAGTAGAACAGACAAAGAAACTACTAAGAGGGATAATGTATTAAGTTGTTCATTAACAGTCAGGGCTATGCTGATCAAGTCACCATTTCCCATAGTGTCCATTTCACTTCAGGAGGTTTCCTTTTTGGTGTTCAGTCAGTTGTCACCGATCAGGGAGAACATATGGTATAAGCTTTCAAAGAGGAAAATGAAAAAAGAAAAGGTAAAAAATAAATTAAAAAATAAGAAGTTGTGTGAAAACAAGATAGAAAGGGTTATCCTGAAGGAAAAATAACAGGTAAATTTTATAAAGAAGTGCTTAAAATAAAATAGTTCACTTGAAAATATAAGGTAGGCATGATTTGTGTGCCTAACCATCTGCGTTAGTTTGTGTATGCCTAATATTACAATATTTGTAAATGCCTGTGATAAAAGTAACACTGTTTTGCAAAGATAGTGACTTTGTATTTTGAGAAGGATGTGGTGAAGCTCAGATAAATGATTATAATGATTCATGGATGTGAGTTTCCACAGGGATGGGGCCTATTCACTCTGTAGAGGCTCAGTTTTGAGATTTCTGAGCCAAATTACACTATTTTTTCCAATTTGTCAAAGTGGATTAGATGCATAGAGGAACAGAGGTCCTTGAAGTGAACATGATGTTAGGTGGGACCCCCAAAACTCCTATGATAAAGCACAAAAGAGCAAAAATGGAGCCACATGGGAAGCATTGCATCCTGCCAGAACAATTTCTCCTTTTCATGGTGCGAGACACAAGGAAATAAATTGTGCACTTATTTCTGTGTGAAGATTAGTTTTTGCACTCACACTATTTATAATTAAAAAACAGATGAGGTGTGAGCATTTGGCACAGTGGTTAAAATGCCACTTGGGATGCCAGCATCAATACTGGAATGCTTCGATTTGAGTCCTTGTTGTACTCTCAATCCTAGCTTTCTCTAATGCCCACTGCAGCAGCAGCAGGCTATGGTGCACATGATTGGATCTGTGTCACCACATGGGAGACGTGCATTGAGTCCTCAGCTCCTGATTTTGGCCTGGTCCAACTTCATCTTTTATTGGCATTCGAGGAGTGAGCCAGTGGATGGGAGATTTTCTCTCTCTCTCTCTCTCTCTCTCTCTCTTTCTCTCTCTCTCATTTGGCTCTTTCTCTCTATCTTTCCAATGAACGAAATATTTTTTAAAAAAATATGAGAAAGACATTTGTGATTGAAAAGACATTTTACTGTCAATCTGTCATTTCTTTTAAAAATTAGTTTTCTCTAATCCTTTCCTTCCCACACATATTCACAATTTAGACGTCTACTCTGAAAACTTTTCAAATGGACATAAGTATAATACACAAATAAATATTGGTAAGCCATGGAAATTTCCTTTAAAAATTTACCCATCTTCTCATGACATACTGTGTGAATATTTTTAATTACCTTTTATTATTATTAATTTAATTACCTTTTAATTGTGTATCTGTATGTCTATTTATCTAAATTTTTATTTTAAAATTTTTATTTTTATTTGAAAGGTAGAATGACAAAAAGAGGGAGAGAGACAGAGAGAGAAAGAGAGAGATCTTCCTTTTTTTAAAAGATTTATTTATTTATTTGCAAGTCAGAGTTACATAGAGAGAGGAGAGGCAGAGAGAGAGAGAGAGAGGGAGGGAGAGAGAGAGAGAGGAGCAGCCAGGACAAGAACCAGCACCTGTATGGGATGCCGGCACTTCAGGCCAAGGCTTTAACCCACTGCACCCCAGCACTGGCTCCTTCCTTCGAAATTGTACTTAAAGCCGACTGCCACTAGTCCCCTTTGGGTTTTCCTCTCTTGGAAAGCCTGTTGCACTGGCCCTGAGAGGGTGCAACAACCAGGACTGGGTGAGGCTGAAGCCTGAATCCAGGAACTCCATCCAAGACTCCCATGTAGGTGGCAAGGGCTCAAGTACTTGGGCCATCTTCTGCTGCTTACCCAGGCACATCAACAGGGATCTGAATAGGAAGTGGAGCAACGAGGACTCAAACTGGCTCTCTGATATAGTATGCTGGCATTTCTGGTGGCAGTGGCACCACAATGCTGGCCCAATCTGAATTCTTATTCTCATAAAATTGTGTCCTATTGTATATATAACTATGGGTAAAGGCTTAGTTTTGTGACTTCGTGTAATGACCATGTGCTTAGAGAAGTTTATGTCCATAGGTTCAGGGTCATTTTCTGGGAAATGAGGTAATGAAGAACTAGCAATTGGATGGAAGGAGGAGAGGGCACCCAGGGATGCATGTTAAATATAGAAAGCACACATAACTGAATGATCTGGCAATAAACAAGGTGAGAAGTCAATTGGCTAGACTAAGGCTTGCAAACTAATGACTTGTTCGCTACATATGTCCTACAGATCTTTTTAGTTTGGTCCACAGAATTTTTTGGCTTTTTAAAAAATTGAGTCAGTGGTCAATACTTATAAATTAATAGATTTCACATATAAAACCTGATTTGACATTTTGGGAAGGCCAGAAGAATTGGAAAATCAAGGGCTACATGCCTACATGACAAATATTGGATGGAGCCAGGAGTGGTGACTTAGTGAGATGGACCAGGAGTTTCTTTAGTTTCCTCATTGCCTCACGTCCATAATTTACAAATACACAGGGCCAATCTAGAATGCAATTTCTCCATAATTTTTAATTGATAATAATCATTTGTTGGTGCGTATAATGCAGCATAACATCCTCTTGAACATAGCTATATAGGGTTGAGGGGGATCATAATTTTTTCCTACTTGGCCCTCATATCATATTGACTTAATATTAGAGAGTCTCAGTAATTGTTTGATAATTAGCCTTTGATGAATAGGAAACCTTAGTCTAAAAAATTCTAGCATAGGATGTGATACATTTAAAATATATTTTAAAAATGTGTTCTCGTATGAGCAGCATAAGTTACAGCTTCCATTGTTTCCATATACATTAATTGAACTATTGGGAGATCTCATGGCAAATAACTCTCATTTAAAAAGTACTTCAGTGTTTTATATTCAATCTGCCAGAAAAGGTCTTTTTTTCATGCTAGTCATATATTTGTGCTGGATGTATTAAAATATGTAATTTTTAGGCCAAATAGAACAGGTGATATTTATATCAAATGTTACATCTAGGTCATCTAAAATGAAGATCATATTCCTGAGTAAATAAAACTATTCATCACAATCAGCTATAGATTTTATGTATTGCTATATAACATCCAAACAGAGGGGGGATATAGGATACAAGACCAGAACAAAGGCCCTATGGAGACTTAGAAATCAAAAACAATCTCATAGGAGTAATGGTTTCTAAAATCCACATATGGATAATGATTTGGGGTAGTTGAAAACTTTCTCGTGTCTTATAGCCCTCTTGGCTCCTTCTAAAGTTTCATGCCCTCATTGTGGAGGAAGATAGAACTGAGGGCAAAAGGGATTTTCGTTATGTTCAAATCACCCATTTTAAATGCATACAATATGTTTTCCATTTCCCATTTCATAAAATCTGCTTTTTTCAGCTGTGTTGTTCTTTTAAGAAGACACATAAAGGGGGGCTCTTTTTTGTATCCCTGGCCTTTACTTCTCGGTTATCTAGGTCTCTGCTGAGCACCATTTGGTTTTCATTCTCACCAGATACAACATTAGACTGTAATGTGAGAAGAAAGATAAGGCTTGAGGGGAAGGAGGAAAGAGTGCAAGAGAAATGTTCGGGTGGTGGATTTAGGCTGGAGATTATGTCTTCTTCAGACAGTATGTGTTTCAGAAATCAGTCTTTCAATACAATGGTCAGATCTTTAGGAGTTTGATTTTTCTAAGACACATTGCCAAGTGTAATAGCTTTTACCAAATCAACTTTAGCAAGTCTGTATTCCTTAAGCACAAGTTATTATCATGAAGCAAAATTCAGGCAATCAGGATAATAAATATTTTTTACAAAATACAAAGAAATATTTATTAAAGTTGGGGCCAGCATTGTGGTGTATCAGGTAAAGTTGCAGTCTGTGTTGCTCGCATTCTTTATGGGTGAATGTCGAATCCCATCTGCTCTACTTCTGATACAGCTCCTTGCTAATGTGCCTGGGAAAGCAGTGGAGGAAGGCAAAAGTACCTGAGCCCTGCACTCGTGTGGGAGATGGGGAAGAAGCCCCAGGCTTCTGGTTTCAGACTGGCATAGTCCTGGCCGTTGCAGCCATTTGAGGAGTAACCCAATGGATAGAAGATCTCTCTCTCCCTCTGCCTCTTTCTCTGTCTCTCTCTTTCTGTAACTCTGCCTTTGAAATGAATAAATAAATCATTTTTAAAAAGAAATATTCAGGGGCTGGCGCTATGGTGCATTGGGATAATGCCCTGGCCCGAAGCCCCGGCATCCCATATGGGCGCCGGTTCGAGATCCGGCTGCTCCACTTTCGATCCAGCTCTCTGCCATGGCCTGGGAAAGCAGTAGAAGATGGCCCAAGTCCTTGGGCCCCTAAACCCACATGGGAGACCTGGAAGAAGCTCTTGGCTCCTGGCTTTGGATTGGCACAGCTCCGGCCGTTGAGGCCAATTGGGGAGTGAACCATCAGATGGAAGACCTCTCTCTCTCTCTCTCTCTCTCTGCCTCTCCTCTCTGTGTAACTCTTTCAAATAAATAATAATAAAAAATATTCATTGAAGTTGTAAAAGAGCATTTATTAGCTTCAAATTTCCTATACAGAGATAAATGTCTTGGAAACAAATAGCTTTATAAACAAGATTTCAAGAAATACACTGGGTGGGTATGGTATTTATCTTTATCTTGGTATTTTAGTTTAATTTTCTCTCTACAAAGTTAACTCCAAAAAATAAGTCATGACAGCTTTCAATTGCCTTCAACTTATGTTATTTAGAAGGCTTCAGCTTCTTACAACCAACTTCTTCACTTGTACATGCACATTGTTAACTAAGCTCCTCACTTCTTGAAGTAAAAGTGTAATTTGGAATGATGTCAAAATCAGTCTCTTAGCCCAAACCATTCCAACCAACCAGCTCCAACTATTGGATATGCAGGCAACAAACTTGTGAGTGAATTAGCCTCATAAGAAAGAGAAGACTTTAGTTTCTTCATCAGGACATTCTTGCTATGTCTATCCCACTATCTGTTGGTAAGATTTCAAACTTCAAAATGATTACTTTTTAAAATCAAGACATAAAATCACCATATAAGATCATAGATGATGTTCTCCATTCCAGCCTCACTAATGGCTATGTGATACATGGCAAAGTAAAGGTGGGGTGGGGGTAGCAGTGGAAGCAGAAAGAGAGAGAGAGAGAGAGAGAGAGAGAGAGAGAAAGAGAGAGAGAAAGAGAGAGAGAAAGACACTGGAAGGTAATAAAGGCCATGACTTGGGTTTGTAGTTCCTCAGGTAAGTATTTTTAGTAACCACCTGTCCATATAGTTAAGTTGATTACAAATATATTTAAAAATTTATGGTCCCATGTGAAGAACAGTGGTTTATCAATGATGACCTAAAACAATAACAGGAAAGGGGCCGGCGCTGTGGCGCGGTGGGTTAAAGCCCTGGTCTGAAGTGCCGGCATCCCATATGGGTGCCGGTTCTAGTCCCAGCTGCTCCTCTTGCAATCCAGCTCTCTGCTGTGGCCTGGTAAAGCGGTAGAAGATAGCCCAAGTCCTTTGGCCCCTGAACCCATGTAGGATTCCCAGAAGAAGCTTCTGGCTCCTGACTTGGGATCAGCGCAGCTCCGGCCATTGCGGCCCTCTGGCGAGTGATCCAACGATGGAAGACCTCTCTCTCTCTCTCGCTACCTCTCCTCTCTCTGTGTAACTCTGTCTGTCAAATAAATAAAAATGAATCTTTAAAAAAATAGGAAAGACACAGTTACTCATTCATTTATTTTCCAATAAGTGAAGATTTGTTATAGGGTTCTTCATGTCTCTACATTCAGGTCTAAAAACTACTTTTTGTCTTAAAAGATTTTATTTATTTATTTGAGAGGTAAAGTTACAGATAGTGAGAGGGAGAGGTAGGGAGAGGGAGGTCTTCTGTCTGCTGATTCACTCCCCAGATGGCTGCAATTGCTGGAGTTGAGCTGATTCGAAGTCAGGATCCAGGCGTTTCCTCTGGATCTCCTGCATGGATGCAGGGGCCCAAGCACTTGGGTCATCTTCCACTGCTTTTCCAGGTCACAAGCAGAGAGCTAGATCTGAAGAAGAGCAGTTGGGACATGTACTAGCACCCATATGAGATGCCAGTGCTACAGATAGTGTCTTAGCCTACCATGCCACAGCACCAGCCAGTAGAAAGCACTTCTTTATGTCCTTTGTTGTTAAATACATCATTCTTGGATAATCTCATTTCTCTCACCATGAGAAAAAGAGATCAATGTTGCCATTATGTATGATGTCATTGCTCTTCAGAAACACTCTATTGAGATGATATCTTTGCACCACTATTTACGGATGATGTTTACCAGTTACATTTTACTTAGGGTGCTGCAGCATCTGTCATGCTGCTGATAAATGCCACTGCTGCTATCAACAGTTACACTTTGTGAATGACAATCTTAAGTGCGTGTCTCACTCATAATATGCAAAAAGCTGTGAATGGTCAATTTTTGAAAAAATATTTAATTTATTTGAAAAGCAGAATGGAAGAGGGAGAGAGAGAGAGTGAGCTTCTATCCTCCATTCACCCCCCAAATGACTGAAATGGTTGAGACTGGTTCAGGCAAAAGCAAGGAGCTGGAAACTCCATACAGGTCTCCCATATAGGGTGGGAGGGACCCACGTACTCAAGCCATCATGATCCACTGCTTTCCCAGGTGCATTAGCAAGGAGCTATATCAGAAGTAGATTAGCCAAGATCCACTCCAAAATGGGGTGCAGGCATCCCAAGCAAAAGTTTAACCTGCTGTACCACACAAAGCCCACTGGGGGAATGCTTGTTTGTATTTGCCATTTGGAATTTGATAGTGCAGTAATCATCGATCAACATGTCTTTCCACCATTGCCTTCCATGTATTACCACAGCAGAGGGGTAGGCAAAGAGCCTTCAAGTGAACTGATGAGAGTTTCATTTGTACAAGGAATATCTGTCTCGACAACCATGTGGTGAGCTGGACCTAGAAGAGTATGACATCTCTGACTCATTAATATCAAAAGGAAAACAGCCTTAAAGCCTTCAGAGGACATAGGGATAGCCTGTTTTGGAAGTGTGAAGGTAACAGGGAGTGTGGACTCTGTGAAGAGTTAAGGTTATTTCTTTGTGTATCAGTGGTGGAGGTACACAGGGAAAATTATGGCTGCTGGTACTCATGCTACTTAGGAGAGCTGTAAGAGTATAGACTGGACTGCAGTTTGGGTACAGATATTCATGAACTACCACATCGACTTACACTGAGGCTCAGGTTCAAGGGCTTGCACCAAAGATTAGGGACCCAGATCCTAGAAATTTTCTTGCACCTTGTGATGACAATTAGGGTTTCTCAAACTTAGTGAGTCAGCTATTCAATCTCTTGCAATCATGCCAAAACAACCACAATAAATGAAATACTTGTACCACTTAGGCCAATGAGAGTGATCCGTTTGTGTTCCAGGAATTAGAGGATAAGCAGCAATATCACAGGTACAAGTCTCTGAGCATTTTATGACATCTGGTCACCCTCACCCACTGGGTAGATGACTAGAAAATGCCTCTGAAGAGGAGAATTATGGGAGAGTTATGGGACAGTTCAGGCTCATGCACCGCACATATGAAGTACTGCAATCCAAGACATGGGAGAGGGACTTCGAAAATTTGAAGGCCAGGCTGGGGCAGTGTCTTGAGCTTGCCTGAGTTAGGGAATATATTGTTAGGAACAAAACTCTAATGTAGGGGCTGATAAACTGACATAAATCTTAGCTAAAATTAATCCTTTTGAAGTGTGCTTCAGATTTTTTTTTTTTTTGCTTAAGCTTATGGCAATATTAGTATGTATTCATGGTCTATTTAATCAAGTCATCCCATTCTGCAAGGCTCATTGGTCATTGCCCTCTCTATGTCATCCCAAGTGAACACGGCTACTACTACCCAATGAATATTTTATTATCAATCTTGGATGATGGCAGTATCAGCTTCTGGAAGAACTCCACTCCAAGAAAGTAGCACTAAAAATATGGCAGCCATGATGATAAAAATTGTGTTCAGGACACTGTTCCTGCTGGCAATTTCCTCATATTTTGGCTTCCCTTTCAGAATCTTCAATTTGGGTCCTTTTCCCTCAGCCTCCTATTTCCCCTTTAGTCCTCTGTTCCCTAGTGCTATATATTAGCTCTGAAGTCCCAGAAAGAATAGCTTGGTGGAAATTGTGAATTCTTGTATCCTCTGAATCAACAGAAGAGGGCAATTGGTTGGCAGTGGTGTATGTGGAAGTCAAGTTTTTTTTTGTTTTGTTTTTCTTTTCTTTTCTTTTTTAAATACAGATACTCCAAGCATGGCCCAGGTTTTTGACTGATTCAATCTGAAGTAGGGATCAAAAGTTTTCATTGTGAACAGTGCTCTTTGACAAGTTTGACGGAGATGGTATGAGGACTGTATTAACTCCTCATCCAATAAGGAATTCCTCTTGCCAATGATTTAGGGGACTGCTCCAAATAGCTACATGTATATTATTTATGACCTCCTAAAGATAATACCTAATATTTTGGGAGTAATCCTTAGGTAATGAAGAACAATCCAGCTAAATAGTAAGAGAAATGGGAAATTCTTACTTAGGAATAATCAGATTAGAGAAATGACTATCCTGCGAGAGAATTATTCATAGCTGGAGTGAATTTTAAGTCTTTTAAGTCAGACACTTTAGGTAGCAGACGTTCTTTCTATTCTGAGTGGGGTATAATGACGTCTGCTAGAGATCTTAAGTTGGTTGTAATTTTGTTACTTATAATGAATACAATTTAAAGTACAGATTTTTCTATAACTTGAAGTGTAATTTCTTTGTGATTTTTATATTTTCTTTCAGGAATGAATCTTATCTGGCCAAAATATTAAATGGCACGAGTTTTTATTAAATATTCATTTATTTATTTGTTCAAAAATCAGAGTTGCAGGGCAGGAAGGGGGAGGCAGAGAGAGAGAGAGAGAGAGAGAGATTTTCTATCTGCTGATTTACTCCCCAATGGCCAGGGCTGAGCCAAGCCGAAGTCAGGTGCCAGGAGCTTTATCCAGGTCTCCCATGGGGGTGCCAGGGGCCTAAGCACTTGGAGAACCCTCTGTTGTTTTTCCCAGGAGATTAGCAGGGAGCTGGATTGCAAGTGGAGCAGCTGGAACATGAGTTTGCACCCACATGCGATGCCAGTGTCACAGGTGGTGGCCTCACCTGCTATGCCACAACATTGGCCCCATCAATACCACAAACATCTTGATATCCGACATTATGTGCAATTCAGAGAGCATTTTTAATGTTTCATCCAAGATTATATGTAAGTTTTTTTAAAAGAAAAACAGTCTTTATAATGTGCCCTTGCTTTGATCGGTGGCATACAAGCCCTTCTCTGCCTGATCACTCAAATATATACACAGAGCAAGGGCTGCCAGGAACACGGCCAACCAACTCAGTGTAGGTTGTTTCTAGGACACACGCAAATGCCTCACAGAGCCTTTTCTGAAACATCAATACATACAATATTTCAAAATTAGTTTAAATAAATTGATAAATAGTTTAATAATGTGGTCTTACAGAATGAATATTTGTGTTCCTTCCAAAAATTCATAAGTTGAAACTCTATGCTCTCACCCCTCCCCCAAAATGGGGCCAACAATGTGGCACCGTGGGTTAAGCAACCACCTGTAGTACCAACGTGCCATATTGGAAGGCTGGTTAGAGTCCCAGCTTATTGGGAAGGCAATGGATGTATGTCCAAAGTACTTGGGGTCCTGTTCTCCATGTGGGAGAGTAGGATGGAGTTCCTGGCTTCTAGTGTTGCCCCAGCCCAGCCCTGTATGTTGCTGTCATTTGAGGAGTGAACCAGTGGATGGAAGATTTATCTCTCCTCTTTATCTCTCTCTTTGCATCTCTGCCTTTCAAATAAATACATTTTTTTTTTTAAAAAAGACATTTTATCTCCCCAGGTGATGATAATAGGATTTTTGGGAGATGATTGGATCCTGAAGGTGGAGCTCTGACAAATGGAATTAATAGCCTGCTAAAACAGACCCTAGAAAGTTCCCTCCCCACGTCTGCCTTGTGAGAACACACCAGGAAGATGGCCATTTATGAACCAGAAAGAGGGTCCTCACTAGCCATCAAATCTGCTGATGCATTGTTCTTGAATTTCCCCAACCTTTGCAACTTATTTGAGATTGTCAGCATCTTTGTTAGAGCAGCTTGAACAAGCTAAGACATATGGAATGACTTTATTTTTCTATTTACTTAAAAATACATTAGAAACTGCTTGCTATTCTCTGGTCTTTCTGGACCACATACAGGATGTGCCTTCCTCTTACTCTGCCAAAGATGGGCCTCTCATCCTGCTAAGTCCATTGCAGTAACCATGAGACTTTACTTTACTACAGTATTTAAGGAAACTTTCATTCCTAGATCTTCATGTTGCAAAAAAAAAAAAGTCTTGATGTCACACCTGTGGGAGACTTGAATCACTTTTAATGGTTGGTTTGTAGCACCCCAGCTCTGTTGATGCTTAACTAACACAAATCTTTTTAAGTACCTACAGCAGCACTTGAATATGACTAATGGTTCAGATCCATTCAGTGTTAAATTAAAAATTACTCAGTGATGGGTGCTTAAAAGTTTTGAAAATCTAATAAATGCCAAGAAATATGGTGTTTTTTTTTAAAGCTGCTTTTATTGCTGTCACGCTCCTGTGCACAGTCGCTACGTGGCCACAAGGTTCTGAACCCACCTGTCATTCAGGAACCAGAGGAAGGATTTCAGGAAACAGTAACTTATGTATGCAGAATTCAATTATTGCTTGGGGAAAGAAATGTAATTTATATTCAGATGTTGCACAATCTAATTACCTGTACAGTAATAGTGTCTTGAAAATGTTCAAAGAATGCATAAAATGAAAAGCCCAGAGAAGTCTCAAGGAAAAACTTGATGGAAAAGGAAAAAAAAAAAATCTGGACTAAAACATTATAATGATTATGAATGTTTAGATGTTTTTTATATTACTCTTCTTGATTCTACTCCATTCTTTAGTTTTTTAAAGTGCTAATTAAAATGAGTTTGATGATTCTCAATAATTTCAATTTTTTATTTACCCACTATATGAAGCACTCAATTTTAGACACTAAAGATTCCACAAAGAAGTCATTTGACATACTGTTGGAGACTTCTTTGTAAAGAGATGAAAAAAGCCCTGAAAAAGCAGTCTGAGGACATTTAAAAAAAATCAGTCTAATTATTTTTATATAATCAGGAGTCTCTGTAGGTTTTTCAACTAGTGTAGCATTACGGATGCTAAGTTTCAGAAAGATTGATCTTGCAGAAATATATAGAAGAGTTTGTTACCAAGCTAAAGGGAGTCTATGCCAAAGGAGTAGTCTAGATAAAAAATCTTGGTCGAATAGGGGAAAAAATCACAGTAGGATTTATAGAAAGACATATTTGAGTGGAAAGAAGAAGAGAGAGGAAGGAATTAGGAAATAACTGACATTTTGGTTGTTTAGAATTTTGGGGTGTTATGGGCTGGATTGTATTTCTTCAAGTTTACATATTGAGGTCCTTCCCCCCAGTACTTCAGATTGTGAGTATTGGGAGACACAGCACTTGAAGTGATAATTAAGTTAAACTATGTTTTTTTTTTTTTTTAAGTGGGTCCTAATCCAATATAACTGGTGTTCTGATAATGAGATTAGAACACACACACACACACACACACACGAGACACAAGCACAGAGGGATGACCACATAAAAACAAAGCGAGAAGGTCAACATCTGCAAGCCTATGAGAGACCTCAGAAGAAATCAACACTGCTAGTACCTTGGCCTTGAACTTCCAATCTCCATAATTGTAAAGAAATGGAATTTTTTTTTTGTCATTTAAGCCACCTGCTTTAGAGTATTTTGTTATGGCAGGCTGAGTATAAGAAGAAGGATGTGTTAACAAAGATACAGACATCAAGAATGAGGATGCTTGGATATTGGGATGGGATAGAAAGGGATAGGTTGTCTTGATTTTAGCTATATTGAGACTGGAAAATTGATGAGACTGGCAAAAAGACAGTGTTAAAGGTAAAATGTATACATGACTGTTGTGCTAAAAATGAATAAAATTTAAATGTTTCTAGAGAGCAATGTCAGATTTCCTCATTTTTAGAGGAATTGTCAAAAATACCACCTCAAGCAGTTTTATTATGTCGTTGTGCATATTAGTCAACTAGAGGCTTAAAAATTGTAATCTGGGGCCAATGTTGTGGTGCAACTTGTAAAGCTGCTGCCAATGATGTCTTCATCCTGTATGTCTGCAGGTCTGCCAACCTGCTCCACATCTGATACAGCTCCCTGTATCAGAGAGAGAGAGAGAGAGAGAGAGAGAGAGAGAGAGTTCTCCCACCCACTGTTTTCTGCTAATATGCCTAAGAAAGCACCAGCAGATGGCCCAAGTGCTTGACTCATGCCACCTTTGTGGGAGATCTGGATGAGGTGCCAGGCTTTTGGCTTCAGTCTAGCCCTACCCTGGCCATTGCGGCCATTCGGGGAGTGAACCAGGAGTTGGAAAATCAATCTCTTTCTGTCTCTGTCTCTGTCTCTGTGTGTGTGTGTTTCCCTTTCTCTGTAACTCTGCCTTTCAAATAAATAAATAAAACTTTTTAAAAAATCCGATGATATCCAATCTTATTTAGGAACTTTAAAGAAATTCACGAGAAATAGAATTAAAAGTTATTTATTTTGTTACAAAAATTCTGAAATCCACGTGTTTGTATGCATTTTCCCATGACTTTCTTGAAAATACCTAATAATATTCTGTTAATAATGTTGGTTTGATCTAAACAATAATATGTTGCTCTAATTTAAAGTGGTATGTCAAAGTTTTTCCTAATTATTGATGAATCTTTAGAGATGCAGTAGCAGACAGCTCCTATGAGGAGACTTCAAAAGTTCTTAGAAAATACGTATTAATAATCTTCGGCTTCCATTTTGCACATACAGCATGCACAACAAATTGAAGGAAAAAATGAGAATTTGCAAAAGGTATCTTTCCTCATAGGTAATTCTATGTCTGATTTTAGTTTTAGCTTAGCTTTCCTCTCTATCTAGTAAAGTCTGTTAATTATCAACAACAACAATAGCAGAATACAGTTCACAATGAAATGTGTTTAATTCTCTTCAAAATTTTTGTTTGACCTAAAATCACAGTTTGTAAAGATTACAAGTCTTTAAATATCTTTTGTTTTTTAATTTTTAAAAAGATTTACTTTATTTGAAAAACAGAGTTACAGAGAGACAGAGAGCAACAGAGACAAAGAGAGAGATCTTTCACCTGCTGGCTTAGCCCCTAAAACAGCAGCTAGAGCCAGGAGCCAAGAGCTTCTTCTGGGTATCCCACATGAGTGCAGATACCCAAGCACTCGGGCCATCTTCCACTGCTTTCCCACGTATATTAGAAGGGAGCCAGATCAGAAGTGTAGCATCCAGGACTAGAACTTGCCTATATGGGAGGCTGGCATTACAGGCATTCGACTAGCTAACTGTGATAAAACAAGGGTCCCTAATTATCTCTTATTTTGCCTGAAACGGTTTTGTTGTGAAATCAAAAATCTTATATTTATTTCAGGTAATTTTTTTTGACAGGCAGAGTGGACAGTGAGAGAGAGAGAAAGGTCTTCCTTTTCTGTTGGTTCACTCCCCAAGGGTTGCAGTGGCCGGCGTGCTGCGCTGATCCGAAGCCAGGAGCCAGGTGCTTCTCCTGGTCTCTCATGCGGGTGCAGGGCCCAAGCACTTGGGCCATCCTCCACTGCACTCACGGGCCACAGCAGAGAGCTGGCCTGGAAGAGGGGCAACCGGGACAGAATCCGGCGCCACAACCGGGACTAGAACCCGGTGTG
Organism: Oryctolagus cuniculus; assembly: GCF_964237555.1. Lineage (NCBI taxonomy): Eukaryota > Metazoa > Chordata > Mammalia > Lagomorpha > Leporidae > Oryctolagus > Oryctolagus cuniculus. The sequence continues at coordinate 29,892,737 of NC_091435.1, forward strand.
CTGGCGCCGCAGGCGGAGGATGAGCCTCTTGAACCGGGGCGCCTGCCCTACTGTAATTTTTTTTTTTTACAGAAAAAAATATCCTAGGGCATAATATACACAAGTCCTCTCATTGCTTGCTTCATTTTGAAAGTCTTGAGAGAGTTCCATTTCAGAAAACAGCTCTTCCTCAATATTTACTCACAACTCCACTGTATGTAGTAACATACTTTTATTTAATCTGTCCTTTGTTGAATACATTTAGTTTTTTTTTCTCCAAAGGATATGATATCTTTATTCCAAATGTTTGAATATATTATTAATGCTTCTAAGATATGTGGATTAATATATATATATTTAAGTTTTTTTAATGAATATAAATTTCCAAAGTACAGCTTATGGATTACAATGGCTTCACCCCCATAACTTCCCTCCCATCCACAACCCTCCCCTTTCCCGCTCCCTCTACCGTTCCATTCACATGAAGATTCATTTTCGATTCTCTTTATATACAGAAGATCAGTTAGCATATATTAAGTGAAGGTTTCAACAGTTTGTACCCACACAGAAACACAAAGTGAAATATACTGTTTGAGTACTCGTTATAGCATTAAATCTCAATGTACAGCACATTAAGGACAGAGATCCTACATGAGGAGTAAGTGCACAGTGACTCCTGTTGTTGACTTAACAAATTGACACTCTTGTTCATGGCATCAGTAATCACCCTAGGCTCTTGTCATGAGTTTCCAAGGCTATGGAAGCCTATTGAGTTCACCAACTCTGATCATATTTAGACAACGTCATAGTCAAAGTGGAAGTTCTCTCCTCCCTTCAGAGAAAGGTACCTCCTTCTTTGGTGACCTGTCCTTTCCACTAGGATCTCACTCACGGAGATCTTTCATTTAGGTCATTTTTTTTTCTTTTGCCAGAGTGTCTTGGCTTTCCATGCCTGAAATACTCTCATGGGCTTTTCAGCAGGATCCGCATGCCTTAAGGGCTGATTCTGAGGCCAGAGTGCTATTTAGGACATCTGCCATTCTATGAGTCTGCTGTGTATCCCGCTTCCCATGATGGATCATTCTCTCCCTTTTTTATTCTATCAGTTAGTATTAGCAGACACAAGTCTTGTTTATGTGATCCCTTTGGTTCTTAGTCCTATCATTATGATCAATTGTGAACAGAAATTGATCACTTGGAGTAGTGAGATGGCATTGGTACATGCCACCTTGATGGTATTGAATTGGAATGCCCTGGTATGTTTCTAACTCTATCGTTTGGCGCAAGTCAGCTTGAGCATGTCCCAAATTGTACGTCTCTTCCCTCTCTTATTCCCACTCTTATATTTAACAGTGATCACTTTTCAGTTAAGTTTCAACACTTGAGAATAACTTTGTATTGATTACAGAATTCAACCAAAAGTGTTACGTAGAATAAACAAAAAAAAATACTAAGAGGGATAACGTTTTAAGTTGCTCATCAACAGTCAGGGCAAGGGCTGATCAAGTCACCGTTTCTCATAGTGTTCATTTCACTTTAACAGGTTTCCTTTTTGGTAAGTGGTTAGATGTCACCGATCAGGGAGAACATATGATATTTGTCCCTTTGGGACTGGCTTATTTCACACAGCATGATGTTTTCCAGTTTCCTCCATCTTTGTTTTTGACTGCGGTATACTATTCTATAGAGTACATGTCCCATAATTCCTTTATCCCGTCTACTGTTGATGGGCATTTGGGTTGGTTCCAGGTCTTAGCTATTGTGAATTGAGCTGCAATAAACATTAATGTGTAGACAGCTTGTTTGTTTGCCAATTTAATTTCCTTCGGGTAAATTCCAAGGAGTGGTATGGCTGGGTTTTATGGTAGGGTTATATTCAGGTTTCTGAGGAATCTCCAGAATGACTTCCATAGTGGCTTAACCAGTTTGCATTCCCACTAACAGTGGGTTAGTGTCCCTTTTTCCCCACATCCTCACCAGCATCTGTTGTTAGTAGATTTCTGAATGTGAGCCATTCTAACTGGGGTGAGGTGAAACCTTATTGTGGTTTTGATTTGCATTGCATTTCATTGATTGCTAGTGATCTTGAACATTTTTTCATGTGCCTGTTGGCCATTTGGATTTCCTCTTTTGAAAAATGTCTATTGAGGTCCTTGGCCCATCTCTTAAGTGAGTTGTTTGTTTTGATGTTGTGGAGTTTTTTGATTTCTTTGTAGATACTGGTTATTAACCCTTTATCTGCTGCATAGTTTGCAAATATTTTTTCCTATTCTGTCGGTTGCCTCTTCAATTTCCTGACAGTTTCTTTTACAGTACAGAAACTTCTCAATTTAATGAAATCCCAAATGTTAATTTTGGCTTTGACTGCCTGTGCTTCTTGGTATTTTCCAAGAAGTCATTGCCAGTACCTATATCTTGCAGGGTTTCTCCAATGCTCTCTAGTAATTTGATGGTGTTGGGTCATAGATTAAGTCTTTAATCCATGTTGAGTGAATTTTTGTGTAAGATGAAAGGTAGGGGTCTTGCTTCATGATTCTGCACATGGAAATCCAGCTTGCCCAGCACCATTTATTGAATAGAATGTCCTTACTCCAGGGATTGGTTTTGGATCCTTGATCAAATATAAGTGGGCTGTAGATGTTTGGATTGATTTCTGGTGTTTCAATTCTGTTCCATTGGTCTATCCATCTGCTTCTGTACCAATACCATGCGTTTTGATAACAACTGCCCTGTAGTATGTCCTGAAATCTGGTATTGTGATGCCTCCGGCTTTGTTTTTGTTGTACAAGATTGCTTTAGCTATTCGAGGTCCCCTGTGTCTCCATAGGAATTTCAGCATCATTTTTTCCAGATCTGAGAAGAAGGTCTTAGCTATCTTGATTGGTATTGTATTTAATCTGTAAATTGCTTTTGGGAGAATGGACATTTTGATGATATTGATTCTTGCAATCCATGAGCATGGAAGATTTTTCCATTTTTTGTATCCTCTTCTATTTCTTTCTTTAAGGTTTTGTAATTCTCATTGTAGAGATCTTTAACGTCCTTGGTTATGTTTATTCCAAGGTATTTGATTGTTTTTGTAGCTATTGTGAATGGAATTGATCTTTGAAGTTCTTCCTCAGCCATGGAATTGCCTGTGTATACAAAGGCTGTTGATTTTTGTGCATTGGTTTTATATCCTGCTACTTTGCCAAACTCTTCTATGAGTTCCAATAATCTCTTAGTAGAGTTCTTTGGGTCCCCTAAATAAAGAATCATGTCATCTGCAAAGAGGGATAGTTTGAGTTCTTCCTTCCCAATTTGTATCCCTTTAATTTCTTTTTCTTGCCTAATAGCTCTGGCTAGAACCTCCAGAACTATATTGAATAGCAGTAGTGAGAGTGGACATCCCTGTCTGGTCCCAGATCTCAGTGGAAATGCTTCCAACTTTTCCCCATTCAATAGGATGTTGGCTGTGGGTTTTTCATAGATTGCTTTGATTGTATTGAGGAATGTTCCTTCCAAACCCAGTTTGCTTAGAGTTTTCCTCATGAACGGGTGTTGTATTTTATCAAATGCTTTCTCTGCATCTATTGAGATAATCATATGGTTTTTCTTCTGGAGTTTTTTAATGTGGTGTATCACATTGATTGTTTTGCACACGTTGAACCATCCCTGCATACCAGGGATAAATCCCACTTGGTCTGGGTGGATGATCTTTCTGATGTGCTGTTGCATTCTATTGGCGAGAATTTTATTGAGGATTTTTGCATCTATGTTCATTAGGGATATTGGTCTGTAATTCTCTCTCCCTCTCTCTCTCTCTCTCTCTCTCTCTCTTTTTTATAGGCAGAGTGGACAGTGAGGGAGAGAGAGACAGAGAGAAATATCTTCCTTGGCCATTGGTTTACCCTTCAATGGCCACCGTGTCTGGCACGCTGCGGCTGGTGCACCTCGCTGATCCGAAGGCAGGAGCCAGGTGCTTCTCCTCGTCTCCCATGGGGTGTAGGGCCCAAGCACTTGGGCCATCCTTCCTGCACTCCCTGGCCACAGCAGAGAGCTGGCCTGGAAGAGGGGCAACCGGGACAGAATCCAGCGCCTCAATTGGGACTAGAACCCGGTGTGCCAGCACCACTAGGTGGAGGATTAGCCTATTTAGCTGTAGCACTGGCCTGTAATTCTCTTTCAATGCTGCATGTTTTTCCAGCTTAGGAATCATGGTGATGCTGGCTTCATAGAAACAATTTGGGAGGATTCCCTCTTTTTGTATTGTTCTGAATAGTTTGAGAAGAATTGGAGTTAGTTCTTCTTTAAATGTCTGGTAGAATTCAGCAGTGAATCCGTATGGTCCTTTGCTTTTCTTTATTGGGAGGGCCTTTATTACTGATTCAATTTCTGTCTCAGTTATGGGTCTGTTTAGGTTTTCTATGTCTTCCTGGTTCAATTTACGTAGGTTGCTTGTGTCCAGTAATCTATCCATTTCTGGTAGATTTCCCTGTTTGCTGGCATACAAGTCCTTGTAGTAATTTCTGATGATTCTTTTTATTTCTGTGGTGTCTGTTGTTATGTTTCCTTTTTCATCTCTGATTTTATTGATTTAGGTCCTTTCTCTTCTTTCTTTAGTTAGCTGGGCCAATGGGGTGTCAATTTTGTTTATTTTTTCAAAAAACCACGTCCTCGTTTGACTGATTTTTTGTAATTTTTTGGATTTAATCCTGTTGATTTTTTCTCTGATTTTAATTATTTCTCTTCTCCTACTAGATTTGGGTCTGTTTTGCTGAGTTTTTCTAGATCCTTGAGATGTACTGAAAGCTCATCTATTTGGTGCCTTTCCAATTTCTTGATATAGGCACCTATTGCTATAAACTTTCCTCTTAACAATGCTTTTGCTGTATCCCATACGTTTTTGTATGTTGTGCTGTTATCCTCATTTACTTCCAGAAAATTTTTGATTTCTCTTGATTTCTTCTATGACCCATTGTTCATTCAGGAGCTTGTTGTTCAGTCTCCATGTGTTTGCATATGCTCTAGGGATTCCTGAGATGCTAATTTCCAACATCATTCTCCTATTGTCTGAGAAGCCGTATCGTATGATTCTAATTCTTTTGAATTTGCTGAGACTTGCTTTATGGCCTAGTATGTGGTCAATCCTAGAGAAGGTTCCAGGTACTGCTGAGAAGAATGTAAAATCTTTAGCTGTAGGATTGAAAGTTCTGTAGATATCTGTTAGATCCATTTGGGCTATAGTGTCATTTAAATCTACTGTCTCCTTGTTGATCTTCTGTCCTGTTGATCTGTCTATTTCTGAAAGCGGCATATTGAAGTCCCCCAGTACTATTGTATTGGAGTCTAAGTCTCCCTTTAAGCCCCTTAGCGAATCTTTTAAATAAACTGGTGCCCTGTAATTAGGTGGATAAACATTTATAATCGTTATATCTTCCTGTTGAATTGATCCCTTAATCATTATATAGTGTCCCTCTTTGTCTCTCTTAACAGTTTTTGTGGTAAATTTTCTGTTGTGTGATATTAAGATGTCTACGCCTGCTCTTTTTTCATTTCTGTTGGCATGGTATATCTTTTTCTAGCCTTTCACTTTCAGTCTGTATGGATCTTTGTTGGAAAGATCTGTTCTCAAATTGTTAGCCAGAGCTATTAGGCAAAAAAAAAAAAAAAAAAAAAAAAAAAAAAAAGAAATGAAATGGATACAAATTGGGAAGGAAGAACTCAAACTATCCCTCTTTGCAGTTGATATGATTCTTTATTTAGGGGATCCAAAGAACTCTACTAAGAGATTATTGGAACTCATAGAAGAGTTTGGCAAAGTAGCAGGCTATAAAACCAATGCACAAAAATCAACAGCCTTTGTATACACAGGCAATTCCATGGCTGAGGAAGAACTTCAAAGATCAATCCCATTCACAATAGCTACAAAAACAACCTTTCACTTTCAGTCTGTATGTATCTTTGTTGGAAAGATCTGTTTCTTGTAAGCGGCAAATAGATGGGTTTTGTTCCTTAAGCCAATCAGCCAATCTGTGTCTTTTACCTGGACGGTTCAGGCCGTTAACGTTTAATGTGAATATTGATAAGTAGTAACTTTGCCCTGCCATTTGCCAAAGATATTTTCTAATGTATGTTTTGAACTTCCTGTGATCTTTTACTGGTAGGTTTCCTTCCTTTACCTTCTTTCATATTGATGACCGTGTTTCTGTGTTTCTGTGTGTAACACATCTTTAAGCATCTTCTGCAGGGCTGGATGAGTGGCGACAAATTCTTTCAATTTCTGTTTGCTATGAAAGGTCTTTATTTCACCTTCATTCACAAATGATAGCTTAGCAGGATATAATATTCTGGAATGGCAGTTTTTCTCTCTTAGAGTACATTTAGTTTTTAAAATTTATTTTTCTCTTTTACAAGTAATACTACTGTAAATAGTTTTTATAAATATTACTGTGGCATGGGGAAAAATTTAACACCCATATCTTTACCTCTTGTTGTTACCTGCAATTAATGTTACATAGAACAAGAAATCATGGTTAAAGATTTTTTAAAAAGGGGATTTTTCTAGATTATCAACATGAGACTGGCATAAACATATAGGCATCTTGGGTTTTTTTTAGATTTTTTATTTACTTATTCGAAATTCAGAGTTGTAGGGGTAGAGGGAGAGACAGAGACAGAGAGAGAGAAAGAGAGAGAGAAAGAGATCCCCACCACCACTGTTTCCTCCTCATATGGCTGCAATGAAAAGGTTGGGCCATGCTGAAGCCAGGAGCCAGGAGCTTCTTCCACGTCTCCCACATGAATATTTTAAAAAAAGCACATTAGGAGGTAGAAGAGCCAATTAGAATGATGCAACATGGAAGACCAGATTTCACAAATAGGAATAACTTGGCCCATCTTTAGGAATTTTCTGGTGGTGAAGTGAGCCAGAATTCATGGAATGTACCCAAGCAACCTAAGATGCTGTCCTCAGCTGACAGTCATCAATCAACCACACAGTCAATCAGATAAATGGGGATCTCATTCCTACAACAAGGAACTGAACTATCTAGTATTTGAATGAGAAACTAAGTTATTCCCCAGAGCCTCTAGAAAGAAATACCATCCTGTCAGATAGTTGATTCAGGACTGTGAGATTCTAAACTGAAAAATCAGCTAATTCCATAGAACTCTGACTTATGGAATGGGTCATCAAAGAAGGAGGTACCTTTCTCTGAAGGGAGGAAAGAACTTCCACTTTGACCATGGCCTTGTCTAAAAATTATCAGAGTCGGTGAACTCAGGGGGCTTCCATAGCCTTGGCAGCTCATGACAAGAGCCTAGGGTGATTACTGATGCCATAAACAAGAGTGTCAGTTTGTTAAGTCAACAACAGGTGTCACTGTGCACTTACTCCTCATGTAGGATCTTTGTCCTTAGTGTGCTGTACATTGAGATTTAATGCTATAACTGGTACTCAAACAGTATTTTTCACTTTATGTTTCTGTGTGGGAGCAAACTGTTGAAATCTTTACTTAATATATGCTAACTGATCTTCTGTATATAAAGAGAATTGAAAATGAATCTTGATGTGAATGGAAGGGGAGAGGGAGTGGGAAAGGGGAGGGTTGCAGGTGGGAGGGACGTTATGGGGGGAAACCATTGTAATCCATAAGCTGTACTTTGGAAATTTGTATTCATTAAATAAAAGTAAAAAAAAAAACTCTGACTTATGAAACTATGACATAAGATTTGCATGCATTTAAAGTTTGCTTAAATTTTTTATATCTTGCTTGAAAACTAATCATGTCGGGGCCAGCGCTGTGGCATAGCAAATAAAGCCGCCGCCTGCAGTGCTGGCATTCCCTATGGGTGCTGGTTCAAGTCCCACTGCTCCACTTCCAATCCAGCTTTCTGCTATGGCCTAGGAAAGCAGTAGTAGATGGCCCAAGTTCTTGGGCCCCTGAATCCATGTGGGAGACCTGGAAAAATCTGTTGGCTCCTGGCTTCGGATCGGTGCAGCTCTGGCCATTGTGGCCAACTGGGGAGTGAACCAGTGGATGGAAGACCTCTTTCTCTTCCTCTCTCTACGTCTCCTTCTCTCTATGTGTAACTCTGACTTTCAAATAAATAATAAATCAATATTTTCAATAGATAAAACAAATCCTGTCACTTTTCATGTGTTTCTGTAAGATAAATTTCTGAAGTGGAATTATTGGATCAAAGATTATATGCATAATGATAGGTTTTTCAAAATTTCCCACAAAATGGTTAGCAAATGTTACCCTCCCATGAAAAACGGAAGGTCAGGTTTTCCCATTGTCATCAAACTTTTGGATATTTGTTAGGCAGAAAATGATAACAGTTTTATTTTAACTTGCATCTGTCTTATTATAAGGCAATTTTGCATTTTTCATATTTTAAGAACTTTTATTTCCATATCTGTGAACTTTCAGTTCATATCTTTCGCTCATTTTTCAAAAGGATTTGCCAGTGTATCTTGTTGACTCATAATGTTTAATTTTATGGAAATACATCCTTTGTTTATGAGCTGTGTTTTCTTACTTAATTTGCCATTTGCTGTTTATTATTGTTCAATGTAGTTTATTAATGCATATTTTAATTTTACTTTTAAAGGCTCAAATGAATTTGTATTATATTTAATGATCTCCTGATTTCTTGGTATGTTTAGAAAGATTCTTCCAAGTATCATTCCTTGAACAGAAAATTCATTTATGTTTTATTACGTTTTAGCTATATTTTTGGTATTTTAATCTTTGATATTCCCATATATCGAGTAATCTGTTTCTCTCCACTGATTTAAAATGCCATCATAATTGTGTGTTAAATTCCTATTTGTAATTTTGTGTATTTCTAAACCACTCTGTTCTAGTCATGATTCTGTGTACTCATTCCTTAATGAACACTTTAAATTATCGCAGCATTGCTATATGTTTTAAGACCTGCAGTGTTTGAGCTGGCATTGTGGTATAGTAGGTTGAGCCTCCCCCTGCAGCACTGGCATCCAAATGGGCACTGGTTCATTACCTGGCTGTTCCTGTTCCAATCTAGCTCTCTGCTAATGGCTTGGTAAAGCAGGGGAAGATGGCTCAAATGCTTGGGCCCCTTTACCCATGTGTTTGATCTGGAGGAAGCTCCTGGCTCCTGGCTTTGAAGCCGCCCATCTCCAGCATTGTGGTCATTTGGGGAGTGAACTAGCAGATGTGTGATCTCTGTCTCTCCCTCTTTGTGTCTGTAACTCTGCCTCCAAATAAATAAATGAATCTTTAAAAAAATACCTGGAGTATTGGCATATTGTTCTTCCTTTGTTTCTGTTTTTGTCTTTAATCTTTAGAGTTACATTTCTAATTAAAAATTCCAGTGAGTGAGTTTGCTGGGGTATTAATAAATTAGCTCAGATATAATATTCATTATTATGATAGTGAGTCTCTCTAAGTACAAGACATGGATTTCTATGTGTTCAACTTTTTAAGTCTAACATTTAGTCTAACAACATTTAATGTGAAATATGGATTTCACATTTATTCTTCAATTTATTTTTGCTTATTTTATCTTTTTGTTGCCATTACAAATGTGCACTTCCATCCTCGTTCTACCAGGTAACTATGAGTGAGAATAATATTATATTTATGTATGTGCTTATATGTATGTATGCACATATATGTGTATTTTATGTATGTGTGTATTTGTTTTTCTATATCAATTTTATTTTCTTCCATCTGGTGAAATATGTCTTTCCATTGAGTTTATTAAGTATAAAATTATAAAATCTGAAAATAATAATAATTTTACTTCCTCCTTTCAAAGTTTTAGACTGATAATATTTTTTCTTATCTAATTATGTTCAAAATTAAGCAAATCTTATAATAAGTTCTTGTGTTTTAGAGTCTGACTCTATTACAAGTACTGTTTACTGAATCAGAAACTTGGAAGAACAATCCTTTAAAAAAGATCCTCCAGATTATCCTAACAATAGATTTAAAAACTTCAAATAAAACATTAGTACAAAATACTTGTTCTTAACTGGCAATGACCTTGCACCCGAGAAGACACAGGCAGTATCTACATATTTTTTTTTGTCTCAACTAGAGATGGGAAGTATTGCTGGCTTCCAATGTATAGAAGTCCAGAGGTGTCACTAAACATTTTGCAATGCAAAGGACAGCCCTTACAACAAAGAATTTTCTGACCCCAAATATCATCAACTCTGAGGAGAATGCTGATTGCAACCTGCACCTGAGAACTAATTACTGATGGTTGCAAGTAATATGCTGTCTGATGATTTTAATAGCACAGGGTATACCAGATGACAACACAACATGCCAAAACCATATTGTCTGTTCCTTGATATGAATTATAGATGGGATTTCTCTGAAATTGTAAGAGCTAAAACGTAACATGATGAGGTATGCTTGGAAAATTCACGTGAGATACATATTATGAAAAAATACATGGATTTCAAATTTTTTGCAACAAAATAGACATGTTTTAATTATACTTCCCATGAATTTTTGGAGTAACTTTGTATGATATCACGTCAATCTTTTCTCACTAACAGTGAAATCTCAACTTAAATGAACTTAAACGAGGGTAGCAGTGTACTCCCTTGAATCTAGAGACAGCCATGTAAAACAGATTAGACAAATGAGACATAAGTAATACATCCTAGTGGTACTTCTGTGAGAGCTCCTTAAAAGACAGACAAATTGGGATGGATGTTGTGGCATTGGTTAAGCTGCAGTTTGCGATGCCCACATGCAATATAGGAATGCCTGTGAACCAGTCCTGCCTCTGCTTAAGGTCCAGTTTCCAGGCAGTGTATATCTGGAGAAGCAGCAGTAGTGGCTTGAGCTTGAGCAGGCACTTGGGTTCCTGCCACCCAGGTGAGAGACCTAGCTGGAGTCCTGGATTTTGGCATTGGCCTGGCCAGGACCTGGTGTTGTGGGCATTTGGAAAGTAACCCAAATTGATGGAAGATTTCTCTCCCTCTCTCCCCCTCTTCTTTTCTGTTTCTCTCTCCTCCCTTCTCTTTCTTCTCTTTGTTGCTCTGCCTTCCCAATAACAAAAAAAAAAAAAAAAAAAAAAACCTAAAAAAAAAGACAGATGGAGTTGGCACAAACTTTCTGCTTTTCACCTCCCATCTTCCTGCCTGGAGTATTGAGATAGTGCTCTGGACGAGGCTCCGATCTTGTGACTAGGAGGTGATAAACATATGTTAAAGACACATGAGTGGAAAGAAGACAGAGCCTAGATTCCTGACCCTCAAACATGCCATAGCCCAGCTTTCAATTCCTTTCAAGGAGAAAAGTAAACATTCTAGTTTGTGTATCAATGTTTTTCAACTGCATTCACTTCTGTACTATGTGGCCCTATGGAAATAAATCCTAATAGTGTCAATCATTATTTTGAAGACATTAAAGTGTTAAAATGTAACCTATAATAATAGAAATTATGATCTTAAACAGATGAACTGCACTGTATTTTTGACCCACGATAGATTGAAACCCTAGATGTTGGACTTGGATAAAGACGACTGTTGTCCTCTTTTGCAGTAAAGGAAGTATCTTTTTAAGGAAAGTATGTAAGTCACCTGGGGCCTGATGATGATATTTTCAGAGCATGGATAATTAAGAGACAAGAATTTAAAAATACTACTCAACCACTGTATGTGAGAAATTTGCTTGGAATTATGAAAAGTGGTCAATGTGTCTAGGGATATATGGCAGGGCAAATGGCTGATGAATTTTATACCAGATATATATAATATTTAAGTTTATGTTGTTTGCATTATTTTGACATGGAATACTCTCTGACTCCAAACCCTACAGTAAAATCCATTACATACTGTTTATGTGTAGTCTTAAAAGTTTGTTTATTATCATTGGTTTAGAGAAATTCAAGTTAAAAAAAATTTCCATACTTGGGTTGGCAAGAAAAGAAACAGAAAACTCTCGTAGGATAGTTGCAAATTCTGTCAGTAAACCAGCAGAAGTCAGAACAGAGCGTGGATGTATGGCATCGGTGAAAGAATGCTGCAGTTAAGTAGAGAATGCTGGAGGAAGGAAATGGTAGAAGGAGAAAGGGGTAGAAATAGAGCAATGGAGAATGAGGGGTATAGATGCATTCATAATCTGCTTAATTAGTTCACATGGAAGGCAATCAAGCCTGCCTAGGGAAAGCTAATGGGACAAGCGATAGTAATTCTTTGATACTTAAGGCAGAGTTATGTTATAAGAGCTTTTAATTTTTTCCTGCTACATTTAATAACAGACATTGAACTCACTGTGCTCAAGTATGGGGGTTTGAAATATAACCTCTTTTGCCTCTATTTATTTCAAACAATCTACATATGGTCATATAATGTCCCTGATAAGACAGAAAGTCACTGCCCACTCTGAGATAAGCAGCCATGAGAATATTGACTTCAGGCCTGGGATAATGATTGTGTAAAATGTGAAACATTGGCTAGCAGTATAAAATGTGTTAATAAATGAATATTATGAAACATAATAAAATTTATGCAAGACATTTATTTCTGCAAGGTTGCTCACAAAACACATTCTTAAAAATATTTTATAAATTTGTTTTCTTTTTATTTGAAAGGTGGAGGCAGAATAGAGACAAAAGGAGGGGGAGGGAGAGAGGGATCTGCTGGTTCCAAATGCCCAGAATAGCCAGGGCTGGGCCAGGCAGAGTCCAGGAGCCCAGAACTCGATCCAAGTTTCCCAAGTGGGTGACAGAAACATAAGCACTTGAGTCATCACCTGTTGCTCCTAGGTTGGGAATTAGTGAAAAGCTGAATGGGAAGCAGTGGAGTGGGACACCAACCAGGCATCCTGATGTGCTATGTGGGTGTCCTAAGTAGAGAATTAGTGGATACCCCAAACAACCACCCCTCAGGAAACACATCTTTTAAAATAACGGTTTTAAAATTTTATTGGACTATTAAAATTTATAAATTTGAACATTCATACTCAAATGAGGAACCAGCCACTGGATCTAGAACCCTGTGAAAAACAAGAGTCTGAATTAAGGTTCTTTTGTATGGGAAAAGTAAATTCTAATACCCATTTCATAGCACCCAAACTTAAATAAATATTCCTAAGGTGGAAATTTCTTATTTGCTGAAATTAAAAAAAATGTTGTGAAGCGGTGGTGAATATCATAACAGATATAAGCAGATCATTTTTAAATAAATTAACCTATTTGGAAAATTAGGTAGTATGTCCATAACCAAGAATAAATAGTTTTTAAGCTTTTCCATCAATAAAAATATATTTCATAGAAACCACTGTTTCTCACTAAAAAGTTATATATTTCAACTCTGAGTTCCACTCAAGTCTATATATGTGCTTTAAATTAATTTTGCAAAGCAAATGGAATTGGGAAAGGAAATTATATGAAGTGTGGTTATATTGAGTAAAAACAACAGCAAAGAAGTAAATACACACAAAAAATTAATCTCAGAGAGAGTCAAAGACTACAGAAACATACTCAGAACTCAAAATAAAATTCAAAGAATAAAAATTTAATTGAATATAGGAGTTGGAGATATAAACAAGACACTTAAGAAAATTCTCCTTTATAAATCTAAACAAGTAAGTCTGCTTCTAAAATGTGGAACGGTTAGTCTTTGGGGACACAAACCTAATTGTGGATTTTACTTCCGTGTTTAAGAGAAACCTGCTGAGAAGTTAGATGTTGTTTCCACCTATGTCTACCTAATATAACCTTTTCCATAAAATTCTGCATCTGTGTTCTTTAGTTCAATGGGCACATTGGCCAAGAGAGCAAGTTACTACAGACAGCTATGCAATCACTATTTCCATACATTTTACACTTTAATTTATCCAGTGAATAAGCCTTTAGACTTTAAAAGTGTCTAGATTATTTTAATGTAATTGGCACTTGATTCTGCATGGAAACTCAAATAAATACTCAGTTCTGGGAAGAGAGCAGAGCTCAACTCTGGTTCCCTAGGCAGAAAGGAGCTTCGCTCTAATTCCTTCCTATGTGTTAACTGCCTACATAAAGTGTGAGGACTAAAAATAAACAGAGGAATTGCAACTTTTATTTATAATATGAGGTTACTAAATAACTTCATATCATTAATCTGTCAAGTACAGTCTTCTTCATCAGAGAGAGCACTATTTGGAACAGCAACTTTATAGTTTAAAAGCAACTATATGCACAAATAGCTTTTGGAAAAGAGAGCTAATTAAAAATGTGGAATCACTAGAAAGAAGTCAACAAAATAATGTAGAAAAAATTGTGTAAAAGTATCTCACACTTCAGAAATTAGCAGGTCAGTATCTTGATCTTATGGGTAAAAGGTAGGTGTCAAATATGTTCTAATCTTTTCTTTTCTTTGAGGCACAATACCTGGCAGAAGGTGAGCAAAGGATTAAGAGACTTACATTTCTTGCTCTTGGTTCACTCATTTCCCACACAAGTGCTTTCTGAGCACTTAGAAGAATTTCCTTTGCTTATTGCTGAGGGACACATGGGGAATAACAAAGAGAAGATGAACAACACTTGCGGACTCTAGGGGTTTTCAAACATGTGGTAGGTCAAATCTACTCAGAAAAGATCAAGTGGGGGATTTGCAGCAAGCTGATGACTTGGATCTTTAGAACGAGCTTAGATAAAATATTTGTGATGAAAATAAACAGTTATCTCCCAGCCCAATCGTTTTATGAACACTCTAAGTAGAGATGACGTCGTTCAAAGAAGATGTAAAAGAAGCATGTCAAAAATGCTGAAAGATTAACAATATTGCTTTTTTGATAGTGTCTTAATTTATAAAATAAAACCAAGATGCCAATTATAAGTAAATAAGATACAGTAGGCTTAAAGAAGTCAAAAGAAAGAGCCTACTTGTTACTTTATTGCTCTCAATTGCATTAGCACTCAGTTTATCATGAATGCCATTTTGATGCCTATTTCTTTGTAATATAAAGCATTATGATTGTATATTTTAAAGAAAACTATTTAGCACATTTTTCATTTAATTTTAAGGTGTAAAAAATAAAAAGTAAAAATAAAACATTCTGAAAATGATTATGGTTGCTTTGGAATGAAAAAGTTGAGAGAATTCTGTATGTATCTTTCACCCTAAATTTTTTCACTGGATAGTTTCACTTTTAAAACCTTTCCAACATACAAGAAAGGAAAAATATCTTTGATTTCACCCTATTCTATGTATTTTGCTGCTATTAGTACTTAAACTTTCCTAATATGTTTTATATCTGTTCTACTAAAACTTTGAAATCTTCCTGGGTTTTACAATTGTCAAGTCTAAAGGTTGCCTTAACCAGGGGTGTGATTCTGGCTGATGCAGCTATTTATACATCCCATATTGAATTGGCAGCCATAGCCTCATGATATGGCCCAGTTAATTCCCACTGTTATCCCTCAGTTGCTGACAATTCCTTCCTTAACCATTCACTGATTACTTTTAAGCTGTTATTATCAAACTCAAGTCCTTTGATGTCTTGGAATTTTGGTCCTGTCCATTCATGTGTAGTTCAAACATGGTATTAGGTGATTAACATGACTATTGTAACCTAAGGCAGTAATACTCTCTTCCAACAGCCTCACTTTAAACCTGGCATACAGTGGCTACTCTTTATAAATTTTTCATACTTCCAGACACCAAAGCTCTTTCTGAAATAATATATTACAATCAAAGTCACCAGGCAAGTAGTTATATAGTCCAGAGAAGTTATTTTTAAATATCTGAATTTAAATAGATTTTCAGGATGTTTTCCTGAGCTACTTCAGCCATCCATTTATCTTTCCAAAGATCAATCTATATCTCAACTACTTCTAATTATTGATTATTGATGTGGATATTTTGGGGGAAGGATAATAATATAGATGTTTGCATTACCTACACTGAGTTTCAAGTTTAATTAGCAGTACAGATAAACAGAAAATCAGAGTATGGTTTTGAGTGAATTGAAAGACAACTATCTGAGGTTTGTGAATTTAGAGACGACTTCCTGAAAGAATGGCTATTTAGGTCAAACGCTGAAGTTAGATTAAATGCCAATAAGAGTAAAGTAGAGAAATAACATATTTAAGAGGGAGAACATAGGTTTTAAAGGAACTGAAAGTAGTTTAACATAGTAAAATGTAGAAGCAGGGAAAGAAGTAAGAAAACAGACTGCAATCTTATACAGTTTCTTAATTATGAAAGGCCCTATAGCCAAAATAGATCATTTAACCCAAGGCCAACACAAAAAGGAAGTCATTCCTTGACTTATGGAATGAAGACACAGAGTGATGAAAAGCTTGAAAGAAATAAGTGTAGAGATATAGAGACCAGTGTGAGGCTGTTGTAAAGTCGGTAGGAGGTGAGGATGGCTTGGACTAGTATGGAAGTTTAAAAATGCTCAATTTCAGAAACTTTTGGAAGACATATTGAAAAGAATAAAGTAGTGATTTAATATTTGACATCAGAATGAAATTGATTATAATGATTAAATTGTTTTGTTGAGCAGACAATGGTGGTGCCATATACTGACACAGAGAATAAAAGAGCATAAGGAGTCTGGGAGATTGGAGATTGTAGGTATTCTTGAGCATACTGACTTTGAGTGGGGCTACCAAGTGGAAATGCCAGTGTAAATAGGATATTTTCCTAAGCTCTGGAGAGAGCTCTGTAAGGAGGTGGAGATTTGGGTACATCAGCACTCATAGTAACTAGAGTGATGAGAGCTAAGGTAAATTCACATGGGGAGTAATGTAGAGTGAAAATAATTTCCTAAACTCATCTTTACAGACAGTAATGTTTAAGAATAGAATTGAAGTCTCACACACATGAAATCACACACACTGAACCTAGGGCCAAGAGGAAGTGTGAAAAGAAAGAGAACCTGATGAATGAAATGTGACAAATGCAAAGGAAGAGAGTGTCTTAGAAAGGAAGTGATGGCTAAATGTGTCAAGCCTTTCAAAAATAAAGATAATGAATGAGTGTCCATTGCTTTTGGCAACAGGTAGATCGTTATTGTAAAAGTAACTGGGACAGAAGCTATGTTATTATGGATTGAAGAATGGGTGGAAAACAAGGAGATGGTTACAGTGAACATAAAGAAATCTTTCAAGATTAGCCGTGAATGGGAACAAAGAGTACAGTTGCTGGATTAAATGGTAGTACTATGGAGGAAACTTAGTATATATATTTTTATTTTTAATTCACTCTAATTTGAATTTTATTCATTTATTTGAAAGGGAGAAAGAGGGCGAGAAAGAGAAAGAGATCTTTCATCCACTGGTTTCTCCCCCAAATGCCTACAAGAGCTGAGGCTGGGCCAAGTTGAAGTCAGGAGTCTGGAATCTGATCTAGGGGTCCCACGTGGGTGGCAGGCATTCAAGTACCTGAACCATTACCTGTTGCCTCCCAGGGTACACATTAGCAGGAAGCTGGAATTGGGAGCAGAGCCAGGATGCAAATCTAGGCACTGTTTGTAATACAGAACGTGGACATCATAAGCAGCATCTTTGTGACTTCAGGCTGGTCCAGCCCTGGTTCCTGTGGGCAATCGGGGGATGAACAAGTAGATGGAAGATCTTTATGTCTTTCTGTCTCTCTCTACTTTTAAAACAAAAAAAATTTAAAAAAATAAAAATTGAAAAATTATAAGGGAATTATGATTCCCTTTCTTATGACAGATATCTAAATAATTTATTTATAATTCTGTATGTGGTATTTGCCTCATCTTTCCCATTTACTAATTAAATTGTTTTCATTAATGTGGAATCATGAATAGTTATTTAGTCCTTTGAGTTTTGACCCAGTACTACTTTATTTTGTTGCTCTGTTTAATTTTTGTCCACGGGGAGCTCCTTTAGCTGACTCCTGTTTCACTTTGGCATATCCTCATCATTGTTCCTTTTTTGAGCAATGTACATCACTGCTTCATGAGCTACCCTTGTCCTGAGCTCTGGTAACTGCTGGTTTTTTTTTTTTTTTTTTTTTTTTTTTTTCTGTCTCTACAGTTTTGCCTTTTCCAGAATATGACATAATTAGAATCATGCACTATGTAGCCTTTTCAGGCTAGCTTCTTTCACTTTCACTATTCATTTAAACAAATACAGTTAAAGGTGGTATGCATTTCAATTGAATATGTATTTAAGCATGTCATACTTTTTGTAGCTTGATGGACAATGTAATTTTACTACTAAATAATGTTCCATTGTTTGGATGTACCACAATTTATTTATCAGTAATTAAAGAACATCTTGGATACTTCCACCTTAGAAATTTAAACATAAAGCTAATATAAATATTTGAGTGCAAGTAACTTTGTGTGTATAAGTTTTCAACCAATGTGGTAAATAATGAGGAGTGTGATTATGAATCATATGGTATGACTTGTTTACTTCTTAAAAAGGTGCCAAACTGTCTTCCAAAGTGACTTGCATTCCAAGCAGCATTGATTTAGACTTCCTATTGCTTCATTGCCAGTATTTGTTATTATCAGTTTTTTGGATTTCAGGGATTCTAATAGGTAATAATAGTATTTCTCTGTTGCAATTGCAATTCCCTAACAAAAATGGATATTGGTCATCTTTTTATGTGCATATTTGACAGGTCTTCCTTAATAAAGTATGTGTTCAGGCCAGTTTACTATATTTTATTTGATTGTTTTCTTGTTGAACTTTAAGGGTTCCTGTATATTTTATGTGACAGTCCTGTATCAGATAAATTATTTTTGCAAATATTTTCTGAAATATGTGGAATATCTTTTCATTCTATGAACAATGTCTTCCACAGAACAGGCATTTTCAATATTAATGAGACAAATGACTAATTTTTTCTGTAATCTTGATTTTTTGGTGCAGTCAAATATTTCTTTTATTTTTTAAATTTTCAAGCAATATATTAAAATTGTGCATAATTAGGGTTTTAGTATATGTGTATGTGGTGTAATATTCAAATCAGTGTACATATACTTATCTCAAGCAGTTGTTTTTGATGACAACATCAAAATATATTTACTTCTAGCTTTAAAAAAAATATATATATATATACAGTATAGTATTGTTGCCCATAATCAGACTACCTGCACAATAGAGTACTGGAAATTCTTTCTCCTAACTAACTATAACTTAGTCCCATTAATCAACCTTTGCCCCTTCTTCCCTCTATACTGCTACTATCCACAGCTCTGGTCACTACCGTTCTATTCTCAGCTTCTGTGAGATTGTTAATTCAATTTGATTCAACTCAATACCATCATTAAGTAATGTTTAAGTAAATGTAGTATGTAGTAAGGTAGAAGAAGGGATAGGTGAAAGAAGTTCCAGATTTCTTGATGCTGGCAATCAGACTGAGTATGTTCCTTTAAAAGAGCAGGTTAGATATGGTAGTCAGTGAAGAAAGAAAAAAGTTATTAAAGACCATCTGACAAAATTTATGTATATATCCAGGAAGATTTTCTCCTGGGGAGCGTGAATTTTACTTGTCTTGCTTCTGCTATATACCTAGGGGCTAGTCAAACTGATATGTAGTAAATACTAGTGACATTTTATTATTCAGTCAAAATATAAATTGCTGGAATATTTCTGAATGAAGATCTGTAACTCTTATTCTGAATCTGAACATCCTTAGCTGTCCGAGAAGTCTTTTTAAGTGCTGTTCTTGGCCATTTTATTTATAATTTTCATTATGTTTTCTTTTCTTGTGACAGCATTTTAATATCTTTACAATAGCCAGTCATGACTATTTTAAAAAATTTTGTTTTGACATATTTTTGATTAATAACTTGCAGGGAATCTGAGGAAACTCAGATTTTAGTCTAAAATAAACATATTTCCAACTCACAGAAAGGGGTTCATTCTAATTTTGATGATGTTCTCATGGTGTGAGAATCCTTCTTCCCCTTCTCAGTGGAGTCTCCTGTTGAGAACCCAAGCTGATCATTATTTTCAATGCCTTCATTTTAAAAGAACATCCTTTCACTTACCTAAGCACAAACGTTTCTTCTTTGACTTGTGCCTCTACTTTTCTTTTATCTCTTATGCTGAACAATAGGGAGTGCCATCCATCTATATGTATGTATTAAGTAGTTAACATATGGCTAATGCCACACATCAAAATTACAATAGTTTGCATATATTGCATTAAATAAAATATATCATTAAATTGAGTTTCCCATTTAAAAATGTTGCTACTGCTTTATTCCAAAATACATATATGGCTCATATTATTTTGCTGAACAATATTGGAGGATATTAAGGCTATATCAGTTTGCTACAGATTTCTCCACTGGAAATAATTTAATCATGAATTTAAAGCTCCTTCTATGTACCTTCTAGTTTTTTTAGATGCCCAGAAAAAAGTATGAGCACCTTCCCCTTCAAAAGCCAACACAAGTTTTCAAATAGTGAGAAAAGTTTTTAACAAACTGTTTGAATCTATTATTCATGCAAGAATATGACCCTGATGAGTCAGAAGATTTATCTGGAAAGTGTAGAGGAATTGTTGTTGACCCACTCGTTAAGTAGTTTGACTTCCTATAATGTGAACAGTAGGTACCATTAAAGTCTATTCCCAAGGATGTATTTGCTTTGGATCCCTGGGCCATGTTGAAGTCTGGTATTTGCTTTGTTACTTTTTCAACAGAGGTGGCAGCTTCTGTTCTACTGTATGACCATTCCCATTATATTTTCCTCTGACCCTTGATTCAATGTCTTGTCTAGCCTTGATGCCTGTGCATTTTACTCTGTAGACCAACACACAATTTTACAAATCATTTTTTTCACAAGTCTTTCTTGTGTAATTTATGCTTCATTTAATTTTCACATAAATAAAACACTTTAAATTGTTTACAATTTTGAGTGCTGTCTGCTGGATTATTTCCTACCTTTAAACTATTCTGGGTTAAAAAAGAACCTCAGTATTTTTCTTTCCTGAAAATAAGAGTGGACAATCTCCACTTCATGATCAGGTTGAGTTCCAAAAGGGTCAATATCATGTTATAAATGGTATTTCCATCCCAAAGTCAGCTCGCTAATCACATTTTAGTCTACTGTGCCAATAATGCCACATATGTTAAATGTGTCTATTAAAAATCAGTCATGCATTGTCAATTTGGGATGTCAGAACTGAATCTTCTTTACTATGGTGGAACAGAAATCTCTTCTCCAACATTCCTATCTTTTGGCAAGAGGAAAGAGTCATCTTCCTAAATAAATAGTTGCGGGTACCAGGAATGATTTTGGAATTTCGAGAACCTGAGAAGCTAGGGATAAGGATCTCGCTTTTTCATGCCAGATTTTATTCATAATTTCTTTTTTCCTTTTCCCTCCTGTTTTTGGTTTGTCTACTTCTTTCTTTCATAGTTACCTTCTAGTTTTAGAAGTAATTTTTATCTATCATAGGAAAAATGCATTATTCATTTCTAAAACCAACAAAAACAGTACCTATCTAATTATTTCTATTTGTAAAGATGAGGCAAAATCACTCTTTTCCGTGTGCTATTTCCCTTTTCTCTTAGTGGTTTTAGAATTGCATGTTGACAGTGAAGATAATCTCAGTACAAAAAGGCTCAAAGAATATCAATGCATATTTCCGTAGGAAACCAGCCTCAGGTTACACTGTCTTATTATAGGAGCTTTAACAAAGTGCTAGCTCTAGGATGAAGAGTTCTTCTTATGGAAGTCAGGAGAAGAGTTGGTGCTGGCAGTCCAGGTGTATGACCAGAAATGGATGAGGTACTTGGTGGGTGCAGGGGGACAGCTACTAAGATTTTATCATTTCCTCTCTCCTCATCTTCCTTTCTTCTGTCCTTAAATAGGCACAAGCTGGGTACTGAAGATGTGAAGAGGAGTATCAGTAAGAGGAAGCTTTAGTTAGCTTAAATTTAGGCAGTGAAGTGAAAGTGGAAGAATTTTCAAGGTCTTTTCCTCTTTATTGGATGCATTATCTTCAATGCCTCAAATTTGTTTTCCTTAAAGAGCTTTGAGTATGTTTTGCTTTATTTTTTTTCCTCTTTTTCAAAGGCATTTCACATATGGCATGGTTTGTACTCAGGTAAAAATTTCAATTTGGCCTCATGGAATTCACCTTTAAATTTATGTTCGAAATATTTATTGGGCGACTGTTACAGTAGGCACTGTTTCAGAATCTGAAAAAAGGCTGAGCTGTTTAAACTAAGGTTCTTAGAGTTCTTGAACTTATACCCCATATTAAAAAGCATGGTTCTTGGAACAGTCACTTCAAGTGAAAACAAAAAAGTGACTCAAGGTCAATTTTTACACACATAGATCAACAAAGTTGAACTGGTTTCCTTTTTACAGAATTTTATTGATTCCTTGACATAATCCATGTGTTGTAACTTTCCAAAAAGAAGATAAAGTATGCATCATTCAACTGTATTATTGGCTGAAGAATTCTTTCTAAACTTCTACTTCCAACAAGTAGGAGTTTTTGGGACACAAAATTCAAATTCTGAAATACATTTCATTTTGGCATCATTTTTCAATTAATTTTGAGGATTTGCCTACTCTAAAAATAAATTTGAGTGCCCAAGGAAAAAGTAATTTTTATTTTTGGAATTTATCCTTGTGCAATTTTATAAGAATTACCTGTTTTTGTATCAACTAAATAATTTATTTTTTATAAAAAAATTCTGTAACAAAGAAATAGATAATACTGCTGATGTTGAACAACCGCTTCATTTTTATAATCAGATCCAGACTTTCCTTGAAAATGATTTATTTTCAATTTTATAACAAGCTAGAGATCAGAACCCCAACCCCATAATCTTTCACAGTCTCCAGACTCTGGTGAATATATACAATGAAGCTCAGATATCGTAAAAAGGGAGTATAAGGCCCCACTTAGTGACAACAGAACTTAGCTATTTCCAAACAATTATACTAAAATATTTTCTTATTTATTTCAGGCATCTCATTATTCTTCACATTAAATTAAGTTATTTTGACAAAACTAATTTTGAAAATCACTTCATTGGAGTGATAAGCATTTTAGCTACAATTTTTTTTTTTTTTTTTTTTTTTTTTTTTTTTTTTTTTACAGGAAGAGTGGACAGTGAGAGAGAGAGACAGAGAGAAAGGTCTTCCTTTGCCGTTGGTTCACCCTCCAATGGCCTCCGCGGCCGGTGTGGCTGGCGCGCTGCGGCCAGCGCACTGCGCCGAACCGAAGCCAGAAGCCAGGTGCTTCCTCCTGGTCTCCCATGCGGGTGCAGGGCCCAAGGACTTGGGCCATACTCCACTGCACTCCCGGGCCACAGCAGAGAGCTGGCCTGGAAGAGGGGCAACCGGGACAGAATCCAGCACCCGGACCGGGACTAGAACCTGGTGTGCCGGCGCCGCAAGGCGGAGGATTAGCCTAGTGAGCCGCAGCGCCGGCCGCTACAGTATTTTATAATATGCTATTTTCTTTTCAATTAAGCTGTGCTAAGGTAAGCTAAGTCTTTTCTTTTTTCTTTTGCTACATGTACCTGTTGTTCTCTATTTCTATGGTTCTCTTTTTCCATTGCTTAAAATCCAAAGATGTTGGTGATTGTGAAAAGAGTATGATTATGGGTTTTTGAATGAAATTCCAACTGTGCTCAAATTTCAACTGCACCATTTGCTATGGGTATACTTGGGCAGAACACAAAAGTTCTATAAGCCTCAATTCCTGAATAGAAATATGGCATAATGTTTGCCTACTTCACTAATAGGGTCACTGAATGTTCTGTTTAGACCTAGAGTAAAGGCTTTTTTTGCTTTTGACTCTAGAGCCTGCCATTATCATTCATTCATATTCTCTCTCCCTCATCTGACAGCAAACAAAACTTCAATTATCCTTTCGGGCTGTGTTTCCCCAAACTGCATCGAATTATATTCATATTCTTCAACTTCCAGTTTATTTTATGACTCAAAATATAAGGCCTTTTTGTGCTTTAAAGTCAATTACTACTTGGAAGCATAAGGGAAATCACAAGCAAAATACATCATTAGGAAGTCTGCATTGTTAAACCTTGAATATTGAAGAAAAAATTATAGTTTTTATAGGTGTTTCTCATCTAGAGATGCCAATATTGTCTTTATTTATATATGGAAGTTGATATTGGACTTCTGCTATCAATTTTCATTTTGAAAGGCCAAGTGCATCCAATTGCACCTCCTCTTTCTTTAATTCCATCCCAGGAATGAAATGGACTTTCTTCTAACCCATTTACTAGAAGGACTCATGTGAATTTTTGGTTATTTCTTGATGGTAATGGGGACTTGGCATTCTTGAGAATCTCTGTTAAGTGGGCTGCCACCTCAGCAGACCATGCCAGAGCCCTTCCATCCAGACTAAGAATTGAAGAACACAACAAACTGACCATACAGCACTTTGCCTGGCTCATAGTACACCACTAGGAAAGGTTAATTTCTCCTTTATCCTTCAAATAATTTTTCCAAGAAAGACAGGAGAGCTTAAACAATAAGAAGAGATCTTATGTAAATGAAATTATCTGTCCATGTTTAGCTGTTGAGACTCAGTAATTTATAAAGAAAAAACTATTTTTTATAGTTCAGGAGGTTGAAAAGTCCAAGAACATGGTGCCAAGAGCTGGTAAGGGACTTCATGCTGTGCTATTCATGGTGGAAAGTAGAAGTACAAGGGAGCATGTGAGAAAGATGAAAATCAGACTGCACCTCATCATATTACCAGGAACTTATTCCCATGATAGCTAAGCCACTACCGTGATAATGGAATTAATACACTCAGAAGGGCAGAGCACCGAAGACCTAAACCTCTTAAAGGTGCCAGCTCTTAATAATGAGCAAATGGCAATTATAGTTCAACAAGAATTTTGGAGGAAACATTAAAACCACGACATTGTCTGACTCCATGAACTAATAGATATCAACATTTAATTCAGGTCCTTTTACCCTTTTTCTAGGAAAATCAGTCCTCCAATCTTTCCTTTATTTGTACTTTGAAAAAGTCTATTTATTTGAAAGGCAGAGTGACGGGGGTGGGGAGATAGAGAGAAAGAGAGAGAGAGAGATCTTTCATCTGTTGGTACACTTCCCAAATGCCTGCAACAGCCAGGATGGGTTAAGGCTGAAGTCAGGAGCCTGGACAGGAGCCAGGTCTTCTTCAGGGGTGATAGGGACCCAAGAACGTGAACCACCATCTGCTGCCTCCTGGGATATGCATTAGCAGAAAGCTGGCTGAGAAATGGAAGAAAAACTTCATCGCAGGCAAACCTATACAGATTGCGGGTGTCCCAAGATGTGGATTAACCACAACACCCACCTCACATTCTCATATTTGGACTTTTTAATTGTTTTTTTTTTTTGTCATTTAAATAATTTTTAACCAAGCATTTCTTTTTCACTTATTTATATAAAGGGAACACATTTCATGTACAGTTTTTTTTTTTTTTTTTTTTTTGACAGGTAGAGTTACAATGAGAGAGAGACAGCGAGAAAGGTCTTCCTTCCATTGATTCACTCCCTTAATGGCCGCTCCGGCTGGTGCTGCCCCAATCTGAAGCCAGGAGCCAGGTGCTTCCTCCAGGTCTTCCATGTGGGTGCAGGGACCCAAGCACTTGGGCAATTCTCCACTGCACTCCCAGGCCACAGCAGAGAGCTGGACTGGAAGAGGAGCAACCAGGACAGAATCCGGCTCCCCGACTGGGACTAAAACCCGGGGTGCCAGTGCCGCACCAAGTGATTAGCCAAGTGAGCCATGGCACTGGCCTTCATTTACAGTTTTAAGAACAATACTTTCCACCCCACTCACCGGACTTCTTCTTCTCTCATTTTTCTTTGAATTTTTGCAATGACATACTTATAATTTACTTTATAATAACAAGCTTAATCCTCCACTTGATAAAAAATTCAACAAGTAGTAATAAAAAAGCCACTGTTCCTCAGGAGTGTAGAAAAGGGATATACACAATAATCAAATCTCGAGATGTCAAGTTCACTCATATACATTATATATTTTTTTACTGTCTATATTAGTTACCACAAATCAGAGAAAACGTGATATTTGTCATTTTTGGACTGGCTTATTTCACTAACCAGTGAGTGGTTTCCAGTTGCATCTATTTGCTTGCAAAAGGCAGGATTTCATTCATTCTTTACTCTGAGTAGTATTCCATAGTGCATAGGTAATATAAATGTTTATACAGTCATCAGTTGATGGACAAGCTAGGTTGATTCCATATCTTATCTTAGCTATTGTGAACCAATCTGCAATAAACATAAGGGTCCAGATAACTCCTTCATATGATCACTTCATTTCCCTTGGGTTAATTCTCAGGAGTGGGATTGCTGGGTCATATGTTAGATCTCTTCTCAGCTTTCTGAAGAATCTCCATACTGTCTACCACAATGGCTATACTTGTTTACATTCCAACCAACAGTGTATTTTGGTATCTTTTTTCCCCACATTCTCTCCAGCGTTTATTGTTTTTTGGATTTTGAGTGATAGCCATTCTAACTGGGGCGAGGTGAAACCTCATTGTGTTTTTATTTGCATTTACCTGATGGATAGTGACCCTGGGCATCTTTTCATGTGTCTATTGGACATTCGAATTTCATCCTTTGAAAATTTCTGTTCATATCCTTAGTTGATTTGTTAACTGGATTGTTTGATTTGTTGCCATTTTTCCCTTCCTTCTTTCCTTCCTTCCTTCCTTCCTCCCTCCCTCCCTCCCTCCCTTCCTTCCTTCCTTCCTTCCTTCCTTCCTTCCTTCCTTCCTTCCTTCCTTCTCTTTCTTTCTCTTTCTTCCTTCTCTCTCTCTTTTTCTTTCTTTCTTTCTTTCTTTCTTTCTTTCTTTCTTTCTTTCTTTCTTTCTTTCTTTCTTTCTTTCTTTCTTTTTCTCTCTTTCTTTCTTTCTTTCTTTCTTTCTTTCTTTCTTTCTTTCTTTCTTTCTTTTCTTTCTTTCCTTCCTTCCTTCCTTCCTTCCTTCCTTCCTTCCTTCCTTCCTTCCTTCCTTCCTTCTTCCTTCCTTCCCATTTTGTACCTTTTCTGCTCCAGCTTATCATTTTTCCCCAAAGAAGCCTTTTATTTATTTATTTATTTATTTATTGTCCAGAGAAAACTTTTATTTAATGAGTACAAATTTCAAAAGTACAACTTTAGGAATATAGTGATTCTTCCCACTGTACCCATCCTCTCTCCCCCATTCCCACTCCATCTCCTCCTCCATCTCCCATTCCCAGTGCCATTCTCCATTAAGATTCATTTTCATTTAACTTTATACACAGAAGACCAACTCTATTATAAGTAAAGATTCAACAATTTACAAACACACAGACACACACGTGAAAAAAAACTGAGAACAAATTTTACAGTTAATTCTCATAATATAACTCAATAAAGAAGGGGTCCTGCATGGGATGTAAGTGCACAGTGACTCCTGCTGTTAATTTAACAATTAACACTCTTATGTATGATGTCAGTGACCACCTGAGGCTCTTGACATGAGCTGCCAAGAATATGGAAGCCTTTGGAATCCACAATATCTGTCAGTATTTAGACAAGGCCATAAGCAAAACTGGAAGTTCTCTCCTCCTTTCAGAGAAAAGTACATGGCAACTTCTTCCCATTGGGGTCTCACTCACAGAGATACTTCTTCTTTTTTGTCACAGTGTCTTGGCTTTCCATGCCTGAAATGCTCTCATGGGCTTATCAGCCAGATCAGATTGCCTTAAGGGCTGATTCTGAGGTCAGGGTTCCAGCTTATCATTTGAATATAATTTCTATTTTCTTGTTAATATATTCTTCATATATTCTTCAAAAATGTCACTTTGCTTAAAATATCAATTTTGTGTATTGCCAGTCTGTAGTCTCTGAACATACCCATGCCAAAGCTCTCCACAACTTTCCATCCTCTATCCTCATTAAAGTCCAACTGGAGTTTCTTAAGTTAGAAACAAGTGAATGAAATCAACCTACCTGAATACACATGAGTTGTAACTCTGTACCATCACAGAGTTCCCCACAATTGACTCCAGGACATGATGATAAACAGGTAGACTGAGAAAGCCCTATAAAGGACATACCCTTAATTAAGAAACTAAATATATATATTACATCACTACATATAAATGAAAAGTTTGCATTTGAACACTTGTCTGGGTTCTGCTTCCAGGGGGTATCCAGATTCTCAACTTGTTTTTCTATTGTAATAATACTTTATCAGATAGGAAAATTTTGCTGCAGCTATTCCAAAAGTTGAAACTGAAGCCAAAATACTGAAGCCAAATATTCATACATGTATATACTTTGCTGGCTTGTTAGTATCTGGAATAACTTCTTCACTCATGACAAATAGTTTAAAGGCTCAGTGGTACTGTTGTTTCAATTTGCATTTGTTATTGTGTCATATCACCTAAATCATATGGTTAAAATGGATTGAATCAGTGAAATTTAGAATCAAATGACTGCCTAATATTATTAAATCATTTTAACTTTTTTTTTTGAGAGGCAGAGTAGATAGTGAGAAAGAGACAGAGAAAAAGGTCTTCCTTTTCTGTTGGTTCACCCCCCAATGGCCGCTGTGGCCGGCGCACTGTGACCGGCGTGCTGCGGCCAGCGCACTGCGCTGATCCGAAGCCAGGACCAGGTGCTTCCTCCTGGTCTCCCATGCAGGTGCAGGGCCCAAGGACTTGGGCCATCCTCCACTGCACTCCTGGGTCACAGCAGAGAGCTGGACTGGAAGAGGAGCAACTGGGACAGAATCCGGCGCCCCGACCAGGACTAGAACCTGGTGTGCTGGTGCCGCAGGCGGAGGATTAGCCTATTGAGCTGTGGCGCCAGCCTTGAAGTATTTAAATCCTAAATTTCTATGCTCACCTAGCAGCAGAGGTTTCTAGCATTATAATATTTCCTTTAGGCCTTTAAGTTGTTGCTATTGTCAAAATGATGTCATTTATTTTCCAGCTTGAGAAGAAAAAATGTGGGTGTGTGTATATATATATATATATATATATATATTGCTTTTGTTGTTAGTTAAAATGAAGAAGTATTTTTCCTGGATTTTGAAAATTATATTTAAATTCAGTATCCTATATAACTTTAGCCTTACAAGACATTTATTTCGTTATATTGAGAGTCATGGAAAGGTGAAAAACAATGGAAAGTAAGAGGAAAAGGAGAGTGAAAATTAAGTAACTGAAGGAAAAGAAAGTGCAAATGTTAATTGTCATATAGACCAATTCCTCAGAGAGACATTGGAACTTTAAAATGGGATCAGAGCAAGGCTATCACACTATGCACTCTTAGGGACTGTGAAATGTAGGATGGGACTCTGTAAGAGTCTTGACATTTTATAATTTGAATGGCAACCAATATTATGAAAGAAAGGAAATCCATGAAGTGTCTCTGTCAAGCCCAAAAATGCCCAAAGAACTAGTGGCAAAAGGAGAGCAATAAAATGTTCAGTAGAGTCTTCAGCGGTCTTGGGATTGTGTTCTTACACACATCTATTTTCTCTATATTTCATTGCTTATTGCTCTTCAGTGTTTCCATCTGTCATTAGAACTTTGGCCTACAGATAAAAAGACTAGATCTAGCCTTGTTTACACTCCTGTGTAACTGTGTTCTTCCTACTTTTTACTTGGTGAATATTACGATTAGTGGCAAATTAAGCCTGTGAAGAGACTGCACTAAAATTATGGAGGAGGGAGAGAGGAGAATTGGGAGAGAACAGAACAGTGAGGGAAGTGTGGTTTCTTTTTGGAATTGGACCTATGGAAAGCATAGAATCTGTTCTCTTTGTTTTAATGAAAAGTCAGTACTATTGCTATTTAAAAAAGACTAGATGTTTATAAGGAACTATAAAATTATGCTAATTCAGGTCAAACTGATCTTTCATTCCTACAATTTTTCTTTGAAAGTAAGACAAACACATGTATGTTTTCACAGAACATGGTAACTGATTTTTTTAAAAGATTTATTTTATGTATTTGAAAGAGCTACAGAGAGGTAGAGACAGAGTGAGAGAGAGAAGTCTACTGATTCACTCCCCAAATGGATGCAATGACTGGAGCTGAACTGATCTGAAGCTAGAATCTAGGATCTTCTTCTGGGTCTCCCATGTGGGTGCAGGGGTCCAAAGACTTGCATTGTCTGCTGCTTTCCCAGGCACATTAGCAAGGATCTGGATTGGAAGCGGAGCAACTGGGACTCGAACCAGCGCCCATATGGGATGTGGGCTCTGCAGGCTGGGCTTTAACCCACTCCACCACAGTGTTTGCCCCAGTAACT
Organism: Oryctolagus cuniculus; assembly: GCF_964237555.1. NCBI lineage: Eukaryota > Metazoa > Chordata > Mammalia > Lagomorpha > Leporidae > Oryctolagus > Oryctolagus cuniculus. The sequence goes on from NC_091435.1 coordinate 29,922,942, forward strand.
GATTTTTATGTGATGTGAAAAGATTAGGCCACCTTACCTCTATCATTTATAATATAATCTTTTTTAAAGGTTTATTTATTTAACTTGAAAGTCGGAGTTACACAGAGATAGGAGGAGAGTCAGAGAGAGAGAGAGAGAGAGAGAGAGAAAGAGAGAGAGAGGTCTTCCATCCACTAGTTCACTCCCCAATTGGCCACAATGGCTGGAGCTGTGCTGATCTGAAGCCAGGGGCCAGGAGCTTCTTCCACATCTCCCATGTGGGTGCAGAGGCCCAAGGACTTGGTCCATCTTCTACTGCTTATCTAGACCATAGCAGAGAGCTGGATCAAAATGGAGCATCTGGGACTTGAACTGGCACCTGTATGGGATGCTGGCACTGCAGGTAGTGGCTTTACCCACTTTGCCACTTTGCCAGCCCCTTTAATATAATCTTGTATTCAATGCCAGAATGCATACCCATCCTGAATGTTTCACGTCTTGGAATACTGATTTTCACACACTTACAACATACTTTGAAAGTTTTTTCTTCCTTTAACTAACTGTACTCCATTCAAGTATCAGTGTTTTCTAAGATCAATATTTTAAGACTCGGATTTTATGCTCTCTACACTTCTCATTGCTTCAAAAATATGTTTTGTTAGCCACATTCTCTAAAATTATTAACATTTTCAGATAAAGACAACTAAACTTTTCACACTGAAATTGAAATAAACAAATTCTTTATTTATTGTGTATGCCTTGCTAAGAATACACCTAGCAGGGGTTTCTTTGTTTCCTAAGGTGTAGATTCTAGAGCTGTTAAGTTAAGGGCATATGTTTGCATACAAAAATAAAACCATGATGTTGTTGTTTTAATACTTTTCTTTACTATGCCACTATTTTTTTGAAGCAGTCTCAATAATTCATGCATAATTAGTGATTATAGCACAAACTGATTGTCTTCTATTTTTTCCAAGTAGAACTCATTTAACACTCTCATATTGTCTCACTAAATTTGATAAGATTTCTTTTGCCAATAGTCATTTTTCTGTAAGAGAAAGCTTAATTTTAACTGAAAATTGGAAGATTTCATAGTGTCTTCCCTCTTCTTTATCACCTAAAACTATATTTCATGAGACCTTATCATTACTGATATTTAGGGGACAAAATCTACTTCTGTTAATCTACTTCTATGCTAATACTAGCTGATAGAATCAAAAAGGGAGAGAATGATCCATCATGGGAAGCGGGATACACAGTAGACTCATAGAATGGCAGATGTCCTAAATAGCACTCTGGCCTCAGAATCAGCCCTTAAGGCATTCAGATATGGCTGAAGAGACCATGAGAGTATTTCAGGCATGGAAAGCCAAGACACCCTGGAAAAAAAAAAAAGGAAGACCTAAATGGAAGATCTCAGCGAATGAGATCCCAGTGGAAAGAATGGGTCACCAAAGAAGGAGGTACCTTTCTCTGAAGGGAGGAGAGAACTTCCACTTTGACTATGACCCTGTCAGAATAAGATCGAAGTCGGCGAACTCAAAAGGCTTCCATAGCCTTGGCAATTCATGACTAGAGCCTAGGGAGATTACTGACACCATAAACAAGAGTGTCAAATTGTTAAGTTAACAACAGGAGTCACTGTGTACTTACTCCTCATGTGGGATCTGTCTTTAGTGTGTTGTCCAATGTGAAGTAATGCTATAACTAGTACTGAAACAGTATTTTACACTTTGTGTTTCTGTGTGGGTACAAACTGATGAAATCTTTACTTAATATATACTGAATTGATCTTCTGTATATAAAGAAAATTGAAAATGAATCTTGATGTGAATGGAATGGGAGAGTGATCGGGAGATGGGAGGGGTGCAAGTGGGAGGGAAATTATGGGGGGGGGGAGCCATTGTAATCCATTAACTGTACTTTGAAAATTTATATTTACTAAATAAAAAATTAAAAAAAAGAATTCATCCCTTTCAGGATATTTATGAGACAGATACTCATATAATTTTCCTCAACATGAAAAAATAGAAAATATAAAAGTATGACACCATAGTACAATTCTCACGAGTCTATATTCCAAGAATCACCAAGTTAGGCTGTACTTTTCCCTACCTCCCCCCACCAAAAAAAAGCTTACTATGGGAAACTGTCACAAAGACGAGGAAAATGAATTTGTTCCAGGGTCACTTCCTGGAAGCATTTTCCAAATTAAACCTGTAATGCTTTTAAAATTAAACTTTTTAAAAAAGATTTATTTATTTACTTGAAAGTCAGTTACACAGAGAGAGGTGAGGCAGAGAGAGAGAAAGAGAGAAATCTTCCATCTGCTGGTTCACTGCCCCAAGTGTTTGGTTTGGAGTTTGGCATTTGGTGTAAAAATTCCAAGTCTACATGTAACCACTTGATAGATATGACTATATATACGACAAGAACAAACAAAAAGTATGATTCCATCTGAATCTGTCACTATTTATTATAATTAGTGTAATTCTATACTGTTTAGTTGCATGACATCATTTGGTTTTAAAGCAAACAGAAGACTTCATCAGAAGAAAACTGTGTCAATGTTGAGTCAGCAGAGCCCAAAGCAAATTTCCTGTGCCTTCACATCAAGACAATCTTGCAGAGACAAGTGTTTTGGAAACTTTGCCATAAAGCTAAACTAGCAAGGGCATATGTCACCTTGTTTCCTGTAATTGAAATAAGAATGAAAACTTCTTGTTATAAATGTTGTAGCAAAAAAAAAAAAAAAAGAGATACCATGTGAGTGAATTTATTTCATGGAATGCCTTCAGCATGCTAGACACGTTTGGAGCCTGCAACATGTAGCACCAAAGGAGGGGTTAGAAACTGCAGGAATTTGACTTTTTGGGTTACTTTGCAATGCTTTTCATTTTCCAAAAAAGAAACAGACAATGTGTTTCCAGGGAATTCCTGCCTGTCTTGAATGGTATTTGATATGAATCCTCAAGTATGTCATCACTCCCCCATGCTAAAGAAATATCTCTGTTAAAGTTCATGGCAAACTTCTACATCAGGATAATAATATATTTTTCTTTGAATACTGATTTTGGAAATGGCTGCATTCTTTTGGATTCTTCCACATTCTGAGAATTTCTCCTTAGGCAACTTTGGAGGGATCCATGCTGGGCTTTTAAAGGTTGAGCTTTAGTTCAGTGAGGCTGAAAAGCAATTTTTTTCCTCTCCAAATGAAAATGCAGAGATATTTTTGAGAAACAGAATGTAATTAGCCCAAGTGGAAATGCGCCAACTAAGCCTCTTTAACAGGCTAAATGTGCCCTCAGTTCTTGGCACATTCTAAAAGATAGGCTCATTCTTGACTGCCATAGAGAAAAGGTGAAGTATCTACAAAAGTCTAAAATGAGTAAGAGTTAGATGTGAAAAGAGAAGACCAGTTTAATTCTCTCGCAAATTAAAGATGCCAACTAAAGCTAGCCACCTCCTCCCTGATCTAAAAATCTATGTGACTAATTTTTCTAAGTAGACACTGGAATGTTCTCACTGGGAATAGGACAGATAATATACGTAGCTGGCACTCTCACCCAAGAAGAACTATTGTTCCATTTGTGGGATGGAAGCCAACTCCCTTCAAGACTTAAAAACTCATTTAGAACACATTTACAAGCAAATGAAATGAGAAAGAGGAAAAAATCTCAAGTTACAATGGAGCTTGCCAGCTGACCCAATGTAAAACAAAACAAAACAATCTTCTGAAAGACAGAGAGAGACAGAGAGAGAGAGAGAGAGAGAGAGGAACATTTGTCTTTGTTCTTTCTGTGCCCTTATTTTGACTTGCTTCAGATACTTTTCCAAGTTTAAATTTGAAGTCTTATGACTCCCAGGAGCAGAAATGTTTTTTCTAGATGTCAGTTTAACCTATTTCTGTCAAGCCCTTTAATAAGAAATCAAGGAAAACAGTCATTTAAGAAAAGAAAAGAGGGATACAAATTATGACTGACCCAGGACAAAAGGTAGGACAAATATAGTAAATTTACTTAAAGGAAAGATTGCCTCGGTTAGGCAAGAGACATCTAAGAACAGTGCCTTTAAAAATATGACATCTGGAACTCACTACGATTAACTACTTGATGAAAAAATGTCTATCCAGATTTTTTTTTAACTCCTATCCAGAAGTTCTTTCTTTTTTTTTTTTAAGCCAAATGAAATTTAACCTTGCCTGCTATGTCACTTTAGGTGATAAGACAAGTTTGGAAAATTGAATTTATAAAATTGAATTTATATGCTTTTATATCTCAAAGGCAATTTAGACTTTAACACCAAACTGTCATTTTCTGGCTCTGACTAAAACAAACTTGGTGTTTGTTTTAGTCTTTAACTGAACCACATATTTGTAAAACTTGAAAGAAATCTTCAGAGTATTTTTTATGAGAGCATTTCATACATGCAATGTGGGCTGGTACCAGGGACACTAGGTTGGACTCTGAAACAACTGAATTTGAATCAGTTGAATGATGTTGGCTAGATTACTTAATTGTATGGAAAATAAAAAATAATATTTTATGTCTTATCTCATGAATTCATAGAAAAGACTAACACAGTGAATGTGAGAATATAGTAAAAGCTAAAAATTATTGTACAAAATGATAATATTTTCTTTGGTATGTGCCCTTTTGTTATTTGTTCATTTATTTATTGGAGAAGTAGACACACACACATACACATATACATACACATACACACACACACAGAACTGGTTCACTCTCAACTTATTCACTCCCCAAATTCCTGCAATAGCCAGGACTGTGCCAAGTATAGAGCAAGAAATCTCCAACTCAATTCAGGTCTCTCACACGGGTAAGCAGGAACCCAATTACTTGCGCCCTTCACAAATAACACTCTAGGAATCATGCCTGTTTTGAAATGTAAATTTTATCTAATGAAAGATCTCATTTTTTGTGCAGCTTTATTAAATTGAAACTGATGTACAATAAATGACATTCTATAGAGTGTAATTTGATGATTTTTGACACATGAATATAAGTTTGAAACTATTATGACAATAAAGATGATGAACATTTCTATCAATCTCACATATTTTTTCATGACCATTAATGATATAGTCAACACTCCTCCTTGTGCCATCTACTAATTATCTACTAATGTGCTTTCTGTCATTTTAGATTATTTGTCATTTTCTGTCACTTTAAACACATAGAATAATGCAATTTGTACTCTGTCCTTTACTTTCCTTCACTCAGCATAAAAACATGAAGATCCATCCATTTGCTCATTTTTTGGAGAGGAGAATTGAGTCATTTGTATTATTGAGTTGCTTGTAATCACTCTTTCCATTGCCTACTACTATAACATTGAATGGACATATCCCAATGTGTTTACTCATTCAGCTGCTGGTAGACATTTGTAGAATTTCTAGTTGTTGGCTATAAAATAGAAAACTTTTGTAATCACAAACATATCGTTGAACAGATATAATGTTGTACAGAATTACTAAGTTATATAGGAGATATATGCTTTTAAAAAACTTATCAAATTATAAAAATTTTCTGGAAATACTTGTATGATTTTATATTTTTGTTAGCAATGCTTAGGATTTTAAGTTGCTTCCTCGGTTGGTATGAAGCCTTTACTTTGGGCACTGTAGTGGGCATATTGTGCTATCATTTTTATCTTTGAAAGATTTATCTATTTGAAAATGCAGAGTGACAGAAAAAGGGAGAGGGAGAAAGAGAGGGAAAGAGACTGAGAGAGAGAGAGAGAAATATTCCATCTGCTGGTTCACTCCCAAATGGCTATAACAGCTGGAGTTGGGACAGGCTGAAGCCAGGAACAAGGAACTCTATCCGTATCTCCAACATGGGTGGCAGGAACTCAAGTATTTGGGCCATAATTTTCTGCTTCCTAACTAGGTCCATTAGCAGGAAGGCTGTATAAGAAGTAGGGTAGCCAAGACTCAAAACATTACTACAATTTGAAAGGCAGGTGTTGCAAGTGATGGTTTAACCTGCTTCACACAATGCTTATTCTCATTGTGGATTTTAATTTGTAATTTTCTACTGACATTGAGCATCTGTTCATACCTTTGTTGGTCATTCATATACTTTTCTTTTTGAAACGTCTGTTCAAATCTTTCACTAGTTTAGAAAATTGTGTTATTTATTGTTCAGCCGCAAAGTCTTTATATATTTTAGATCAGGGATTGACAAGCTTTTTCCATAAAGTCCCAGACATATTATGTAATTTTAGGTTTTTGAACTATGTGATTGCTGTTGCAACTACTTAATTCTGGCATCATATGATGACAACAGCCATGTACGGAGCCTAATGGCTAAATATAACTTTGTTTACAAAGACAGATTATAGGCCTGGTTGGGTCAGTGGACCTTTTTATTGCTGATTCCTATTGTACTTATAAGTGGAAGCTCTTTATTTATTTATTTATTTGACAGGTGGAGTTATAGACAGTGAGAGAGACAGAGAGAAAGGTCTTCCTTCCATTGGTTCACTCCCCTAATGGCCGCTTCGGCCGCTGCGCTGCGCCGATCCAAAGCCAAGAGCCAGGTGCTTCCTCCTGGTCTCCCATGTGGGTGCAGGGACCCAAGCATTTGGGCCATCCTCCACTGCACTCCTGGGCCACAGCAGAGAGCTGGACTGGAAGAGGAGAAACCAGGACTAGAACCCGGCGCCCATATGGGATGCTGGCGCTACAAGGCGGAGGATTATCCAAGTGAGCCACAGCGCCGGCCCCAAGTGGAAGCTCTTTGCCAGGTGTGTTTTACAAATGTATTTCCCTGTTTATGGGCTGTTCTAACATTTTCTTAATAATGTCTTACCAAAAGAGCAACTTTTACATTTTGATTAAATCTTACTTTATTGATGTTTTCAATAATAGTTCATAATCTTTGTATTCTATTTTGGAATCTGCCTCATTAAAGATTTATTCCAAAGATTTTGTCCTTAAGAAATGGCTGATATTCTCTCCTCAATCCCTAAATTGACATCTAGTTTCTCACATTGCATTTGTTGAAAGATTATTTTTCCCCACAGAATTGCCTTGGCATCTTTGTCAAAATTGATTTACCATTTATGCATGATTTCTTTCAGAACTTCTTCTCCAGTTCCATTGATTGGTATATTTAACTTTATTTGTATCAATCTAACACTGACTTGATTATTGAGGGTTGAAAACAGTTTTTTTTTTTTTTTTTAGCTTTTAGCTATTTTAGGACCTTTCTATTTCACTGAATTAATCATGTCAGCAGAGTCCCTCTTGTGTATAAGGTAACAGTCACAGCTTCCAATAATTAGGAGACAAATAGTCAACTTATCATAACTTCCATTTTTAGCTTATTGAATCATAAAATCAGAAATTGATTTTGAATTTAATAATATTTTTTCATTTATTGAAGATATCACATACTTGTTTGTTTGGGCCTGTGTTATGGTAAATTATGCTGCTTGATTTTCAAAACTCTAAAAAACTTTGATATATAGCCATGATGCATTACCCTTTTAATAGAGATAAGTTCCTTTTCCTAAAATTAGCTTAATAATTTTGGGCTTACTTTACTGAGGATCATTTTGTGTAGTTTCCTATTTTATAATTTTTTAGTTTTGGTATTAGGGTAGCACTGGTCTCCAAATAAACTCAAATCAATCTTAATAATTATTAAATGTTGAATAAAATTCACTAGTAAAGTCTTATGCCTTTGTATATTTGTAGTTTACCTTTTGTAATGTTGTTATTTACAAATTCAGTTTTCAATGTTGAGTAGAGTTGTTTAGGTTATATATTTATTCCTGAATGAGCTTTGGTAGTCTGTTTTATTAAAGTTTATTACATGTAAGTTGCTGAAATTATTGTTGTGCAATTATTCATCATATTCTTTACTTTTGAAGTATTGAGATTCATTTTTATAAAAAATTAAAAAAATTTTTAATTTATTTAAGGTGAGCAAATTTCAGGTATTTCTATTTGCCAACCATTTTGTTGCAAAATAAATATTTAATTCTTTTTTTACACATGACTAGCTTACCATAGTGCATACATACCACATTTCCTTATTCAGTTATCAGTTGATGAGCGTGTGAATTGGTTCCTTATCCGAGCTATTGTGAATTAAGCTGTAATAAACATAGGGGTACAGGTATCTCTTTCACATGCTGATTTCATTTTTTTAGGTAAATCCTCCAGGAGTGGGATGGCTGGGTCATATGGTAGATCTATTATCAGATTTCTGAGGAGTCTCCATACTGTCTTCTACTGTACTACTTTAATTCCTACCAATAGTGGAATTAGGGTACCTTTTTTCTCACATCCTCACCAGCACTTATTGCTTTTTGAATTTTAGATGATGGCCATTCTGATTGGGGTGAAGTGAAACCTCACTGCTGTTTTTATTTGCATTTCCCTGATGGCTAGTGATCCTGAGCACTTTTTCATGTGACTGTTAGCCATTTAAATTTCATCTTTGGAAAATTGCCTGTTCATGTCCTTCACCCATTTCTTAATTGGATTGTTTATTTTGTTGTTTTGAGTTTCTTGAGCTCTTTATAGATTCTGGGTATGAATCCCTTATCAGTTTCATAGTTTGCAAATATTTTCTCCAATTCTGTTGGCTGTCTCTTCATTTTGATGAGTATTATTATTATTTTTTTTTTATTTTTGCACTGCAGAAGCTTCTCAGCTTGATGTAACATAATTTGTCAATTTTGGCTTTGATAGTCTGTGTTTCTTGGCTTTTTTCCAAGAAGTCTTTGCCTATGCCAATGTCTTGCAGAGTTTCCCTGATGTTTTCCTCTGGTAATTTGATGGAATCAGGTTATAGATTTAGATTCTTGATCCATTTTTGAGTTGATTTTTTGTATAAAGTGTAAGGTAGGCATCTTGTTTCAAACTTCTGTATATGTAGATATAATTTTCCTGGCACCATTTGTTGAAGAGACTGTCCTTACTCCAGGGATTGATTTTAGCATGTTAGTCAAAGATTAGTTGGTTGTAGATGTATTGATTTATTTCTGAGGTTTTTATTTTGTTCCAATTATCTATATGTCTATTTTTTGCCAGTACCAGGCTGTTTTGAGTCTAACTGCCCTTTAGTATTTCTTGATATCTGGCATTGTGATGCCTCTGGCTTTGTTTTTGCCATTTAAAATTGTTTTAGCTATTCAGTGTCTCTTGTGTTTCTATATGATGTTAGCACATTTTTTTCTAGATCTAAGAAGAATGTCTTTGGTATTTTGGTTGGGATCACATTGAATCTGTAAATTGTTTTGAGTAGTGTGGACATTGTGATGCTAATACTTCTTATACATGAACATAGAGGATTCTTTCATTTTTCTTTATCTTCTATTTCTTTCTTTAATGTTTTGTAATTTTCATTGTAGAGATCTTTCACCTCCTTGGTAACCTTTATTCTGAGGTATTTAAGGTATTTTTTTTGTAACTATTATGAATGGGACTGATCTCCTTCTCAGCCATGACATTGTGTATACAAGGCTAATTTTTGTGTGTTGATTTTTATATCTTGCAAATTTATTAAACTCTCTTAAGACTTCCAGTAGTCATTTAGTGTTTTTTTTGGCTTCCCTGTAAATAAGATCATGCCATCTACAAACAGGGATAATATGACTTACTTATTTCAAATTTGTATCCCTTTGATTTCTTTTTTTTGTCCAATGGCTCTGGCTAAAACTTGCAGAACTATATTGAATGCTGGCTGTGGAGTTGTCATATATTGCCTTGATCATTTATAAGAATGTTCCTTCTATACCCAATTTGCAGAAATATTTTTGTTTTATCACTAAAGACTGTTGGGTTTTATCAGATGCTTTTGGTTTTTATTCTTCATTTGTTAGTGTGATTTATCACATTTACTGATTTGTGAATGTTGGATCATCCCTGCATACCAGGGATAAATCTCACTTTGTCTCTGTGAATGATCTTTCTGATGTGTTGGTAAATTTCGTTAGCTAATATTTTGTTGAGGAATTTGGCATCTATGTTCATCAAGGATATTTTTCTATAGTTCTCTTTCCCTGTTATATCTTTTTCTGGTTAGGAATTAAGGTGATATAGGTTTCATACAAGGAGTTTGGGAGGATTCCCTCCTCTTCATTTGTTTTGAATAGTTTAAGTATAATTAAAATTAGCTATTCTTTAAAAGTCTGGAAGAATGTAGCACTGAAACCATCCAGTTCTGGGTTTTTTTCTTGTTGTGAGAGTCTTCATTACTAATTCAATTTCTATCTTTTTTTTTTTTTTTTTTTTTTTTTTTTTTTTTTTTTTTTTTTGACAGGCAGAGTGGACAGTGAGAGAGAGAGAGACAGAGAGAAAGGTCTTCCTTTTGCCGTTGGTTCACCCTCCAATGGCCGCCGCTGCAGCCGGCGCACCGCGCTGATCCGATGGCAGGAGCCAGGATCCAGGTGCTTTTTCCTGGTCTCCCATGGGGTGCAGGGCCCAAGCACCTGGGCCATCCTCCACTGCACTCCCTGGCCATAGCAGAGAGCTGGCCTGGAAGAGGGGCAACCGGGACAGAATCCGGCGCCCTGACCGGGACTAGAACCCGGTGTGCCGGCGCCGCAAGGTGGAGGATTAGCCTATTGAGCCACGGCGCCGGCTCTATCTTTTTTTTTTTTTTTTATCAATCTATTTAGGTTCTTTATGGCTTCATGATTCAATTTTGGTAGATTGTATATCCTGAAATCCATTCATTTCTTCTAGATTCCTGAATTATTGGCATATAGCTATTTGTAGTAATACCTGAATGATTCTTTTTGTTTCTGTGGTATCTGCTGACGTTTCCTTTTTCATCTGTGATTATAACAATTTGCATCCCCCAACCTTTTTTTTGCTTAGTTGGGCAAATGGTCTATCATTTTTTAAAGCAGCTCTTAATTTCATTGATCTTTTGTGTTTTTGGTCTCAATTTCATTTATTTCTTTTCTAATTTTAATTATTTTTTCCTATTAATTTTGGGTTTGGTTTGATGTTGTTTTACTAGGCCTTTGAAGTACATTGTTAGATTATTTATTTGATGCCTTTCCAATTTCCTGATGTAGGCACAAATTGCTATAAACTTCCCTCTTATCATTGCTTTTGCTGTATCCCATAAGTTTTGATATGTTGTATTGTCATCTTTTTTCCCTTCCTCAGTTGTGTTTATTTCACATAGTTGTACACTCTGTCAACCACAGTCATAAGTCTAAGAGGATCTGGCTGGACTTGGAATTCCAAAAGAAATTCCCCATCTCAAGAATGAGAGTTGAGTGGTCCTCTGAGGTCAGAGTGTCCTCCATGCTGAGTATAGGCATGAATTGTTTCTCATGACCATCTGGATCCAGTCCTCATAGCTGTAGATTTTGGTGTATATACCTGGGATGCCTCTTTGACAATAAGGCCTCAAGTATCCCTTAACACTGACCCTAGAGGATTTACACACACACCAGGGGGCCCCCAGAGTCACCCTGGCAGCCCCAGGCACAAACCATGTTGTCCATGTTTCTCCTGGAAAACATGGTCTGGCAGGCAGCATCAGACATGGTGGAAAGGTTGATGGACTGGAGCTGGTCCTTGGGTGATGCCCCAGCCCAAGATGTAGCAGTTCATGCTGGCAGTCACACAAGTTTTTGGGCAGGTTTAGGAGGTGGATGCTACAGGTATGGCAGGTGGGCATGCTCAGCCCCAGAACCCATAGATCATGCTTGTGGTCATACAGGGCTTCCTGTATCTCACATGGGGGTTCTGGGAATTTTTTTTATTTTCCTATTTCTTGATCCACTGTTCATTTAGGGAGTATTGTTCAGTTGCCATGTATTTGCATATTTTCTAGAGTTTTTAATTTGTTATTTTCCAGCTTCATTCCATTGTGGTCAGAAAAGATACATGGTATGATTTAATTTATTTTAAAAAATTTGTTGGGGGCTCACTTGGTTAATCCTCTACCTGTGGCACCGGCATCCCATATGGGTGCTGGGTTTTAGTCCTGGTTGCTTCTCTTCCAGTCCAGCTCTCTTCTGTGGCCCGGGAGGGCAGTGGAGGATGGCCTGGGTGCTTGGGCCCCTGCACCCGCATGGGAGACCAGGAGGAAGCACCTGGCTCCTGGCATCGGATCAGTGCAGCACTGGCTGTAGTGGACATTTGGGGAGTGAACCCAAGGAAGGAAGACCTTTCTTTCTGTCTCTCTCGCTCACTGTCTATAACTCTGTCAAATAAATTTTAAAAAATTAAAAATAGAAAAAAATAGAAAAAAAATTGTTGATAATTGCTTTATGGCCTAGCATATGATCTATCCTAGAGACAGTTCTATGCATTGATGAAAAGAATTTGTATTTTGCATCCGTGGGATGACATGCTCTGTAGATATCAATTAGGTATTTGGTCCTAGTGTCAATTAGCTTCATTCTTTGTTGATATTTTTCTAGTTAATATATCCATTGATGAAAGTGGAGTTTTGAAGTACCCTATTATTATTATATTGGAGTGTATGTTTTCCTTTAGATCCATTAACATTTGTTTTAAATAGCCCAGTGCCTTGGCATTGTGTACATAAACATTTGCTAAAATCACATCATTGCATTGAATTGATCCCTTAATCAATACATAGTGCCCTTCTTTGTTTTAATGGTTCTTGTATTAAAGTCTGTTTCATCAAATTTTAGGATGGCTATTCCTGATCCTTTTTAATTCCACTTAGCCTGGAATACCCTTTTATGTCTTTTCATTTTCAGTCTGTGTTTATCTTTGTGGGTGAGGTGTATTTCTTGAAGGAAGCAAATTGATGGGTCTAGTTTTTTTTTTTTTTTTTTTATTAATCCATTCAGCCAGTCTGCATCTTTTAATTGGAGAATTTGAGCCACTTTCATTCAACTGGCTTTGTGACGCCAGAGAACTCTGGTCAGTGTTTCGGGGGTGGTGCAGGGGTCCAGTTTGACACCCATATTGGACAAAGTGGATCTCCTCTATTATCAGCAGGGGAGAGGGTATGATCACTGCCTCACCTCCTCTCTGCCAAGGTGATGAATTCCTGGGGGGAGCCCACAATGGCTACCTACCCAACCCATGCATTTGCATGAACTGCACAAAGGATATGTGTAGTCCTCGGTGTAAGAAAGAATCCTCTGCAATGACCCACTCCAGGCACTCAGAGAATTCTGAGCTTCTGAAGCCAGACACAATGATTGCCCAGAGACCCAGCTACATTCCACACCTTATTTTACAGTCGCAGAATTCCTACAGTCATAATACAGTGAGCAGTCATAGGGAGCAGGGGATCCACTCTCAGTCCTGTCAATCTGCTCAGTTCATGGAGAGGGCTGAGGTGTTCCAAGAGCCAGCTGCCCATCTTGGTTCTTCCTTGGAAGTTTGAGTACAGGGGCTAGTGATACAGAGGGGGAAGGGAACAACTCACAGGCTTATATGTGTACCCTTCACCCTGAGGATCGATGATTTATCCCTCAAATAAAATCCCTTAGTCACAGGCGCATGATCAACAGCAGGCTGTACACACATTGTGAACATCCTGCTTCCTTCCTGCCGTTTGCTGGGAGCCCTTGCAGGGAGGGTGGGAAGCAAGCAATGTGCTCTCAGTTCACAAGGTTAGGGATGCAACTTGCCCCCAACTAATGCTATAGGCCGGATTCAAAGTCCATGTGGTCTGCAAGGTTCTCCCTCAGCACTATCGTGAGTGACATGGGCTTCTGCAGTCTCCTCTCATTTCTCTTTAAGAAGATGGTATCCTATTATTTCTAAATGTCTGCAGCATTTGTAGTTAGTTTCTCCTCATTTATAATATGAATATTATACAATTTCTTTTTTCATTCTGGAAGTTTATGCATTTTGTTAATATTCTCAAAGAATTCACTTTGTTTAATTCACTTTATGTTTATTTGCCTGTGTCTCTCCTTTTTTATTTCTCAATCTCTTATGTTTCTTTTTTTTAAAGATTCATTTATTTATTTGAAAGTCAGAGACAGGAGAGGTGGGGAGAGAGAGAGGTCTTCCATCCGATGGTTCACTCCCCAGCTGGCCCCAAGGCCAGAGATGCGCCGATTTGAAACTAGGAGCCAGGATCTTCCTCCAGGTCTCCTATGTGGGTTCAGGGACCCAAAGACTTGGGCCATCTTCTACTGCTTTCCCAGGCCATAGCAGAGAGTTGGATTGGAAGTGGAGCAGCCGGGACTGGAATTGGTGCACATATGGGATGCCAGTGCTTCAAGCCAGGGCATTAACCCTCTGCGCCACGGTGCTGGCCCCAATCTCTTAAGTATTTTTTTTCTTGCCAGGCAGTTAGACAGTGAGAGAGAGGGACAGAGAGATAGTTATAGACAGAAAGAGAGAGACAGAGAGAAAGGTCTCCCTTCCGTTGGTTCACTCCCCAAATGGCCACTACGGCTGGCGCTGAGCCGATCTGAAGGCAGGAGCTGGGTACTTCCTCCTGGTCTCCCATGCGGGTGCAGGGACCCAAGCATTTGGGCCATCCTCCACTGCCTTCCCAGGCCACAGCAGAGATCTGGACTGGAAGAGGAGCAACCGGGACAGAATCCGGTGCCCCAACGGGGACTAGAACCCCGGGGTGCCGGCGCCGCAGGCAGAGGATTAGCCTAATGAGCCAAGGCGCCAGCTGAAAAACGTCGATAGAGCCAAAAGATCATCACCTATTTTTTGTATTTTTTCAAATAAAATGAGAATTTAAAAAGTTAACAGAACAACTTGTACAGTGTTCCATAATGTTTACTCTTTATAACTGGATATAACAAACTTTATGGAAGTGGATCCAATATATAGCTTACTATAAACATCTACATTTGCAAAAATGTCTTATTGCATGAGTTGTTTTCTTGCTTATGGAAACTAGCTAAGGCACATAGGGCTGTGAAACAGAGCTCATTTTGGCACACAAGATCTGGAGGACATCAGCCCAATAAGAAAAAGAGGTAAAGAGTGAACTGAATTGAACTGGCAGGCAATAATAGATCTGTTGCTTCTACTGGCAGAAATTTGTTAGAAATGTGAGATCAAAGCTTGGTTATTAGCCCAGGGCAAAGCCCTGCAGAGCTGTTAACTAATGGAAAAATACAGAAAGTTATGTTAAAAAGCACAAACGTTTTTATTAATTTCTGATTTTTAAAAATTCATACTAAGACTTTAGCTGGAGTGATAGATAGAATTTATTATTATTATATTAACTGCATTTCATTTCAAGAGAAATGGAGTCAACTTATTAAAAAATAAATTTGAGCATGTATATTACACTCCTTTACTCTTTTCTTTAAGTCTGACATAATGACAGCTTAGGCATACAATAATGCTAAATAATATACTCTTAGGAAATGTATGAACTTTTGACATCCATTTAAAACAAATAACAAATAGTAGTTTGAAGTGGAAATAGACTCAAGAAATATTAAAACAATATAAAGGATTACAAAATTTTCTTGATTTTTTTTGTTGCAGTGTTTCACAGAAATCCAATTTAACTAAATAGAACTGTACATTATACTTATATAGTTATATATATATAGTTATATAATAGAGAAAATAGCTATATTGTACATTTAAGGAACAGTGTTAATATCTTACAAAATGTACTTTGTTGAATATTGGAGTTTTTGGTACCCTTCTTTTGCACTTACTACTTCAATTTCCCTTGTATTAGGCAAGATCTTTGATCATTGGTTTTTCAGCTCAGACAATATTACAAAATTCTCTTGAGGCAAAGGTTTATGAGAAAACCTCAGGAATTTTCATGGGTCAAGTCTCATTAGGGTGGGTTGGAGAGCAGTTGCAGTGGGAGGTCTCTTTTTGACTATGAAAGTTGTGAGTTACAGTTTGCTATTCCTTATCATCTAAGAGATTTTAATTTATTTGCAATATGATCTCATCAGTCACTCTAATACCTGGCAGGTAATGCTGTTAGAATGCAGCTGGCCAATAACCTAATTTCTGCTAAATAAATGTGTTGCAGCTGCAAACACTTTGGTGACTCGTTGCCCATGACAGGTTATGGCATCAGCATAGGGTCAGGAATAGAAATAGCAAATTCAATAACATATATCTTCAATATCTTTTCAGCACACAGAAAAATATTCCCCTAGATGAACAATGCACAACACACCGTGTCTTCTTGCCTCACACTAGATTGCATTAGCTTACCTTCATTGGTTTTTGCCCCAAGTTAATTTTACTTATTAGGTCTGTGAAAAACATGGCCATGTCCTTGAGGCCTCTGGACATGCACACCGAAACAAATCAATTATTTGAAATGCTACAGAATAAATACTATCAGAATAAGCTCTTTGGAAGAAGAAAGGTGTCATAGAACTCAAAGCAATTTATAAATATCTGCTTTCAAACAATGCAAGACCTGATCCAAACTTCTTCTTTGAAGTGGGTTTACACAGAGCTGCCGATATTCTGATTATATTTTCTCTTGTTTCACGCCTAGAGTAATGTGAAGGCAGCACAGTTCAAATATTCTCTCTAATATTGGCAGAACTGTGTAAAAATAATGTAATTGCTTATAAAGGGACATAATATAGAAAATTACTTTGACTCACATAGCAATAGCTTGTAAAGTAGAGATTTATTCCCACTGGGATAGAGGAATCCTTGTTGAGATTTCAATGCTGTTTATTGAGTATTGAAAAATACATGTACAATAAGATTCTCAAGATTTTAACGTAAATGGATTCTATATATTTCATGTACATAGGATCAAAGTTCCAATATAGTTGTATTGCTACTAAGCATCATGAGGAATGCTGTAGAAGGCAATTCTGAAACCAACAGAGATTGCAAAGACTTCTACAAAGAGCACACATTAAATAAGTGGGGTAAAAATACTGATCAAAATAAGTTTACATAAACATTAAGGAAATGTAATTATATAGTTCCTGAGTGAAGGTATATATCAGCAAAAATATAAGGGGGGAAATAAAATAACTTAAATTGTAACAACACTAAAAATGAAAATATTCTAACTACAAAAAAACTTTAAACTAGTCTTTACAATTAGAAACTGATCTTGAGAAAGTATTAGACTTGAGATGTTAGCCTTTAGATATTGACATTAGATGTTAACATTGTGCTGTGTGCTAAACACATCAAGATAACAATCTCCAACATGAAGATCAACCTTTGCAACCTAATGAGAGGAGACAAGAACATAGCTACCATAAGCTGTTATAAATGTATTTTTTGAGACATATATGCAGATGAGCCTATGGAGCCTCAGAAAGTGTATAATCTAGATGAGTTTGGCCACGAGAAAGATTTAGAAAGGCCTTTCCTAGAATGTATCTGGAAAAATACACAAGAATTATATGTAAAAGTTGTCCCTCACCTGGCTTTTTTTCTTTTTCTTTCTTTTTTTTTTCTTTAAGATTTATTTATTTGAAAGTCAGAACTACAAAGAGAGGGAGAGACAGATCTTCTATCTGCTGGTTCACTCCCCAGATGTCCAGAGCTGAGCCAGGCCGAAGCCAGGAGCCAGGAGCTTCATCTAGATCTCCCACATGGATGCAGGAACTCAAGCACTTGGGCCATCCTCTACTGCTTTTCCCAGACCATTATCAGGAAGTTGGATCAGAAAGTGGAGTAGGTGCCAGTGCTGTGGCAGAGGTGGTAAAGCCGCCGCCTGCAGTGCCAGCATCCTATATGAGCACTGGTTCGAGACCTGGCTGTTCCACTTTTTTTTTTTTTTTTTTTTATTTAACAGGTAGAGTTATAGACAGTGAGAGAGAGAGACAGAGAGAAAGGTCTTCCTTCTGTTGGTTCACTCCTCTAATGTCCACTATGGCCAGCACTGCGCTGATCCGAAGCCAGGAGCTGGGTGATACCTCCTGGTCTCCCATGCAGGTGCAGGGACCCAAGCACTTGGGACATCCTTCACTGCCTTCCCGGGCCACAGCAGAGAGCTGGACTGGAAGAGGAGCAAATGGGACTAGTACCTGGCGCCCCAATGGGACCAGAACCTGGGGTGCTGGCGCCGCATGCGGAGGATTAGGCAAGTGAGCCACAGCTTCGGTCCTGCTCTACTTTCAATCCAGCTCTCTGCTATCGCCTGGGAAAGCACTAGAAGATGGATAAAGTCCTTGGAACTCTGCACCTCTGTGGGAAACTCGGAGTAAGTTCCTGGCTTCAGATCGGCGCAGCTCCAGCCATTGCCGCCATCTGGGGAGTGAACTAATGGAAGGAAGACCCCTCTCTCTCTCTCTGCATCTGCCTCTCTGTAAGTCTGCCTTTCAAATAAATAAATAAATCTAAAAAAAAAGGAGTGGAGCATTCAGGACTCAAACCAGTGCCCAAATGGGATGCTGACACCATAGGCAGTGGTTTTAACCACTGTGCCATAGCACCTGCCTTCATGGGTACAGTTCTAAGAAGATAAGCATACTTCCCTCCCTCTGCCTCTCCCTATCTCCATCCCTTCCTTTTCTTTTCATTAATTTTTGCAAAGACATAATTTTAACCCCATTTCAGGGCATATATTCAATGGAATTGAAACCAGCATATGAAATAGATGTCTGCAGTCTCATGGTCATTGCAGCACTGTTGATGGCAGTCAAGACAAGAGGACTTCCAAATTAATGGAAAATGGAACAAAAAGATATTAAAAGTATTTTTGGTCCAAAAATATTGTTCAATCCTTACTTTCTAGGAGTCTTCAAAACATTCATGAAAAGTGTGGTTTATGAAACAATTGTGCATGAGTTTCAACCTTTTTGCATCAAAATAAACCTTTTAGTTCCACCTTTTCTATGAACTTTTTGAAGTTCTTTCATATGAATTTAACCTAGATGCTCACTGATAAAAGAATGAATTCTGACTGTGGTACATAAACACAATGGAGTATTATTCAGCCATAAAATACAATAAAATCTCAGCATTGTAGCAAATTGGGTGGAATTGGAGGAATTATGCAAATGAAATAAGCAAGACACAGGAAGGAGAATACTGCATGCTTTATCTTTTATATGGAAGCTAAAAACATCTAGGTGAACAGAGAATAGTGGGTTAGACTGGGCTGTTACAAGGAGCTGTGAATACTATGTGGGTTGCAGGAACCCAGTAACTTGAACCATCAGCACTACTTCTCAGGGTCAGCATTAGTAGGAAATTATTGGCAGGAGCCAGAAGCCAGAAGCCAGAAGAACCGAGATATTCTGATGTGGGACATTTGTGTCTTAGTTGTCATTGTAACCACTAGGAAAACAGCTACCTTAATTTATTTATTAGAAAGAGGGAGGGAGAGAGCAAGAGAGGGAGGGAGGGAGAGAGATCTTATCCAATGGCTCAATTCTGAAATGCCCATAGTGGCTGGGACTGGACCTTGGCCAAAGTCACAGTTTGGGAACACAATTCAGGTCTCCCATGTGGATGACTGGAAATGAATTATTTAAGTTATCACCATTGTCTCCTGGGTTCTGCATTAGCAGGAATGTTGGAGTCAGGAGCCAGAGCTAGGACTGGAACCTAGGCACTCCTCTAGGTGAAAAGTTGTCTTAATTGGGCTCTTAACCATTAGATAAAATGCCCATTCATGTAAACTTCCAAATGCCAATCAATATAGAGAATTAAATGCAACTTGCTTGCACATAAATGGAAAGGACAGTAGTAAACATTCAGTTGTTAATTCACTTTTCTGTGTTAATATTTTGCCTCTAATCTCAGTCTTGATTATATCAGCACTAGATAGAACACATTGTTGACTTTAACCAACATGGCATGAAGTAGATGGATAAATGCTTTCCTGTTTCATTTCCTGGGATTAATGTGAAATAGTTTTCTTATTCCTTCTCAGAAAATACACTGTAATTCAGTTGTACTCATACTGTTGTGGTAGCCAACTCTATAACTCATTACTATATTTGCTTATTTCCTTCTCTGTTTCAATTCCCTACTTTACTTATTTATGATCCGTTTGATCATGCTCCAAATAAACTACTTGCACTCAAGCTTTAGCCTGAATCTCTGTTTTGGGGGGGGACCTGGGCTAATTATATCATTTCAGGACTAAATAAAAAATACATCTATCTTGAATCATGATATTTTCCTCTTCTCAAAGAAAATTATTTTTAGCATTTTTTCTATTTTCTCCTTTTTTATCTTTCAATTTGACAGTTACATTGTTACTAATAAGCTCATCAATTGATTTTCTATATGATCTTGAAATATATTTATACCTTTACTCTGGAAATTACAAATTTAGATAATTTCTGCTAATTCTTCATTATGTAAAAAAAAAAACCAGTATTTTCCTCCTTTTGTTGTTATTGCTTCTACCTGTGAGACTCATTAGATGGATGCTAAATTTTAAAATCTAATCTCTATATAGCTTGCAGTTTTCCCCCATGTTTTTTCTGTCTGCCCTGCTCTAACTTGTAAGAATGTTCTCTGACTCTGTCCTTTAGACTCCTACTTAAGTCTTTGGCCATACCACTTTTGAATTTAGTAAGTTAACTTTCATTTTGAAAATGATATGTATTTAACAATAATTTGTAATCTTTGTATGCAATATCTATTCCCCAATGCCAAACTGCCTAGCAAATAATGGTGGCAGATTAAGCAGTATAAATGTAGGACTCTCAGGCAAATCTGAACTTTAGAGAAATAGGAAATGGCTTTTTTCACAACCGTTTACCACACAATATTTGTGACATATTTTTACTAAGAAATCTGTTCATTGTTAATTTGAAACTCAAATCTAGTTGTGTCCTGCTGGAGCTCCTATTAGCACAGTCTTGTAGATTTATAAATATTCATTTTGGTCATTTGCTGGAAATTAAAATTTAAATTCCTTTGAAATCTTTGTTTTCATGTTCTTTTGCATCTCCAGCCCTCTATTAAGAACAAAATGTCTTCTTGATTTGTTTGAAATAATCTTATATTTTAAATACAAAAATCTTCTCTTGATTGATTGTGTTTTAAATTTAGAATCAGTTTAATTTATTCATCTTCTATCTCCTTCTACACATTGAATCTCCTGAAAGGTTTGATCATCCTTTTTTGACTATTTAATAATATGCATTTGAAGACTACTTTAATTAGCATAGGAGTTGTGGTTTTTTTTTGGCAATTGTATGGTTTTTCAAAATTACCTTCTTTGAGAGTAAATTGACAAGGAGCTGATGCTGCTCTTAGAAGTTTCAGGTATAATTCTATTTGATTAATAAGTGAGTGCATCATTTAATAAGATACTTAAAGACTAGCAAGTTTCCTATTTCAAGGAGAAGAAGATGTATTTAGATAGGACTTAGTGGTTTTGAGTAAACAGTGTGTTGTATAAGTGCCTCTACAGAATTTAACTTTTGGAAAATTCCTCTGGAGTAAGTTGTTGCAGACAGAGATACAGTTATTGTCTATAAGAAATAGATAAACTTGTGAGAATTCATTGGTGTTCTATCTTAGTTTTTAATGTCAATGTTCACAATGTCAGGATCCTAGACATCCTTTGGCATTTCCTGTGCAAATACAAAGAGCCAGGGAACAGATGTACATTTGTATTTGCTGCTTGTAGATATGTTCTTGAAAACATGATTAGGGA
Organism: Oryctolagus cuniculus; assembly: GCF_964237555.1. Taxonomy (NCBI): domain Eukaryota; kingdom Metazoa; phylum Chordata; class Mammalia; order Lagomorpha; family Leporidae; genus Oryctolagus; species Oryctolagus cuniculus. The sequence goes on from NC_091435.1 coordinate 29,944,469, forward strand.
ACTGAATGATTCCGAGACACATTGTCATATCATTAAATGTATGCCTGCCATTGTCTTGTTTGGTCAGACACCAAAGTGAATAAATTGATGCCTTGGTGAATATATCAGTAATTTTAAACTTTACTATTAAGAAATAGTAAAGTAAAACAACTGTGCCATAGGGATATGCTGATACATATTTTCCAGAGACTTTTATGGCTTTTAGTAATGTTTTACTCTTAATTATCCCAAAATTGTGTTCTTTGGTTGAATACTTTTGTGCTTACATGAATATAATTGTGGCAAAGGCAGCTAACTATTCCTCCCCCCCAAATGTATGCATCGTTTCATACAGAATGACGGTTGTTTGCAGCAAAAAGCTTTGTCTCTCAGTCCTGCTTAAAGGTAGATGTGTCCTTATAAACAGTTCTGAAACATGGCAGAAGTAAACTGTCCAATTTCTAGGTAAGGCTTTTAAGAAGAAGTGGTGCTTCTCTTGTACACTTGGAGCCTGGTAGTGATGTTGAAGCCTTAAAGAGGACAGCGGAGTCTCAATGTGATAAGAATCCGGCTCCCTAAATCGCAGTGTGAGAAAGCACCTGCACCAACCAAGAGCACACGGTGACTGACAAATAAGCTTTGATGGCTTCAGCTGTTAAAATTAAGAATCTGTTTATTACTTCAGCTTAACTTATCCTAAGAAACAAACTTCTGTCTGACACATTCCTCTTTTACTGGTGGCATCAGTCCTATAAATAATTACTAGTTTGAAACTGTACTACTAGAGATAATGAAAACAAGTTTGAAATATAAAAATGTAATTTCAATGTTGCTTAAGTGATTTTCAAAAGATGGCATACCAATTATAAAACAATATATAAAATATTTCAAAGAATTGTTTTGCCAATATTTTGTTCTGTGTTTACAGATTTCTGAGGCTTGTAAATTTCTTCTTTCATTGGAAAACAATTTGAAAACTACAAAAAATAGGTGGTGATCATTTGGCTCTATCAAAAAGTTTTTCGGCTGGCGCCTTCACTCATTAGGCTAATCCTCTGCCTGCGGCGCTGGCACCCCGCTGTTCTAGTCCCTGTTGGGGCACCGGATTCTGTCCCGGTTGCTCCTCTTCCAGTCCAGCTCTCTGCTGTGGCCCGGGAAGGCAGTGGAAGATGGCCCCAGTGCTTGGGTCCCTGCACCCACATGGGAGACCAGGAGGAAGCACCTGGCTCCTGGCTTCGGATTGGCACAGCGCACTGGCTGCAATGCACCAGCCGTAGCAGCCACTTGGAGGGTGAACCAATGGAAAAAGGAAGACCTTTCTCCCTCTCTCTCTCTGTCTAACTCTGCCTGTCAAAAAAAAAAAAAATGAACTTTTTCATCATCTCTCGATAATAAGGAATTGATTTTGAGAAGGATCAATTAGTTACTTTTGGGGTTATTCATTTATTTTAAAGATTTATTTTATTTGAAAGGCAAAGTTACAGAGAGAGATAGGGAGAGACAAAAGCATCCACTGGGTTGCTCCCCAAAAGGATACAAATGTGGCACTGTGTCAGGCCAAATTCAGAAACCAAGAACTTCATCTGGGTCTCCCATGTGGATGCAGGGGCCTAAGGTGTTGGGCAATCCTCTGCTGTTTTCCCAGGTGGATTAGCAGGGAGCTGAATTTAAGTGGAGCAATTGGGACTTGAACCAGCATTCATAAGGGATGCCAGCATTGCAGAAGGTTGCTTTACCCACTACTACACAATGCCAGCCCCTATCTATTTGTTCATTTTTAAAATGCATTACTAGAATGTTATAAATAGTTGCTATCATAATTTTTGTTGATGTGGAAGAAAATCAAGGCAAAGAAAACAAACAAACAAATAAAAACATGTCATGTAATTGTGTTAAGTACCACAGATATTATGTAGAAGCAAATCATCTCAGGTCCAGTGAGAAGTGATTAACTGAACTATCTGAGTGTGTAAATATGCATGTATAGGTTCACACATGTCTGTTCACAGACAGGAAATTCTAATAGGTAGATTGTGGTTTTAGGGAAAGAACAAAGAAACAAAGAATCCTACTAGGATGTTATTTTCAAAATACTTCAGATAACACAATTTTGTTATCTTGCTATTTCTTTTAGATATAAATCAAAGTTTGTTTTAAATTTTTTAATTTAGTAAATATAAATTTCCAAAGAACAGTTTATGGATTACAATGGGCTTTCCCCCCCATAATTTCCCTGCTACTCGCACACCTCCCATCTCCTGCTCCCTCTCCCATTCCATTCACATCAAGATTCATTTTCAATTCTCTTTATATATAGAAGATCAATTCAGTATATATTAAGTAAAGATTTCATCAGTTTGCACCCACACAGAAACACAAAGTGTAAAATACTGTTTCAGTACTAGTTATAGCATTACTTCACATTGGACAACACATTAAGGACAGATCCCACATGAGAAGTAAGTATACAGTGACTCCTGTTGTTGACTTAACAATTTGACACTCTTGTTTATGGCGTCAGTAATCACCCTAGGCTCTAGTCATGAGTTGCCAAGACTATGGAAGCCTTTTGAGTTCGCCAATTTCGATCTTATTCTGACAGGGTCATAGTCAAAGTGGAAGTTCTCTCCTCCCTTCCGAGAAAGGTACCTCCTTCTTTGATGGCCCCATTCTTTCCACTGGGATCTCACTCACAGAGATCTTTCATTTAGGTCTTTTTTTCCCCAGAGTGTCTTGGATTTCCATGCATGAAATACTCTCATGGGCTCTTAAGCCAGAACCCAATGCCTTAAGGGCTGATTCTGAGGCCAGAGTGCTATTTAGGACATCTGCCATTCTATGAGTCTGCTATGTATCCCGCTTCCCATGATGGATTGTTCTCTCCCTTTTTGATTCTATCATTTAGTATTAGCAGACACTAGTCTTCTTTGTGTGATCCTGTTGAATCTTAGACCTACCAGTGTGATTAATTGTGAACTGAAATTGATCACTGGGACTAGTGAGATGGCATTGGTACATGCCACCTTGATGGGATTGAATTGGAATCCCCTGGCACATTTCTAAAACCACCATTTGGGGCAAGTTCGATTGAGCATGTCCCAAATTTTACATCTCCTCCCTCTCTTATTCCCACTCTTATATTTAACAGGGATCACTTTTCAGTTAAATTTAAACACTTAAGAATAATTGTGTATGAATCACAGAGTTCAACCAATAGTATTAGAACAAAACAAAAAAATACTAAAAGGGATAAAGTATTAAGTTATTCATCAACAGTCAGGACAAGAGCTGATCAAGTCACTGTTTCTCATAGTGTCCATTTCACTTCAACAAGTTTCCCCTTTGGTGCTCAGTTAGTTGTCACCGATCAGGGAGAACATATGATATTTGTCCCTTTGCAACTGGCTTGATTCACTCAGCATATTGTTTTCCAGATTCCTCCATCTTGTTGCAAATGACTGGATTTCGTTGTTTGTTACTGTAGTATAGTATTCTATGGAGTATACGTCCCAGTATTTCTTTATCCAGTCTACTGTTGATGGGCATTTGGTTTGGTTCCAGGTCTTAGCTATTGTGAATTGAGCTGCAATAAACATTAATGTGCAGACAGCTTGTTTGTTTGCCAATTTAATTTCCTTTGGGTAAATTCCAAGGAGTGGTATGGCTGGGTTGTATGGTAGGGTTATATTCAGGTTTCTGAGGAATCTCCAGACTGACTTCCATAGCGGCTTAACCAGTTTCCCTTTTTCCCCACATCCTCTCCAGCTTCTGTTGTTGGTAGTTTTCTGAATGTGAGCCATTCTAACTGGGGTGAAGTGAAACCTCATTGTGGTTGTGATTTGCATTTCCCTGATTGCTAGTGATCTTGAACATTTTTTAATGTGTCTGTTGGCCCTTTGGATTTCCTCCTTTGTAAAATGTCAATTGGGGTTCTTTGCCCATCTCTTAAGTGGGTTGTTTGTTTTGATGTTTTGGAGCTTCTTGATCTCTTTGTATTTTCTGGTTATCAACCCTTTATATGTTGCGTAGTTTGCAAACATTTTTTCCCACTCTGTTGGTTGCCTCTTCACTTTCCTGACTGTTTCTTTTGCAGTACAGAAACTTCTCAATTTGATGCAATCCCAATAGTTAATTTTGGCTTTGACTCCCTGCACCTCCAGGGTCTTTTCTAGGAAGTCTTAGCCGGTACCTATATCTTGCAGGGTTTCTCCAATGCTCTCTATTAGTTTGATGGTGTCAGGTTGCAGATTTAAGTCTTTAATCTATGTTGAGTGAATTTTTGTGTAAGGTGAATGGTAGGGGTCTTGCTTCATTATGCTGCATGTGGAAATCCAATTTTCCCAGCACCATTTATTGAATAGACTGTCCTTACTCCACGGATTGGTTTTGGATCCTTGATCAAATATAAGTTGGCTGTAGATGTTTGGGTTGATTTCTGGTGTTTCAATTCTGTTCCATTGGTCTATCCATCTGTTTCTGTACCAGTACCAGGCTGTTTTGATTACAACTGCCCTGTAGTATGTCCTGAAATCTGGTATTGTGATGCCTCCGGCTTTGTTTTTGTTGTACAAGATTGCTTTAGCTATTTGAGGTCCCCTGTGTCTCCATATGAATTTCAGCACCATTTTTTCCAGATCTGAGAAGAAGGTCTTCGGTATCTTGATTGGTATTGCATTGAATCTATAAATTTCTTTTGGGAGAATGGACATTTTGATGATGTTGATTCTTCCAATCCTTGAGCATGGAAGATTTTTCCATTTCTTGGTATCCTCTTCTATTTCTTTCTTTAAGGTTTTGTAATTTTCATCGTAGAGATCTTTAACATCCTTGGTTAAGTTTATTCCAAGGTATTTGATTGTTTTTGTAGCTATTGTGAATGGGATTGATCTTAGAAGTTCTTCCTCAGCCATGGCATTGCCTGGGTATACAAATGCTTTTGATTTTGTGCATTGATTTTGTATCCTGCTACTTTTCCAAATCTTCTATGAGTTCCAATAGTCTCTTAGTAGAGTTCTTTAGGTCCCCTAAAAAATGAATCATATCATCTGCAAAGAGGGATAGTTTGAGTTCTTCCTTCCCTATTTGTATCCAGTTAATTTCTTTTTCTTGTCTGATGGCTCTGGCTAAAACTTCCATATCTATATTGAATAGTAGTGGTGAGAGTGGGCATCCCTCTCTGGTATCAGATCTAAGTGGAAATGCTTCCAACTTTTCCCCATTCAATAGGATGTTGGCCGTGGGTTTTTCATAAATTGCTTTGATTGTATTGAGGAATGTTCCTTCCATACCCAGTTTGCTTAGAATTTTCATCATGAACGGGTGTTGTATCTTATCAAATGCTTTCTGAGTCTATTGAGATAATCATATGGTTTTTCTTCTGCAGTCTGTTAATGTGGTGTATCACATTGATTGTCTTGCGCACATTGAACCATCCCTGCATACCAGGGATAAATCCCACTTGGTCTGGGTGGATGATCTTTCTGATGTGTTGTTGCATTCTATTGACCAGAATTTTATTGAGGATTTTTGCATCTATGTTCATCAGGGATATTGGTCTGTAATTCTCTTTCAATGCTGCATCTTTTTCTGGCTTAGGAATTAAGGTGATGCTGGCTTCATAGAAAGAATTTGGGAGGACTCCCTCTTTTTTGATTGTTCTCAATAGTTTGAGAAGAATTGGAGTTAGTTCTTCTTTAAATGTCTGGTAGAATTCAGCCTTGAATCTATCTGGTCCTTGGTTTTTCTTTGTTGGGAGGGCCTTTATTACTGATTCAATTTCTGTCTCAGTTATGGGTCTGTTTAGGTTATCTATGTCTTCCTGGTTCAATTTTAGTAGGTTGCATGTGTCCAGGAATCTATCCATTTCTGATAGATTTCCCTGTTTCCTGGCATACAAGTCCTTGTTGTAATTTCTGATGATTCGTTTTATTTCTGTGTTGTTGTGCTACGTTTCCTTTTTCATCTCTGATTTTATTGATTTGGATCTTTTCTCTTCTTTTTTTTTTTTAGTTAGTTGGGCCAATGGCGTGTCAATTTTGTTTATTTTTTCAAAACACCATCTCCTCGTTTGGCTGATTTTTTGAAATGGCGATAAATTCTTTCAATTTCTGTTTGTTGTGAAAATCTTTATTTCACCTTCATTCACAAATGAGAGCTTAGCAGGACATAATACTCTGGGCTGGCAGTTTTTCTCTTAGTACCTGGGCTATCTCTCGCCATTCCCTCCTAGCCTGTAGGGTTTATGAAATGTTTTTTTTTTTTTTTTTTTTTTTTTTTTTTTTTTTTTTTTTTTTTTTGATTCAATCCTGTTGATTTTTTCTCTGATTTTAATTATTTCTCTTCTCCTACTAGATTTGGGTCTGGTTTGCTGCAGATTCTCTAGGTCCTTGAGATGAACTGAAAGCTCATTTATTTGGTGCCTTTCCAATTTCTTGATGTAGGCACCTATTGATATGAACTTTCCTCTTAACACTGCTTTTGCTGTATCGCATAAGTTTTGGTATGTTGTGCTGTTATCCTCATTTACTTCCAGAAAGTTTTTGATTTCTCTTTTAATTTCTTCTATGACCCAATGTTCATTCAGGAGCATGTTGTTCAATCTCCATGTGTTTGCATATGCTCTAGGGATTCCTGAGTTGCTAATTTCCAACTTCATTCCTTTATGGTCTGAGAAGCTGCATGGTATGATTCTAATTCTTTTGAATTTGCTGAGACTTGCTTTATGGCCTAGTATGTGGTCAGTCCTAGAGAAGGTTCCATGTACTGCTGAGAAGAATGTAAAATCTGAAATGGACACTATGAGAAACAGTGACTTGATCAGCTCTTGTCCTGACGGTTGATGTACAATGTAATACTTTATCCATTTTAGTATTTTTTTTGTTCTAGTACCATTGGTTGGACTCTGTAATTAACACACAATTATTCTTAGGTGTTTAAATTTTAACTGAAAAGTGATCCCTGTTAGGAATTTGGAAAACATTCTGTTGAGTGAAATAAGCCAATCCCAAAGGGACAAATACCACTTGTTCTCCTTGATAGGTGACAACTAACTGAGCACCAAAAAGGAAACCTGTTAAAGTGAAATGAACACTATGAGAAACGGTGACTTGATCAGCCCTCACCCTGACTGTTGATGAGCAGCTTAATATGTTATCCCTCTTAGTATTTTTTTTGTTTGTTCTACTTAATACTTTTGGTTGAATACTGTAATCAATACACAATTCTTCTTAAGTGCTGAAACAACTGAAAAGTGATCACTGTTAAATATAAGAGTGAGAATAAGAGAGGGAAGAGATGTGCAATTCGGGACATGCTTGAACTGACTTACCTCAAACGGTAGAGTTAGAAACATACCAGGGGATTCAAATTCAATCCCATCGAGGTGGCATGTACCAATGCCATCTCACTAGTCCCAGTGATCAATTTGTATTCACAATTGATCGTAATGGGAAAGATATTTTAAATATCAATAACTAATAGCTAAAGCACACCAAAAGCTCCAGAAAAAAAACAATAAAAATGATAGAAAAACAAATAAAAATCATAGGTAGCCAGTAAACAAACAACTCACAGAAAGAGACACTCATATATATTGAGATGTTCAAACTCATCATAATCAGAAAAATGAACGTCAAAGGGACAATGATGTACCACTTCACAAAAATCAAAATAGCAAGAATGAAAACCAAGGTGATAACATGTATCCTCTAGAAGGCAAGGAGATAGGAACCCTCATGGTCACCTCATAGGAATTTCTAGTCTAGTGGATTCATACCACCTTTAGAGTAGTCAGACAATTCCCTCATGTCCCAGTACATCTTTTAACACAAAAGAGTGCTCTGAGTCAACTGATCACTTTTTCTTTGTTAATGTTCCATTTTCTATAATACTCATATGATCAGCTTCTTATTATTAATAAATTATTACTTCACCTCTTATAAAACAGTCATCGAATTTTTATAATCTTATTCTACAAATTATTTGAACTGCCTCTTCAATATAGCTTGGCATACCATTGTCCCAGTTCTCAAAGGAATAAATAATCCCATACCTTCATTCTACATTCTTGGCAAGGCATACTTTTATTACTTATATTATAATATACAGTATCATATTTAGAATAACTTTTATATGAGTTATTCTGCAATCTCTTACCAGGATGTTCTTAAGTATAAATTTAGATTTTATGTTCCTTCAAATTTTAGATTCTGTTATTCCCTGTTGCTGCAATGACCACACTCATGTCAGTGATTTCCTGTTATTTGTAGTAGCATACATATGTATGACTTCTTAGATTGTTGTAATATTAAAACTCTCTTTGTTTTGAAGGCTGAAGGTGGTATCAAAATCTAAGCATGTATGTTGAACTCAGGTAACATTAAGGTGTTCAACACAGGAATAATCTAAATATTATGTTTTCTAAAACCGTTATCATGTGTATTTGTGTTTTACAATTAAATTGACAATTATGGAAGATAAGAAGACATTGCCTAGAAATCTGATGATCCAATGATATCTATATACATATAAATTTGGCCTTACTGACTTTTATGGTATTGAACAACAAAATAGTAAAATATTTATTAAAAAGATATTTTGCTTGTTTATAATTGTCCATGATATATTTTAATTGTACATATTGTAATCTGTCTGCCAAAATTAAATATTTAAATTATTGCTTCCTTTGATTAATGTACTTTATTTAAAAAGAAAACTTAATTTCACTCTCCATTGACTCTTTTTTTTTTTTTTTTTTTTTTTTTTTTGACAGGCAGAGTGGACAGTGAGAGAGAGAGACAGAGAGAAAGGTCTTCCTTTTGCCGTTGGTTCACCCTCCAATGGCCGCCGCGGCCGGCGCGCTGCGGCCGGCGCACCGCGCTGATGCGATGCGATGGCAGGAGCCAGGAGCCAGGTGCTTTTCCTGGTCTCCCATGGGGTGCAGGGCCCAAGCACCTGGGCCATCCTCCACTGCACTCCCTGGCCACAGCAGAGAGCTGGCCTGGAAGAGGGGCAACCAGGACAGAATCCGGCGCCCCAACCGGGACTAGAACCCGGTGTGCCGGCGTTATCTTGACATCTGTAGAGTCTTCAAGGACATGCTCTCATTAATGCCTGCCACACATTTACCTCTTCCTCATTTTTAGAAATTAAGAAATATATATGTGAATAATATCAGGCATGCTTTTGGCACCTCCACAGTTTGAAGCTTACAAATGGAGTTCAAGATAACAAACTGCCAGAGACTGCAGGGAAAACAGATAGCAAACATTGCATGTGCCAAACCAAGTTGTTTGCCATCAGTCATATTGACATAATGTGCATACACTGAGAGAGACGTAACAGCATCTTGCTAAATAATTCCAGGAAAGGGGGGCAACCAGTTAATGGAACGATTAGTGGGGTATTTTTTCACCTATTTAAGACTGATTACAAAATGACTTCATTGAATGTCTTAGTGGCGTTGGCTTATTTGCCCTTGAGTTTTTAGGACACCTGGAGAATTAAGTATAGACAGTTTGACTATTGAGTGTTGATAACCAGGCCAGTGTTATGTTTTTCTTCAGTGACTTATGAGATAACCTTGAAACAATACCAAGATAACAAACTGATAACTGGCATATATTCATATAATAAAATACAATTTTTACCCACAAGACATTTTGCAGTAAAAATATTTTAACTTTAATTTAAAGAAATCTATCCACATTCTCTTTCCCTTTTTTGTCAATAAATCTAAACATATTAGCTAACTTAAAAGAGTCTGAGAATTAAGAAAAAGTTGAAAGCAAAATTCTCCTGTATCTTAATTTGAGGAAAAAATGTTCATGTCAAAAGACTAGCTTGGTTATGAGAGACAGTTCTGATAGAATCTTAGGACTTGCCTGTTGTTGCAGAACAGTGTCTACATCACAAAACCAATTAAACTTCTATTATTTGATGCAATTGGCCCTCCATGATATGGAATGCAAGCTTAGAGTCAACAAAAACACATAGGAAAAGTTATGTCATCACATGATAAAATGAAATTTCATCAGAAAATAATGTCTATCATGGCTTGAATTCCCTCCATTGAATTTCCAAGCTGATTACTAAAACACTCAAATGAGAGTAGGCATTTCACAAAGGAGTTAAGATGCCTTGACTCCACATCAGGGGGCCCGGATTCAATTCTGAGCTCCTGCTCTTTATTCTTGCTTCCCACCAACACAGGCCCCAGGAGGCAGGGGAACTGCTCAAATAATTGGGTTGTTGCTTCCATTCTGGAGTATCTGGATTGCATTCCTTCCTCCTGGCTCTGTACCAGGCCCAGCCCTGCTTTTATGGGCAGTATCTGAGAAGTGAACTGCAAGATGAGAGCTCTCTCTGTCAGTCAGTAAGTCTATAGCTCCCTATCTCTATCTCTCTGGTTCTCAAATAAATACTTAAAATTCTAACAAAATAAAATACCAGACTGACCTGTTTAAAATCAAACAGCTCAAAAATATATCTAGATGTTTTGTGCACTGCAAACATGTAGAAAACTGTAATTACCATATATTCATTTTTAACTATTTTTAGAGCTTTCTGTGTTCAAAGCAATGTGACATTTTCCCTGCCTATTAGTGTTCTCTTTTTAAGAAAAAAATATCAGGGACCAGCACTGTGGCATAGTGAATTACGCCTTAATCTGCAGCACTGGCATCCCATATGGGTGCCAGTTTGAGTCCTGGCTGCTCCATTTTCGATGTAGCTCCCTGCTAATGCACCTGAGAAAGCAGCGGAGGACAGCCCAAGTACATACACATGGGAGACCTAGAAGAAGCTCCTGGATCCTGGCTTCAGCTTGGAACAGCCTTGGTTGTTGCAGTCAACAGAGCAGTAACCAGAAGATGGAAGACCTGAGTGTGTGTGTGTGTGTGTGTGTGTGTAACTCTGACTTTCAAATAAATAAAATAAATCTTAAAAAAAGAAAAAAGCATACAATTGATTAAAACTAACTATTTCTTTTTTTTCAAATCTCCAGATGTCTGTTTGATTCCTATGCATTTTTAAATTCTGTGTTAATGAATACATAAAGAAAATGTGGTATGTATACCCTATGAAATACCACTGAGAGCAAAATCTTGTTTTTTTGCAACAAAATGGATGCAACTAGAAACCATCACACTTAGTGAAATAAGCCAATCCCAGAAAGACAAATATCATATGCTTTCTCTGAGATGTAAGTAGTTAATGTGGAATGCAAGCATGGGTTTTAAAGGAACCATTGGAAATGCGAACAATGTGTCAGTGACCTATTACATGATATCTAGTGATTAAACATAAATAAAATTGAAGTCTTAGAGTTGAGACAACAAAATATTTGAATAAATCATAGCCCTAAATTTTCTAGATATGAAAAATACAAAAAAATATTATTTGGAAGTAGGGAGAAAAATTATATAACATAGGGTTAAGAAGTGTTATGCAGATAATCTTTTTTTATTAATTTTCTTTTAAGCAAGACTCTGTGACAAAAAATATCCTACACAATGGACCACTGTGCAACCCCAGTGGAAAGAAGGGCTATCAAAGAAGGATACACTTTTCTCTGAAGGGAGAAGAGAATTTCCACTTTGCTTATGGCCCTGTTCAAATATTGACAGAGTCTGTGGTCACAAAAGGCTTCCATAGCCTTGGCAGCTCATGGCAAGAGCCTCAGGTGATTACCAGCATCATAAATAAGTGTTAATTGTTAGATGAGCAGCAGAAGTCACTATGAACTTACTCCCCATGTAGGACCTCTGTCCTTAACGAGTTGTACCATGAGAATTAACTGCAAAACTTATTCTCAAACTGTACTTTCTGTGTGTGTGTGTGTTTGTGTGTATGCAAATTGTTGAAATCTGTACTTAGCATGGAGTTGGTCCTCTGTACATAAAGTTAAACTGAAAATGAACCATAATGAAGAAAGGGATGGAAGAGGGAGTACGAAGTGGGGAATTAGGGTGGGAGGGCAGGAATGGGAGAAAGAACCACTATATTCCTAAAGTTGTACCTATGAAAATCTATTTCTAATTATCATATAAAATCAGCTTTATCAAATACTTTCAATTCTTTATAACTATAAACATTACTTAGCAAGTAATTGGACACACTATCCTATTAACTTGGCCTGGTGCCTTTGGTTCTGTGTTCACACTTTTGTTTCAAAAACTTCTTGTATCAGTATGATACAATTGCTACAGGAATCTCTATAGTGTGTCTATTTAGTGCAAGGGTTTTTATTGGCAGTAGCACAACCAAAATCATATAACAATCATTCCTATTAAGAGTCAATTTTGGCTTATATCACAATGATTTTTTATTCAATTTATACACAGAGAAATCACTGCTTTGCAATATATACTTCTAGAAATAATGAGGATTTTTTAAAGATTTATTAATTAGTTGGATGGCAGAGCAACAGAGTGGGAGAGACAGAGGGAGAGAGGGAGGGAGGGAGGGACGAAGGGAAGAACGAAGAGGAAAGGTTCACTCCCTCAAATTCCCAAAACAGCCAAGTTTGGCCAAGCTGAACTCAATTTCCCATGTGGACAGCAGGAACCCAATTACTTCACCCATGATCTGCTGCCTTCCCCAGGCATATTAGCGGGAAGCTGGATCAGAAATAGAGGGGCCAGGACCCGAACTGGCAAGCAAATACTGGAATCAGGTGTCCCAAGCCACTATGCAACAACCACCACTCCAAGAGAGTATTTTTTTTTTTTTTTTTGGTCTGGCAGAGTGGACAGTGAGAGACAGAGAGAAAGGTCTTTCTTTTTTGCCATTAGTTCACCCTCCAATGGCCGCTGCAGCTGGCACGCTGTGGCTGGCGCACTGTACTGATCTGATGGCAGGAGCCAGGTACTTATCCTGGTCTCCCATGGGGTGCAGGGCCCAAGTACTTGGGCTATCCTCCACTGCACTCCCTGGCCACAACAGAGAGCTGGCCTGGAAGAGGGGCAACCAGGACAGAATCCGGTGCCCTGACCGGGACTAGAACCCAGTGTGCTGGCGCCACAAGGTGGAGGATTAGCCTAGTGAGCCGCGACACCAGCTCCAAGAGAGTATTTTAAAATTTTGATTTAGGAGAGAGCGGCAAGATGGTGGAATAAGAAGGAAGCACACTGATAGTCCGGGAAGAGACAGCTTAATAAAAGTGGAGATACTGCATGTTCAAGGAAGAGTAGGGGAAGAAATAGCAGAGGAAACTCTTCCAGAACCAGTGATTCACAGTGGACCTGTGTGGAGAGCATGTGAGCCCACAGTTCAGGACACCAACAGCAGAATCAACACACCAGTACTGGAACGCGAGGTGAGCCGAACCTCAATAGTCCGAGACACCAGCGGGCAAGCTGAAAGAGGAGACTAGAGGGAACGAGGCTTGAAACCCTGTGGGGAAAAGTTCACCAGGCTAACTAGAACAGAGAGGGAAAAAAAAAAAAAAAGAAGTGACCAATACGGACTCGAGTTTCTCTCTCTCCGCACACCTCTCAAAGGAGAGCAAGACAAGGAGCAGGCGCCATTTTGGACATACGTCATAAGCAGGGTGACCTCAGGTCTGCACCAGCCCTCAGCCTAGCAGAAAAACCTGACTTGGGGGGGGGAGGGGTGAAATAACAGCAGATGAGGACCTAGTGAACATGTGGTGCTAATGAACTGAGACTGTGAAAAAAGAGACAGTGGGGGAGAGAACTCATGGAATTCACATGACTACTCTCCAGAGACGCTACAATTCAGTAACCTTGGCAACCCAGTGGGAGACTGAAGGAGAATTTGAGCCCACACTGAGGGCAGAACAGATTCCCTGTGTGGTTCTTGGGAAAGAGTTTCTAATCTCTGGCTCCTGTGGGTATAGCATTCGCCTGCTAACTACCTCCAATTCCGCTCAGCTGTGTGGAATTACTTCCCTTTTGAATCAAAAAAAGAAAGAAAGAAAGAGAGAGAGATTTACCATGCCTAACCTGGGAGTGTCACCATTGGCACACCCTTAACCCTGAGAAACCAAACAGAGCTCTCGGGCCACACCCATCTCAAGCCTCTAAGGCTCCATCAAAAGCAGACAGTCCACTTAATGCAGTCATAGTATAACAAGAAAAAACACCACAGTGAGGGAAGAAGAATCCAAAGAATATCTCCACAATGCCAAGCAACAAACGCAGAAACTGAGGAAACAAGAACAAGGAAGACATTATGACACCCCCAAATGAACAAGACAGCCCAAGCCAAGATTATGAAGATGATGAGATGGAAGAAATGCAAGATACGGATTTCAAAAAACATATGATAAGAACAATTAGAAATTTTCAAAAACAAATGCTTGAGGTACGGAATTCCTTACTGGACAGGATAGAAAATCTCCTTTGAAATATGAAATCTTAAGGAGGAATCAAAATGAAATGCAGAAATTAGTAGAACAGGAAAGTGTGATAGTGAATAGAAATCAAAATAAAAAGAAGAACTCAATAGATCAAATGACAAACACATTAGAAAGTCTAAAAAACAGAGTCAGTGAAACAGAAGAGAATATCAGACTTAGAAGACAGAGAACAGGAAAGTATACAATCAAACCAAAGGAAAGAAGAGGAAATTAGAAATCTAAAACATATTGTTTTAGATACTATTAAAAAAACCCAACATTCAGGTTCTAGGAGTTCCTGAAGGCATGGGGAGAGAGAAAGGATTAGAAGGCCTTTTTAGTGAGATACTTGCAGAGAACATGCCAGGTTTGGAGAATGACAGAGATACCCTAGTACAGGAAGCACACAGAACCCCGAATAAACATGACCAAATAGATCCTCACCACAACACATTGTAATCAAACTCACCACAGTGAAAATAAAGAAAAGATTCTAAAATGTGCAAGAGGGAAACATCAGATTACTCTCAGAGGATCTGCAATTAGACTCACAGCAGACTTCTCATCAGAAACCCTACAAGCTAGAAGGGAATGGCGAGACATAGTGCAGGTACTAAGAGAGAAAAACTGCCAGCCCAGAATATTATATCCTGCAAAGCTCTCATTTGTGAATAAAGGTGAAATAAAGACCTTTCATAGCAAACAGGAATTGAAAGACTTTGCGGCCACTCATCCAGCCCTGCAAAAAGTGCTTAAAGATGCGTTACACACAGAAACACAGAAACACGGTCATCAATAAGAAAGAAGGTAAAGGAAGGAAACCTCACAGCAAAAGATCACAGGGAATTCAAAGCATATATTAGAAAATATCTTTGGCAAATGGCAGGGCAAAGTTACTACTTATCAATAGTCACATTGAATGCTAATGGCCTGAACTGTCCAGTTAAAAGACACTGATTGGCTGATTGAGTTAAGGAACAAAACCCATCTATTTGCTGCTTACAAGAAACACATCTTTCCAACAAACATGCACACAGACTGAAAGTGAAAGGCTGGAAAAAGATATACCATGCCAACGGAAATGAAAAAAGAGTGGGCATAGCCATCTTAATATCGGACAACATAAACTTTACCACGAAAACTGTTAAGAGAGACAAAGAGGGACACTATATACTGATTAAGGGATCAATTCAACAGGAAGAGATAACAATTATCAATGTATATGCACCTAATTACAGGGCACCAGTTTATTTAAAAGATTTGTTAAGGGACTTAAAGGGAGACTTAGACCACAGTGTAATAGGACTGGGGGACTTCAATATTCCACTCTCAGAAACAGATCAACAGGACAGAAGATCAACAAGGAGACAGTACATTTAAATGACACTATAGCCCAAATGGATCAAACAGATATCTACAGAACTTTCAATCCTACAGCTAAAGATTTTTTTTTATTTTTTTTTACCTTTTATTAATGAATATAAATTTCCAAAGTACAGAATATGGATTACAATGGCTTCCCCACCATAACATCGCTCCCACCCACAACCCTCCCCTTTCCCACTCCCTCTCCACTTCCATTCAAATCAAGATTCATTTTTGATTCTCTTTATATACAGAAGATCAGTTTAGCATACATTAAGTAAAGATTTCAACAGTTTGCTCCCACACAGAAACATAAAGTGAAAAATACTGTTTGAGTACTAGTTATAGCATTAAATCTCAATGTACAGCACACTAAGGACAAAGATCCTACATTAGGAGTAAGTGCACAGTGACTCCTGTTGTTGACTTAACAAATTGACGCTCTTGTTTATGGCATCAGTAATCACCCTAGGCTCTTGTCATGAGCTGCCAAGGCTATGGAAGCCCCCTCAGTTCACTGACCCTGATCATTTTTAGACAAGGCCATGGTCAAAGTGGAAGTTCTCTCCTCCCTTCAGAGAAAGGTACCTCCTTCTTTGATGACCCATTCTTTCCACTGGGATCTCACTCGCAGAGATCTTTCATTTAGGTTTTTTTTTTTTTTTCCCCCAGAGTGTCTTGGCTTTCCATGCCAGAAATAGTCTCATGGGCATTTCAGCCGGATCCGCATGCCTTAAGGGCTGATTATGAGGCCAGAGTGCTGTTTAGGACATCTTCCATTCTATGGGTCTGCTGTGTATCTCACTTCCCATGTTGGATCATTCTCTCCCTTTTTGATTCTATCAGCTAGTATTTGCAGACACTATTCTTGTTTCTGTGATCCCTTTGGTTCTTAGTCCTATAATTACGATCAATTGTGAACAGAAATTGATCACTGGGACTAATGAGATGGCATTGGTACATGCCACCTCGATGGGATTGAATTTGAATCCCCTGGTATGTTTCTAGCTCTACCGTTTGAGGTAAGTCAGCTTGAGCATGTCCCAAATTGCACATCTCTTCCCTCTCTTATCCCCACTCATATTTAACAGTGATCACTTTTCAGTTAAGTTTCAGCACTTAAGAAGAATTGTGTATTGATTACAGTATTCAACCAAAAGTATTAAGTAGAACAAACAAAAAAAATACTAAGAGGAATACATATCAAGTTGCTCATCAACAGTCAGGGTGAGGGCTGATCAAGTCACCGTTTCTCCTATTGTTCATTTCACTTTAACAGGTTTCCTTTTTGGTGCTCAGTTAGCTGTCACCTATCAAGGAGAACAAGTGGTATTTGTCCCTTTGGGACTGGCTTATTTCACTCAGCATAATGTTTTCCAAATTCCTAACAGGGATCACTTTTCAGTTAAAATTTAAACACCTAAGAATAATTGTGTGTTAATTACAGAGTCCAACCAATGGTACTAGAACAAAAAAAATACTAAAATGGATAAAGTATTACATTGTACATCAACCGTTAGGACAAGAGCTGATCAAGTCACAGTTTCTCATAGTGTCCATTTCACTTCAACAAGTTTCCCCTTTGGTGCTCAGTTAGTTGTCACCAATCAGGGAGAACATATGATAATTGACACTTTGGGACTGGCTTAATTCACTCAGCATGATGTTTTCCAAATTCCTCCATCTTGTTGCAAATGACTGGGTTTCGTTGTTTTTGACTGCTGTAAAGTATTCTATAGAGTACATGTGCCATTATTTCTTTATCCAGTCTACTGTTGATGGGC
Organism: Oryctolagus cuniculus; assembly: GCF_964237555.1. Lineage (NCBI taxonomy): Eukaryota > Metazoa > Chordata > Mammalia > Lagomorpha > Leporidae > Oryctolagus > Oryctolagus cuniculus. The sequence continues at coordinate 29,961,956 of NC_091435.1, forward strand.
ATTTGGGTTGGTTTCAGGTCTTAGCTATTGTGAATTGAGCTGCAATAAACATTAATGTGCAGACTGCTTTTTTGTTTGCCAATTTCATTTCCTTTGGGTAAATCCCAAGGAGTGGTATGGCTGGGTTGAATGGTAGGGTTATATTCAGGTTTCTGTGGAATCTCCAGACTGACTTCCATAGTGGCTTAACCAGTTTGCATTCCCACCAACAGTGGGTTAGTGTCCCTTTTACCCCACATCCTCTCCAGCATCTATTGTTGGTAGATATCTGAATGTGAGCCATTCTAACTGGGGTGAGGTGGAACCTCATTGTGGTTTTGATTTGCATTTCCCTGATTGCTAGTGATCTTGAACATTTTTTCATGTGTCTGTTGGCCATTTGGATTTCCTCTTTTGAAAAATGTCTATTGAGGTCCTTGGCCCATCTCTTAAGTGGGTTGTTTGTTTTGATGTTGTGGAGTTTTTTGATTTCTTTGTAGATTCTGGTTATCAACCCTTCATCTGTTGCATAGTTTGCAAATATATTTTCCCATTCTGTCGGTTGTCTCTTCACTTTCCTGACTGTTTCTTTTGCAGTACAGAAACTTCTCAATTTGATGCAATCCCAAATGTTAATTTTGGCTTTGACTGCCTGTGCTTCTAGGGCATTTTCCAAGAAGTCATTGCCGGTACCTATATCTTGCAAGGTTTTTCCAATGCTCTCTAATAATTTGATGGTGTCAGGTCGTAGATTTAAGTCTTTAATCCATGTTGAGTGGATTTTTGTGTAAGGTGAAAGGTAGGGGTCTTGCTTCATGATTCTGCACGTGGAAATCCAATTTTCCCAGCACCATTTATTGAATAGACTGTCCTTACTCCAGGGTTTGGCTTTGGACCCTTGATCAAATATGAGTTGACGGTAGATATTTGGATTGATTTCTGGTGTTTCAATTCTGTTCCATTGGTCTATCCATCTGTTTCTGGACCAGTACCATGCTGTTTTGATTACAACTGCCCTGTAGTATGTCCTGAAATCTGGTATTGTGATGCCTCCGGCTTTGTTTTTGTTTTACAAGATTGCTTTAGCTCTTTGAGGTCCCCTGTGTCTCCATATGAATTTCAGCATCATTTTTTTCCATACTTGAATAGAATGTCTTCGGTATCTTGATTGGCATTGCATTGAATTTATAAATTGCTTTTGGGAGAATGGACATTTTGATGATATTGATTCTTCCAATCCATGAGCATGGAAGATTTTTCCATTTCTTATTATCCTCTTCTATTTCTTCCTTAAGGTTTTGTAATTTTCATCATAGATCTTTAATGTTCTTGGTTAAGTTTATTCCAAGGTATTTGATTGTTTTTGTAGCTATTGTGAATGGGATTGATCTTAGAAGTTCTTCCTCAGCCATGGCATTGCCTGTGTATACAAAGGCTGTTGATTTTTGTGCATTGATTTTATACCCTGCTACTTTGCCAAAATCTTCTATGAGTTCCAATAGTCTCTTAGTAGAGTTCTTTGGATCCTCTAAGTACAGAATCATATCGTCTGCAAAGAGGGATAGTTTGAGTTCTTCCTTCCCAATTTGTATCCCTTTCATTTCTTTTTCTTGCCTAATAGCTCTGGCTAAAACCTCCAGAACTATATTGAATAGCAGTGGTGAGAGTGGACATCCCTGTCTGGTACCAGATCTCAGTGGAAATGCTTCCAACTTTTCCCCATTCAATAGGATGTTGGCTGTGGGTTTTTCATAGATTGCTTTGATTGTATTGAGGAATGTTCCTTCCATACCCAGTTTGCTTAGAGTTTTCATCATGAACGGGTGTTGTATTTTATCAAATGCTTTCTCGGCATCTATTGAGATAATCATATGGTTTTTCTTCTGCAGTCTGTTAATGTGGTGTATCACATTGATTGTCTTGCGCACATTAAACCATCCCTGCATACCAGGGATAAATCCCACTTGGTCTGGGTGGATGATCTTTCTGATGTGTTGTTGCATTCTATTGGCGAGAATTTTATTGAGGATTTTTGCATCTATGTTCATCAGGGATATTGGTCTGTAATTCTCTTTCAATGCTGCATCTTTTTCCGTCTTAGGAATTAAGGTGATGCTGGCTTCATAGAAAGAATTTGGGAGGATTCCCTCTTCTTCGATTGAATGGCAGATGTCCTATGGGGGGGAAGCCATTGTAATCCATATTCTGTACTTTGGAAATTTATATTCATTAAATTTATATTCATTAAAGAAAAGTTAAAAAAAATCTTTCAAATCTTTTGTTTAACATGATCTAAAGTGCCCTTTTTACAAATAAAAGATTTAAATTTCAGTGCAGGCAAAGCATATTTTTATTTCTGCATCTATAAGTCTCTCTTCAGCCATAGATCACAAAGATGTTATACATTTTTTAATAGGACCTATAATCTTATCTTTAACACTGAACTCAGAAATTGTCAGTTTTTCTTTGTATGTGACACAAAGCATGGGTTAAGTTTTATTTTCTCATTCAAGTATGCCAGTTTTCCTAAAATCATCTGCATTAAACTTGTCTTATTCCCTTGTTCTGTGGTTTCCTTTCACCACATACCAATTTACTACATATACATGGTTTAATTTCTGATTTCTGCATTCTATTTAGTGATATTCTTGTCTGGTCTGCAATGTAATATTGTTTTAATAATGTTTTTGGATTTCAATTTTGTCAAATGTGTCAAAGTCTGTCCTTACTCTGCTTTTCTCATTCAAAGGTTTATAGTCATTTGTAAAATTTAAATGTTTAGTTCTTCAAAATCCCACATAATTCTTTTGAGATTCTGAATCGAATGTATTAAATTTAATTAGAGAGGAATTGATTTTCTTACTATTTTATTAGTTTCACTTATAAACATGTAAATTCTTCCTTAGTCATGTTATATTTTGTGTTCTTCCTATTTGAAATATTTCTGTAACAATTTACACATCCTTTCTTAGGTCTATTCTTGGATTCTCTACATAAGCAATGCCGTCTTTGCCAGTATATTGCATGTTGTCTTCAGTTCTAACCATTTTTTTTCTGGTGATTCTATTGGATTTACTAAGTAGATACTCTTAGAGAAGGACAGCTTTACATTTTCATTTCTAGCCTTTACAGCACCTATGCACTTTCCTTCTCTTCTTTTTGTTTTTTAATCTTTTATTTAATGAATATAAATTTCCAAAGTACGACTTATGGATTACAATGGCTTCCCCCCCATACCGTCCCTCCCACCCACTACCCTCCCCTTTCCCACTTCTTCTCCCCTTCCATTCACATCAAGATTCAGTTTTGATTATCTTAATATACAGAAGATCAGCTTAGTATACATTAAGTAAGGATTTCAACAGTTTGCTCCCACACAGAAACATAAAGTGAAAAATAATAGATGATTTTTTAAATGATGATGAAATCGGATCAGACCTATTGTCATGTTTAATCCCAGTGAGAGTCAAGCTGGGAATTGATAATTTCTTCTTCTTCTTCTTCTTCTTTTTTTTTTTTTTTACAGAAGATCAGTTTAGTATACATTAAGTAAAGATTTCAACCGTTTGCACCCCCATAGAAACACAAAGTGAAATATACTGTTTGAGTACTCGTTATAGCATTAAGCCTCAGTGTACACACATTAAGGACAGAGATCCTACATGAGGAGTAAGTGCACCGTGACTCCTGTTGTTGACTTTACAAATTGACACTCCTGTTTATGGCATCAGTAATCTCCCTATGCACCAGTCATGAGTTTCCAAGGCTATGGAAGCCCCTTGAGTTCTCCGACTCTTATCTTGTTTAGACAAGGCCATGGTCAAAGTGGAGGTTCTCTCCTCCCTTCAGAGAAAGGTACCTCCTTCTTTGAAGACCTGTTCTTTCCACTGGGATCTCACTCACAGAGATCTTTTTGCCAGAGTGTCTTGGCTTTCCATGCCTGAAATACTCTCATGGGCTTTTCAGCCAGATCCGAGTGCCTTTAGGGCTGATTCTGAGGCCAGAGTGCTATTTAGGACATCCGCCATTCTATGAGTCTGCTGAGTATCTCACTTCCCATGTTGGATCATTCTCTCACTTTTTTATTCTATCGGTTAGTGTTAGCAGGTACTAGACTTGTTTATGTGCTCCCTTTGACTCTTAGTCCTTTCATTATAATCAATTGTGAACTGAAATTGATCTCTTGGACTAGTGAGATGGCATTGGTACATGCCACCTTGATGGGATTGAATTGGAGTCCCCTGGTATGTTTCTAACTCTACCAATTGGGGCAAGTCAGCTTGAGCATGCCCCAAATTATACATCTCTTCCCTCTCTTATTCCCACTCTTATGTTTAACAGGGATCACATTTCAGTTAATTTTCAACACTTAAGAATAACTGTGTGGCAATTACAGAATGAAACCTGTCATATTAAGTAGAACAGACAAAAAAACTACTAAGAGGGATAATGTATTAAGTTGTTCATTCACAGTCAGGGCTATGCTGATCACGTCACCGTTTCTCATAGTGTCCATTTCACTTCAGGAGGTTTCCTTTTTGGTGTTCAGTCAGTTGTCACCGATCAGGGAGAACATATGGAATTTTTCCCTTTGGGACTGGCTTAGTTCACTCAGCATATTGTGTTCCAGATTCCTCCATTTTGTTGCAAATGACTGGATTTCGTTGTTTCTTACTGCAGTATAGTATTCTATAGAGTACATGTCCCATAATTTCTTTATCCAGTCTACCGTTGATGGGCATTTAGGTTGGTTCCAGGTCTTGGCTATTGTGAATTGTGCTGCGATAAACATTAGGGTGCAGACCGCTTTTTTGTTTGCCAATTTAAATTCCTTTGGGTAAATCCCAAGGAGTGGGATGGCTGGGTAAAACGGTAGGGTTATATTCAGGTTTCTGAGGAATCTCCAGACTGACTTCCATAGTGGCTTGACCAGTTTGCATTCCCACCAACAGTGGGTTAGTGTCACTTTTTCCTCACATCCTTGCCAGCATTTGTTGTTGGTAGATATCTGAATGTGAGCCATTCTAACCGGGGTGAGGTGAAACCTCATTGTGGTTTTGATTTGCATTTCCCTGATTGCTAGCGACCTTGAACATTTTTTCATGTGCCTGTTGGCCATTTGGATTTCCTCTTTTGAAAAATGTCTATTGAGGTCCTTGGCCCATCTCTTAATTGGGTTGTTGGTTTTGTTTTTGTGGAGTTTCTTGATTTCTTTGTAGATTCTGGTTATTAACCCTTCATCTGTTGCATAGTTTGCAAATATTTTTTCCCATTCTGTCGGTTGTCTCTTCACTCTCCTGACTGTTTCTTTTGCAGTACAGAAACTTCTCAATTTGATGCAATCCCAATAGTTGATTTTGGCTTTGACTGCCTGTGCCTCCCGGGTCTTTTCCAGAAATTCTTTGCCTGTGCCAATATCTTGAAGGGTTTCTCCAATGTTCTCTAGTAACTTGATGGTGTCAGGACGTAGATTTAGGTCTTTAATCCACGTTGAGTGGATTTTTGTGTAAGGTGTAAGGTAGGGGTCTTGCTTCATGCTTCTGCACGTGGAAATCCAGTTTTCCCAGCACCATTTATTGAAAAGACTGTCCTTGCTCCAGGAATTGGTTTTAGATCCTTGATCAAATATAAGTTGGCTGTAGATGTTTGGGTTGATTTCTGGTGTTTCAATTCTGTTCCATTGGTCTATCCATCTGTTTCTGGACCAGTACCATGCTGTTTTGATTATTTGAGGTCCCCTGTGTCTCCATATGTATTTCAGCATCAGTTTTTCTAGATCTGCGAAGAATGTCTTTGGTATCTTGATTGGGATTGCATTGAATCTATAAATTGCTTTTGGGAGAATGGACACTTTGATGATGTTGATTCTTCCAATCCATGAGCATGGAAGATTTTTCCATTTCTTGGTATCCTCTTCTATTTCTTTCTTTAAGTACAGAATCATATCGTCTGCAATGAGGGATAGTTTGAGTTCTTCCTTCCCAATTTGTATCCCTTTCATTTCTTTTTCTTGCCTAATAGCTCTGGCTAAAACTTCCAGAACTATGTTAAATAGCAGTGGTGAGAGTGGACATCCCTGCCTGGTGCCAGATTTCAGTGGAAATGCTTCCAACTTTTCCCCATTCAATAGGATGCTGGCTGTGGGTTTTTTATAAATTGCTTTGATTATATTGAAGAATCTTCCTTCTATACCCAATTTGCTTCTACCTCCAGAGTCCCTTTAGGCCCCTCTGGACTCCCACTGGGTTGCCTAGGCTACAGAATTGTAGTGACTCAGTTCCTTAGCTCTCTGCTGTTGATATGTAAATCCAGAGAGGGGGCCTGCTCTTTGTCTCTTGGGAATTCTTGCAACCTTTGCAAGGTTAGGGGGAAGAGAAAGCCCGAAGCTTTTTTTTTTTCCTTCTTTCCAGTAGTGAGTTTGCTGCACTTTCCGGCCCCCCTCTAGATTCTGACTGCCGTTTCCCCACCAATGTCTCGGGTTATTGAGCTCACCTCTCCTTCCAGCGCCGATGTGTGGACTCGGAGCCCTGGACGTCCCAAGTCTCCCCGCTGTTGTCTGTGTGGCATGCACTCCCCTTCGAGCACTGGCGCGCAGACCCTGTGGCTTCCGCGGCTGGGTCCCGCGGCTCAGCTTCCGCGCGGTGGGCGACCTTGTTCTCCCAGTAGGTCCTCAGATTCACAGCCACTCAATCCAGAAGAGCTTCCTCTGCAATATTTTCCTGGTTCTTTTTTCTGAGGCTACTGTAACTCCCCTTTTATTAAACTAAATTTTCCCGGACTATCAGTGTGCGCCCTCACTATTCCGCCATCTTGGCTCCGCCCCCACTTTCCTTCTGTTCTAAGATTATCTGAGAATTGGGTCTTCCACTTACCAGCTGTGTCATTTCGGATCAAATCAGGAGAAAGAACACAGATTTTTCTGATTTTCAAGTTAATTTGAAGAAGAAACAATATAGGGAATGAATAGAGGTTTCAAATAACTGGACACTGATTATCAGGAACTCAACCTTCTAAAGAATAGAGAAATAGTGGGTATAAGACACAGCCAATTTCACTAGGGATGGAAAAATATACCCCAAAGAGGAGGAAATGGGGAAGACTGCACCCCACTCCTGCATGAGATTGGATCCTGGCCTCACTGCAGAGAGTGTAACTACCAGATGGCAAAGATGCTCACCACGATGACACCACCAGCAGGAAGATTCTGGGTGAATTCCTGTGAACATCATCCACAGGCAGCTGCAGCATTTGCTGGGGAGTCCCTCTCTGGGATGCTGGGGAAAGCTGCCTTGGAGAGGTGCTGCACCTTGGCGTTCACTGTGAAGTGGAGGCCTGGAAAATGTGTTCATGTTGATTCCACACTAGTGACTCTGCTGAAAGGCCCCAGTGAAGAAGCTCCTGGCAGATGTCTTTGGGGCATTGTCAGGTGTTGCTGTCTGATGATTGTAGCTGAAGCCCTGAGCTGCAGAAGAAACACTTGCACTAACATGTGCTGCAGGGGTCTGTCCATCAGAGCAACCCAGTCTCTTTCCACGTACCTCCAGGATTTCCTACTGAGAAAACTTGATACTATGCCTGCTATGAAGAAGTATGTACACGGTGTGCTGGGCTAAATTGTGTTCTCTAAAATTCATATGTTGAAGACCCAACGCATAAGCTCTCAGACTGGGCCTATATTGGGAGATATGATTTATAAAGAGGTAATGAAAGCTAAATGAGGTCTCTAATCCAATACAATCACTGTCCTTATAAGAAGTAGAGATTAGGACACAGGTATATAGAAAGCGGAACTCATGCAAAGACAAGGAGATAAAGCAGCTATGAAATCAAAGAGAAAGGCTCCAGAATGAAGCAAACCTTGCCAACAAAACCTTGGTCTTAGATGAGCTGTGAGAAAATCAAATCCTGTTGTTTAACCCTCTCAGCCTGTGGTGCTCAAAGTATGGCATTCAGAGCAAATGAACACTTGTGGTCTATTTCTGTACCAAAGGGAATGCAGGGAAGCATAGGTCTGAGGTCAAGACATTCCAACTTTTTTAACTTTTATTTAATGAATATAAATTTCCAAAGTACAGAATATGGATTACAATGGCTTCCCTGTGGGGAGCAATCCGGACTGGACTAAGTTACTGAAATTAAGACTTATTCTATGCATCTGCTCTCCCACAATATGGCGCTGGGAGAGAAGTAAACAGCTTCCGCACAGCTGCCTCCAGTTCAGCTAATAAACTGTAGGACTTGCTCCTGATTGGAGAGCAGCGTACTCGGCGTGTGGGCAGCCGAGTTAGGATTGGCGGAGGAGGACTATAAAGGAGGAGAGAGATGGCATGCACCAGGAACATCTAGGGGGAACATCTGAAGGAACACCTGTGCAGCCCCCCAGAGAGCCGGCCGGCGGTGTGCCGCTCCCCTGCGGAAGTGGGGAATGTGGCCAGGGGGAACTGCCCTTCCACGGAGGTGGAAGGGATAGTAGCCAACCCGGGAAGAACCAGCAGCAAACCCGGGGAGGGCCGAGCAGACGGAAAGAACAGCGCAGGGTCCTGTGTCGTTCCTCCACGAAGAGGGGGAGCGACACTTCCCCACCATAACGTCCCTCCCACTGACAACCCTCCCCTTTCCCACTCCCTCTCCTTCCATTCACATGAGGATTCATTTTCATTTCTCTTTATATACAGAAGATCAGTTTAGCACACATTAGGTAAAGATTTCAACAGTTTGCTCCCACACAAACATAAAGTGAAAAATACTGTTTGAGTACTAGTTATAGCATTAAATCTCAATGTACAGCACACTAAGGACAGAGATCCTCAATGAGGAGTAAGTGCACAGTGACTCCTGTTGTTGGCTTAACAATTTGACACTCTTGTTTATGGCCTCAGTAATCACCCTAGGCTCTTGTCATGAGCTGCCAAGGCTATGGAAGCCCCCTGAGTTCACCAACTCTGATCATATTTAGACAAGGCCATGGTCAAAGTGGAAGTTCTCTCCTCCCTTCAGAGAAAGGTACCTCCTTCTTTGATGACCCATTCTTTCCACTGGGATCTCACTCGTGGAGATATTTCATTTAGGTTTTTTTTTTCCCCCAGAGTGTCTTGGCTTTCCATGCCAGAAATAGTCTCATGGGCATTTCAGCCGGATCCGCATGCCTTAAGGGCTGATTATGAGGCCAGAGTGCTGTTTAGGACATCTGCCATTCCATGGGTCTGCTGTGTATCCTGCTTCCCATGTTGGATCATTCTCTCCCTTTTTTATTCTATCAGCTAGTATTTGCAGACACTATTCTTGTTTCTGTGATCCCTTTGGCTCTTAGTCCTATCATTATGATCAATTGTGAACAAAAATTGGTCACTGGGACTAGTGAGATGGCATTGGTACATGCCACCTTGATGGGATTGAATTGGAATCCCCTGGTATGTTTCTAACTCTACCGTTTGAGGTTAGTCAGCTTGAGCATGCCCAGAATTGCACATCTCTTCCCTCTCTTATTCCAATTTGAAAACTGACCCCTTCTTCTCTGAACCCTATATTGTTCTTATGGAAACCAAAGGCTCTAATATTTATATACAGAGTGATGACATAAGGATAAAATGAGAGATAATTTGTGTTAGATATCTACGTCTGTCGTTGGCACATTTATTTTTTATGAATTTATTTATTTATTTTTACGATTTATTTATTTATTTGAAAGGCGGAGTTACAGAGAGGCAGAGGTGGAGAGAGAGAGAGGTCTTCCATCTACTGGTTCACTCCCCAAATGGTGGCAATGGCTGGAGCTGGGCCGATCTGAAGCCAGCAGCCAGGACTCAGCAATCAGGAGCTTCTTCCAGATCTCCCATGTGGATGCAGGGGTCTAAGGACTTGGGCCATCTTCCATTCCACTGCTTTCCCAGGCCATTGTAGAAAGCTGGATCAGAAGTGGAACAGCCAGGACTTGAACTGGCGCTTGTATGGGATGCCGCACTTCAGGTGGCTGCTTTACTTGCTATACCACAAAGCCAGCCACATTGGCACAAAATTTAATGCTGAGTAAATTGTAGATATTATTACTTCTATAACTGCAGTATCTAAAAGGTTTTATGTTTTTAAGACTGAACTGGTAGGGGTTCTTCAATGGGAGAACTTCTGATACAATAACTGGCAGTGTGTATGCGTGCAAGTATGTGTACTATAAACAGAGTAAGTACCTTCCTGGTACCTTTCAATCAAAAATATATTTCCAGGGCTGGCATTGTGACATAGCAGGGAAAGCTGTTGCCTGTGATGCCGGTATTCCATATGGGTGCCAATTTGAGTCCTGGCTACTCCATTTCCAATCCAGCTCTCTGCTAATGTGCTTGGGAAAGCAGCAGAACATGATCCAAGTGGTTGGGCCCCTGCACCAACGTGGGAGACTCAGATGAAGCACCTGTCTCTTGGCCTCAGCTTGGACCAGCCCAGGCCATTGAGGCCTTTTGGGAGTAACCAGCAGATGGAGAACCTCTCTCTCTCAAACAAGGAGCTGGGTTTTTGAAAAAATAAACAAAATTGACACCCCATTGGCCCAACTAACTAAAAAAAGAAGAGAAAAGACCCAAATCAATAAAACCAGAGATGAAAAAGGAAATGTAACAACAGACACCACAGAAATAAAAAGAATCATCAGAAATTACTACAAGGACTTGTATGCCAGCAAACAGGGAAACCTATCACGAATGGATAGATTCCTGGACACATGCAACCTACCTAAATTGAACCAGGAAGACATCGAAAAGCTAAACAGACCCATAACTGAGACAGAAATTGAAACAGTAATAAAGGCCCTCCCAACAAAGAAAAGCCCAGGACCAGATGGATTCACTGCTGAATTCTACCAGACATTTAAAGAAGAACTAACTCCAATTCTTCTCAAACTATTTAGAATAATTGAAAAAGAGGGAATCCTCCCAAATTCTTTCTATGAAGCCAGCATCACCTTAATTCCTAAGCCGGAAAAAGATGCAGCACTGAAAGAGAATTACAGACCAATATCCCTGATGAACATAGATGCAAAAATCCTCAATAAAATTCTCGCCAATAGAATGCAACAACACATCAGAAAGATCATCCACCCAGACCAAGTGGGATTTAACCCTGGTATGCAGGGATGGTTTAATGTGCGCAAGACAATCAATGTGATACACCACATTAACAGACTGCAGAAGAAAAACCATATGATTATCTCAATAGATGCCGAGAAAGCATTTGATAAAATACAACACCCGTTCATGATGAAAACTCTAAGCAAACTGGGTTTGGAAGGAACATTCCTCAATACAATCAAAGCAATCTATGAAAAACCCACAGCCAACATCCTATTGAATGGGGAAAAGTTGGAAGCATTTCCACTGAGATCTGGAACCAGACAGGGATGCCCACTCTCACCACTGCTATTCAATATAGTTCTGGAGGTTCTAGCCAGAGCTGTTAGGCAAGAAAAAGAAATGAAAGGGATACAAATTGGGAAGGAAGAACTCAAACTATCCCTCTTTGCAGACGATATGATTCTGTACTTAGAGGATCCAAAGAACTCTACTAAGAGACTATTGGAACTCATAGAAGATTTTGGCAAAGTAGCAGGGTATAAAATCAATGCACAAAAATCAACAGCCTTTGTATACACAGACAATGCCATGGCTGAGGAAGAACTTCTAAGATCAATCCCATTCACAATAGCTACAAAAACAATCAAATACCTTGGAATAAACTTAACCGAGGACGTTAAAGATCTCTACGATGAAAATTACAAAACCTTAAAGAAAGAAATAGAAGAGGATACCAAAAAATGGAAAAATCTTCCATGCTCATGGATTGGAAGAATCAATATCATCAAAATGTCCATTCTCCCAAAAGCAATTTATAAATTCAATGCAATACCAATCAAGATACCGAAGACCTTCTTCTCAGATCTGGAAGAATTGGTGCTGAAATTTATATGGAGGCACAAAAGACCTCGAATAGCTAAAGCAATCTTGTACAACAAAAACAAAGCCGGAGGCATCACAATACCAGATTTCAGGACATACTACAGGGCAGTTGTAATCAAAACAGCATGGTACTGGTCCAGAAACAGATGGATAGACCAATGGAACAGAATTGAAACACCAGAAATCAACCCAAACATCTCTCTCCACATACTCTTGTTTGCTCTCTCTCTCTCTCTCTCTCTCTGCCTCTTCTTCTCACTTTCTGTAACTCTGCCTTTCAAATAAATAAATAAATAAATCTTTTAAAAAATATTCTCCTGCTTGCTTGAAGTGAGGTTATCAGGATGGCCACATAGGAACATATTACCTTTCTACTGTTAAAGGAATAATGGATCTCACTGAGGAACTGTGGTTTTTCAACTTACTATTATTGAATTCTTTATTTGGAGGACGGTTAACCTTATGATTATAAGGAAAATTGAAAGTATATCATTAAAAAATTAAGAGAAAAATGGGAGTGAAGGAGTGAGGGAGGAAGGGAACGGTGGGAAGCATCATCCTGCTCTTAATATTGTATATATAAAATACATGAAATTTGTTTCATTTTTATAAGTAAAAAAATCTTAAAGAGTAAAAAAAAAAAGAGACAGATCTCGTTGAATAGTCATGAAAGAACAAAGTCCTGAAACAAACACACATAATTCAGAGCCCCCTCCCAAAGAGTGAAAAGCTGGAGGAAACAGGATTGCTTTAAATGCTTTTGAGAGAAACCAGCACCGAAGAACATGAAATCCATCAAGCCTCAACTTGCTTTCAGAAAATCCCTAATTAAACAATGAAGCTGAATTTCACCAGGCACAAAACAAATCTGATCTTAATGACTTTATCAACAGCATGGATTTTGTTTTGGGTCAGTTTTAATATGGGCTTCCCTACTGTTTCATATGTTAGGTTCTTTCTCCTTATGATAATGTGACAAGAAGCAATAAGTTTATTTTAAATTTTACATCTAAAACAAGGTCATTCATGGTCTAATGTCTTAAATAAAGTGATTGTTTTTATCTGAACTTGTGCATTAGTGCTGAGGCATGACGTCAACACAAGACTTTCAGCACCAGAGAAGGAAGAGAAAACAATTAGATGTTGATATTTCTAATGCTAAGTAAAATGATCTAAAATGTTTAAAATTAAAAATATAGCTGCTAAGTTTGCTCTCAAGGTGTGGGCAATCACACACACACACACACACACACACACAATTACAAGACTGACAGTTTAATATCTCCTTAACCAATGAAAGTGACTCTGTTTATGTTAGGAAAAAAAAAGCCAAGTAGAAAGGTCATTATGTTGTGTCTGCAGCTCTCATGCCTAATATGTGAGTCTCATTTATAAGTAGAGGGGAAAAATCAATAATCCTTTTAAGTTGCCTTGGATTCCAAGTGGAAAATGCTTTAACCCAATGCAATGTGGTGACTTAGAGCTGCTGCAACATATTTTACAATGTGCTTTTACCAAGAATCGCAGCTCACTTCAATAGCATTTAATTGTGTAATGTTGAATTCGTCTTTGCTGTTGAGGAACAGGAAGGCAGTCACTGCTTTCTGAAAATTTAAAGCTCACATTTATCCATTGTTTTGTATCATCTTGATTATAATTTTTGATTTTATATAAATTATCTGTAAGACTGAGTCAAGAAACAAAGTTATAGCAGCTCAGGAATAAAACATGTGAAGTTTTTAATTATGTTCAATGAATAGAGTCAACGTTCTGTATCCATGGGTTCCATATCCAACAAACTGAGGATCAAAATTATTTGGAAAAAATGTATATCTGCTCAACATTTATGGACTTTTTTCTTGTTATTATTCCCTATTATAACCACTAGTTAACAGAATTTACATTGTATCAGCATATATGGTATTATAAGTAATCTAGAGATTATTTAAATTATATGGGAGTATGTGTGAAGGTTTCATGCATACACAATACCACTTTGTGTAACTGACTTGAGCACATGCAGATCTTGGTGTCTGTGGGGGACCAGGAATCAATCTCTCCTTGGTGCTGAAGGATGACTGCACTACTATTTACTGAGCACCAATTATTTCTATGGTCTTATGTATTGAGTGGAGCAGAAGACAAGGAATGAGCAAGAAAGTCTGTAATATGAAGATCTATGTAAATGCCATGTCAGAAAAAGAAGAAAAGAAACTGTTCAGAGTTCAAACATTCAGAAGAGCTCTGCTCCTGACACATAATGCAACAGCCTTAAAGAATGGACAACTATTTTATACAAGGAGGCAAGGGAGTACTTGTTCATGTGGGGATACGTATATTCGTGAGTAAAAGTGAAGTTGGGATACAAATCAGACCTGTCTCAATCTGGACCCCAGGCAACAGAAGTAAATGGATTTCCAAAGAAAGTGAAGAACAAGTTATGAAGGGTTTTAAATATGGTGCTTTCCTGAGAAAATTGGTAACATGGTTAATGCACAAAGCCAGAAAGAAGATTACTCTGGTATTAGAGCAGAAGATGATTATTGTGATCAAAAAGGATTGATAATAGAGAGTAAGGTAAGAGAAAACAGCAATTATAGTTTAGACATCAGATGCTTTGGATACAAGTGTGTTATGTGCTGATCAATTAAAGAAGTAATTAGTCTCCTGGAACAAATTTTGTTTTTATGTCCCCAAAGTTGGAATTCAAGTCCCACTTCTGTCATGAAATATATGGGCTTAGTAAGAGTAAATAAATAAGTGGAACTATATGCCAGGCATTCTATGTACAGTATCTAGTATTCACAGCACCTCTGCAGAGAGGCATCAATACTTAATTCTACAGAGTAGGAGATAAGGCACAGTGAGTGTAGCTAACTGGTCAAATGTCACAAAATTGATAAGTAGCCAAGTTCGGATTTGAGCCCAATATCTCTGATCAAAGCCAGGGTACATCCAATCCCAGTTTTGAGACAATTCCTCCCCTGCCTTAGCTCCATGGCTTTTCTCATATTTCTTAAAATGAAACAATTAAATGCATCAATTTCTTTTTATTTTTATTTATTTATTTTTGCAAGTCAGAGTTAGACAGTGAGAGAGAGACAGAGAGAGAGATATAGACAGTGAGAGAGAGACAGAGAGAAAGGTCTTCCTTTCATTGGTTCACTCCCCGAATGGCTGCTATGGCCAGCACTGCACCGATCCCCGAAGGCAGGAGCCAGGTACTTCCTCCTGGTCTCCCATGTGGGTGCAGGGACCCAAGCACTTGGGCCATCCTCCACTGCACTTGGGCCATCCTCCACTGCACTCCCAGGCAACAGCAGAGAGCTGGACTGGAAGAGGAGCAATAGGGACAGATTCTGGCACCCCAACTGGGACCAGAACCCAGGGTGCCGGTGCCACAGGCGGAGAATTAGCCAAGTGAGCCATGGCGCCGGCCCATCAATTTCTTTATCAATAGATAAGAATAATAAAATCAAACTTACTGGGTCTTTATACAATTAAATTTGTAAATTTTTTTTTTATTTTTTATTTATTTGAAAGACAGAGTTACACAGAGAGGTGGAGACAGGGAGAGAGAGAGTCTTCCATCCTCTGGTTCACTCCCCAGATAGCTGCAACAGCTGGAGCTGCGCTGATCCAAAGCCAGGAGCTTCTTCCAGGTCTCCCATGTGGGTGCAGGGACCCAAGGATCTGGGCCATTTTCCACTGCTTTCCCAGGCCACAGCAGAGAGCTGGATTGGAAGAGGAGCTGTTGGGACTAGAACCAGCTCCCATATGGGATGCTGGCACTTCAGGCCAGGACTTTAACCCGCTGAGCCACAGCGCCAGCCCCTATACAATTAAATTAAAATTACAGCATCATACCGCTCTATAAATTGAGTTTTTTAAAGAAGTAAGGAATTAAGGAGATGAGAAATGAGTGTCTATAAAATTTTAATGATACTTCTTTATATACAAAGATTACCACATACCATAGAGAAAGAAAACATTTACTTTCATCCTATTGCATCTACGTAACTCATCCCTAGTTCATTTTGTTATATATAGATCTCATTCTTTATAGTTCCTCTACCTCAGGTTATATGCTTTTATCATGAAAAATTCCCACAGTGTCTCTAAATATGAACATAGGAATGCTTGGAGCATATGTAGTATAAGTACATTCAAAATACTTCATTAATATTATACATTAAATAAAACTTAAGTATTGATTTTCATTCTCATTTATTTGGTTTCCACATGCATTGAAAAATAAGATTGGTGGGCTGGCGCCATGGCTCACTTGGTTACTCCGGCTGCGGCACCAGCATCCCATATGGGCACCGGGTTCTAGTTCTGGCTGCTCCTATTCCAGTCCAGCTCTCTGCTGTGGCCCGGGAGGGCAGTGGAGGATGGCCCAGGTGCCTGGGCCCCTGCACTCACATGGGAGACCAAGAGGAAGCACCTGGCTCCTGGCTCCGGATCGGCCTAGCTCCGGCTATTGCAGCCATTTGGGGGGCGAACCAACAGACGGAAGACCTTTCTGTCTCTCCCTCTCACTGTCTAACTCTGTCAAATTAAAAAAAAAAAAGAAAAAAGTAAAATAGGATTGGTGAGGAAGAAGGAGGTGAATGGTTATAGGTAGTCATAGTACAAAATTAGATACACACTACAAAGAATTGTATTAAATGTATGCATATCAACAGATGTATTTTTAAAATGTTATGATCCTAAAGTTTAGAAAGAAGATAGACAATAAAATACAATTTATATAAATTAAAAATATATATATGTTCAATAGTCGAGAAAAGGGCAGTTCAAAGTCATCACATCTCAAAGTGTCAATTTCACTTCTATAGATTACCTTTTAGGTGCTCTGTGAGTTACCACAGATCAGGGAGAACAATTTGACCTTTTGAGACTTGTTTCACTAAGTATGATGTTTTTCAGTTGCATCTATTTTGCTGCAAATGACAGCATTCCATTTTCTTTTTTACTGCTGTGTAGTATTCCATGATGTATATATCCCACAATTTCTTCATGCAGTTTCAGTTGATGGACATTTGGGTTGATTCCATATCTTAGCTATTGTGAATTTAACTGCAATAAACATGGGGGTACAGGTAACTCTTTCACATATTGATTTCATAGGAACTTTTTTTTCATACTATTTGTTGAACTCTTTATTTGTATAGAGTTAATCTTATGTGCATAAAGTCAATTGAAAATATAACTTAGCAAAAAATAAGAATGGGAATAGGAGAGAGGAGAAGGGTGGGAGTGCGGGTAGGGTTGGAAGAATCACTATGTTCCTAAAATTGTATTTATGAAATGCATGAAATTTGTATACCTTAAATTAAAGATTTCTAGAGAAAAATGAAAACACTTGAGTTTTCCACACATATTAAAAAAATAAAATAGAAAAAATACTGTAAATATGTCTCTCGGAGCAATAAGAAACTCTGCTGCTGCAAATTATATTATTTACTACAGAATTCCCAGAGATGTACAGATTATTTATATATATATACACACACACACATATGTATATACACACACATACATATATATAAAGATATATATACAAATGTATATATAAAGATATATATATATAATATATATAAAGAATGAACAAAATTCACCATAATAAAATAGAACTGTGGTGACTTTTATATATATTATATTATATATATTATATTATATATTATATATATTATATACATATATAAAAGTATATATGTAATATATACATATATACACATATATAATACATATACATATATATATTCACCAGAAACATGTATTTTGGAAGGACACATAGAAACAAAGTCACATTAAACCCAGCAGAATATCTGCCTCTGGTAGAGAGGGGAAGGGCATGGGATTTGAAAATATAATGGAATGAATCATTAAAGCAAGTATATCTCTGTGGGCCAATGATTGTAATGTACCACAAAATGCGTGCTATGATTAGTCAACTTTCTGTACCTGAAATCAGTTCAAAAACTCTCAAAGAGGAGTGAGTCCTAGTCTGAGTCAAAATTTTTTTGTATCAAAATGTGGACAGTATCTGGAAATACCAGGTGCTTTATTAAGCAGGATAACTGAGAAATAAAGCATGGAGAAGTCAGGATATAAAGCTGTTTCTCTAGCCTCGGATTTTATGTATTTGATTTATTTCCTTAGGTTGACAGCTTCCCATTGGTGGCAGCAGGAATCGGGCAAGAGAACAGTGACCTTTGGAATCAAGAATTGCTGGATTAAATTTCAAATTTCATCTCCTATTTGTTGTGAATACAGGACCATGATAATCAGTCTCATTTTTTAAAATTATTTAAGGTATTCACGTATTTCTTTCCTTGAGGTTGCCCTCATTCATTCACTTAGCAAATATTGAGTGATACAATACTGTGGGTGTGGGTCATGTATTAGATGTACAAAAATGGAGAAGGCATAACCTAAACCTGGAATTAAATAAAAAAATTGTGTGTTGAGAAATACAGTGATTAAAGTTCATACTGAGTGATCAAGAGACAGAAAGAAGGAGACTTAGAGTGACACATTTTTTTAGACAAGATCTTTAATATTGTCATGTAGATTCAATAGGGAGATAAGATGCCAAGCTCCAAGAGAATCTCATTGTCTGAATAAAATTGCTGAATTGCTGATTATGATCATTCCAAGGATTAGAATTCGCAAATGAGTATTTTAGTTGATTCTTCATTGTATAATTTTATTTTGCAATAAGTTAATTTTTAGTTCCTAAAATACAAAGCTATGAGGCTATGTGAGTACTTCAAATAAGTTTGTGAAAAATGAAATTAAAAAATAAGCTTATTTTAATGAAAAAGTTTTTGAAATCCATAAAAGCTTTTTCATAATATGGATTTCTCTGAAATTTTTAAGCCACCTCATCTGTACGTATTTCATTTTTTTGTACTAAATGAAGTTGTTTTAATTCCATTATGCCTGAAGTTTTTCAAAGTACTCTTTGCTATGATAGAACTGCCCATGTGACTCCTACATCTGATCCATTCCTAAAGTACTTCTCTTTTATGTGTTGCTTATTTTGCTGCACTCTGCTAGGGGAAGCAATTGGCCAGTGTGGAGCTAATCTCGTGTTCCATAAGGTGAAGATGACTCCTTTTTAGGGCCTTCCAATCTCTGGAAATTATTTTTCTAAACTCTGATTTAACCCATCCATATTTTCTCAGTGTTTGCCTTTCCTGTTCATATTAAGTGAATATTGTTTTAAATACACATTCACAATCTGTGCATATCTGTATATGCATATATATTTATAGCATGTATATATCAGTATATACTGCTTTTTCATTAAAAAAAGAAAATAGGTAAGAGTATGTTTGGACAGACTGCTACAAACTCAATGTGTGATAGTGATGTAAAAAATATTTTTCCTTTACAGCCTCTACTGAAATAGCAAGACTTTCCTGAAACAACATTTAGTGTTTTTCTTTGAAACAAACCCATGGGTTTATTTAGTAAAAGCTCATGATTTTTTTTATTCACCCATATCCTTTTCACAGCTGTTCCATGCCAAAGGAAATATGGCTAAGGCAGCTTAGGAATAGCTTTGGTTGCCTGTAAGACACAATGGATATTTTTTGCTTAGGGTTCGAAGGGGGGAATTGGAAAAATCCGCATGTGTACTCTTGGGGAAGGATTGGCAAGGCACAATTTTTAAACATTTGATAAATGATAACTCAGACTTTTAAAAATGCCTAGTCTTCAAATTGATAACAACTCAAATTTAGCTCCAAAGTGTCTTTAAAAAGAGGAAATCTAAGTCCTAAAAATTTTAAAAAGCCCAGTGGCAATAGTGAAGCTGGTATTGATAAAGCAATTAAATAGATCTACTCCCTGTATATTCACTTTTATGGTTCAAAAGAGTTTAAGATGTAGTAGACCCTGGAACTTTTTTTTCCTTACTCTAAGTATCAAAGTGCTTGAAATAAAATATGTTTATGATGAACCTGTGAGAATAGATTTCTACTGACTTTAGAAAACATTAGGATTTAGAACTTGCTCTGGTGGCAATAAAAGTGTTGCATTTTACAGAACTATATGAGTTCCATGTGGATAAGGTTAAAAAAGTAGTATATTGGTGCCAAAAAATGGTTATCAAAATATTAAGGTACACATAATATATAGAATAAATAGCTTGTCTAAAATGTATTCAAGTCACAGTGGGTTACCTTTTCCATCTTCTTTTTTAGAAAACTAATAACTAACAATTCCACACTTTTCTATGTGTCCAATGTGAATATAAACAGTACAAATTAGAGTTGTACTCTTCCGATTTTTTCAGGCAACTGAGCTATGAGCTAGCCAGTTTTAATAACTGAATGAAATAAAATAAAAAACAGTCAATAAAAGAAAAGAAGATATTATATTGAAAAATCTGTTGTGATATAAAGATCCCATCTTTTAAAAACGGGTTGCAATAGAAGGCAGATATTATTTGCAAATTTTTGTGGCTTTACAAGAAAATAAATATTAATCATGTTAGCTACCATGAACAAAGAACACTAAGAATTCTTTTCTCTGTGTTTTTGTATTTGTTTCAGACATACTGTAAAGTTCCCACTTTCTCTGGAATGTCTGAATGGGCGTTCCAATGCCTGGCAAGTATTCAAAGAATGTTAGGTGACTTGTTTTATATTGGCTTTGAGTGTTCTTTTTTCATATGTGCCAAAGTTCAAATGTGGTCTGGTGATTGACCACAGATATCTCATCAGCCTTGACTTTAGATCCAGCATTTCTGATACCAAATGTCTATTTGGTAATGGTAAATGCCTAACAGGGTCATTTTTCAGCTTTATTTAATATGTTATCAATAATCACTTAATAACATAGGTTATCATCACATTCAATTTCAGAAACACAGTAAAGTATGTTCTCTGAATTTATTTTTGATCTCTGAATATGCAGTATAAATAGATTATTCTAATGTAAACTGGTGTGAAAAAATTCCCTTATATTTTTACTATGTTGAGATTTTCTTTGTTCTTTTTTGATTTATTTTTTAAAATTTTATTTAAGATATAACATTTCATGTTTTTTCCTATATATAGATTCAGGAACTTAGTGATGCTTTCCACCAATAAGTTAAAACACAAAGACAATATTTCAAAAGTAAAATACTTCTGTAAGTAATGATCTTTATAAAATTGCGTATTTATAGGATGATTAAGAACTTCAAGTAATTAAAATGAGGAGAGTATGTACAGCATAAAACTAGTTAAAAAGGGGTTCAATTATTTAATTGCAGCTAAGACAACAACTAAAATATGATTCTTTCAAAAAGAGCCCAAGTTGTTAATTTTTTGCAACTTATAATACAAAATTATAAGCAGAATATGTAACCAAAACATACTTAATAAATCTGAAAGCAAGAACTCTTTACATTTCAATTCCTTATAGCTCTGAACCAATGCGCAATAAACATTTAAAGTTTGTGGAAATCCTTGCATAAACTGCCAAGAATTTTCAGCATTAAAGATAAAGAATTTATGAGGATTTCCCAAGCTGTAGATCTTAGCTACAAATTCTACAAGATAAAATGTATGAAAAAGTCATCCAGAATTCTATTATTCTTTGCACAATAGTAGTAGTATGACTTTGAAGTCAATGTCGTCTTCTTAAAATTGAGTTGAGTGTCAATCACATGAAGGTTTGTGATGGCATTAACCATATTCCTGGTGCAGTGTAACACAGAGGAGGCTATCCCCTTGCCTCACCAGAAAAGTCTGAATGAATTTGGGTTGTGGAACAAATATCTGTGGTTCTGGGACTGTGTGATTTAAATGGAGCCTTCTAAGGTACTTTTTGGTGGTTGTAACTGTTTTAGACTTTGGCGGTTTTTAGTCATGACAGGGCTGCTTGCTGTCTCCTAAATCAAAGCAGAATTTAGCAGAGGCTTGCAACAGCTCAGGTCAAGCACTTTGGGGACAGAGGAAAGTAAAGTGGCTTCCTTTTTTGGAGAAAAGTTGTCACTCAGCTTTTCACACTGGATTTAAAGTCAACAAGCATAGTTAATTTTTTCTGTAGTTAGGGCAGTTCATCTGAAGCAATGATGGGATTACAACCTTTTTTGGCAAGATGTCTTCCCTCTAACTGGGGATGCTAGTGTAGGAGCTATAACATGCTTTGTTCCTCTTTCTCTGCTGGATTTCAGAGTATCTGTGCTATGTGTAGTTATCCTCACTTATCTGAAGTTTTCCCTCACTCAATCTCCAGACAAGTGGTTGTCCTTTGTTTTTCTAATATTTTCTATGGCTGAGTGAATGAAGGTACTCTCTTTGGCCACTATTTGGCCACCTTGAGCCCATTCCTGAGAGGCATAATAGTCAGAAATACTTGTTTTATCCATTTTACAGATTTATGAACTTGTTATATATGTAAATTCAAAGATAATGGAAAGTATTCTCTTATGGTGAGAGGCATCATATGAAGTTTGTACATAGTTTTTTTGTTTTCCTTCCCTAAAAGTCAGGGCGTTAAGTGAAGAGTTATGTAAGGGGAAGTATTTGACTCACCGGAATGACATTACTTGTCTGCATCTCATGTTGCAGTGTCTGTGTTTGAGCCCTGGCTCCATCTCTAATTCCAGCTTCCTGCTAGCACGCACACTGGGAGGCAATGGTAATGGGTTAAGTAGTTGGGTCCTCACCAATGGAGACCCAGATTGAATTTGCAGCTCATGGCTTCAGCCTGGCCAAGCCTTATCTGCTGTGGCCATTTAAGAAGTGAACAAGCAAATGGAAAATGTCTGTCTGTTTCTGTACTTCTGTTCTTCTGCCTTTCAAATAAATGGAAAAAATGATATGGATTTGCTTTTTTAAAAGAGCTTTGTGAACAATGGAATGTAAAAGTTGTTTTCAAATTTGGAATCAGACTAAGATGCTTGGTTTAACCATTGCTATTCAAAAAAGTTCTGGAAGTTGTAGCCAGAGCTATTAGGCAAGAAAAAGAAATAAAAGAAACAAGTTGGAAAGGAGGCAGTCAAACTATCCATATTTGTAGATGATGTGGTTATATAGGGGAACCAAAAGACTCCACCAAGAGATTATGGGAACTCATAAGAGAGTTTGGTAAAGTTGCAGGCTATAAAATCAAACACAAAAATCAACATCCTTTGTTTACAAATACAATGGCTGTTCTAGAACTTGTAAAATCTGTCCCATTCATAATAGCTACAAAAATTTTAAATATCTTAAAATACACTTAATCAAGGAGGTGAAAGATCACTACAGTAAAAATTATAAAACATTAAAGACAGAAATAGAATAAAACAAAAAAATGGAAGAATCTTCCATGCCTGTGGATTGTAAGAATTAATATTACCAAAAGCATTTTACAGATTCAACATGACCCCAATCAAAGTACCAAGCATTCTTTACAGATTAAGAAGAAATGATGGTAAAATCATATAGAAACACTAAGCAATCTGAATTGCTAAAACAATCTTAAACAACAAAAACAAAGCCAGAAACATTAAAATACCACATTTCAAGACATGCTACAGGGCAATTATCATCAAAACATCCTGGTACAGGCACAAAATAGATATGTAGACCAATGGAACAGAATAAAAACTGCAGAAATCAATCCACACATCTACAAACGGTTAATCTGTGACAAAGGAGCTAACATCAATCCCTGGAGAAATGAAAGTGTCTTCAACAAATGGTGGGGGCAAAATTGAATCTCCATGTGCAGAAAAATGAAACTAGACCCCTAATTTACACCATCTATAGATATCAACTCAGAATGAATCCATGTTCTTAATCTACAAATTGATACCATCAATTTACTGGAGGAAAACATCAGGGAAACTTTGCAAGATACTGCCATCAGCAAAGACTTCCTGGAAAAGATCCCTGAAGAACAGGCAATCAAAGCAGAAATAGACAAGTGGACTTATATCAAGCTAAGCTTCTGTACTGCAAAGGAAACACTCAACAAAATGAAGAGGCAACGGACAGTATGGGAGAAAATATTTACAAATGATGAGGTTGATAAAGGATTTATATCCAGAATCTATAAAGAGCTCAAGAAATTCAACAACAGGGAAACGAACAATCCAGGTAAGAAATGGGCAAAGGACTTAAACAGGCATTTTTCAAATTATAAAATACAAGTGGCCATCAGATACATGAAAAAAAGCTCAGGCTACTAGCCATGAGGGAAATGCAAATCAAAACCACAATGAGCTTTCACCTCATCCCAGTTAGAATGGTTGTCATACAGCAATTAAAAAACAATAAATGCTGGTGAGGATGTGGGGGGAAAGGTACCCTAATCCATTGTTGGTGGGAATGTAAACTGGTAACAGCCATTGTGGAACACAGTATGGAGATTCCTTAGTAATCTGAAAATAGATCTACCATATGACCCAGCCATTCCACTCCTAGGAATTTACTCAAATGAAATGAAATCAACATATGAGAGAGTTATTTGTACCCCCATGTTTATTACAGCTCAATTAACAATAGTTAAGATATGGAATCAACCCAGATGTCCATGATCCGTTGACTGCATAAGGAAAATGTGATAAATACACTATGGAGTATTACTCAACCATGAAAAAGACTGAAAACTTATATTTTGCAACAAAAATGTGTGCTGCTGGAATGCTTGGTGACATAAGCCAGTCCCCAAAAGAGAAATATACATTTTCCCTGATCTGTGGTAACTAATAGAGTACAAAAAATATAAATGTAATATATATGATCAAAATTGATATTTTGAGGTTACAGTTTTGTCTACAGCTCTTGTCTATACTGTTGAGGAACATTGTTTTTTCTTATACTATTTGTTGAATTCTTTACTTAGTGGAGGGTTATGATAATAAAAAATTAGAAAATAAGAAAATAGGTAGAGTGTGAGTGGGAGCTTGGGTGGGAGGGAGGGTAAGTTTGGAATTATTGCTAAGCTCTTAATTCTGATATATGTATCACATGAAATGTATTAACCTTATTTTAAAAAAAGGTCTCCCATGTGGGTAGCAGGAGCCCAGTTAACTGAGCATTCACTGTTGCCTCCAATGGTTTGCATTAACAGGATGCTTATGTCAGGAACAGAGCCAGGAATTACACTTAGATATCCTCAAATGTCAACCACTAGGCTAAACATCCTCCATCTTCCTTATATCAGTAAGTTGACAAGAGGGTTTCTTTAATATAATGAAAAGGCTTCTTTACATTGTTTCAGTGTTGTGTGTTACATTGCCTGATTTTAAAATGTTAATTTAACTTTGAAATATAGGGATAAGTCCTTCTTTATCATGACACATTTCTCCTTTTATGTATTTTTGGATTACTTTACACATGAAGCATCTCTGTGTTCATGTTTATGAATTTAATTGATCAATTGTTGTCATGAAATAAAACTTTTGCTTATGCTTTCTGAAAGAGTTTCTATAGGATGAGTGTCATTTCTTCCTTGAGTATATAAAAGAAGGCACTAGTGAAGCCTTGGAGATTTTTAGTGGAAAAGTTTTCAAATTGTGCTTTTAATTTAATTAATGTACTATTTTCATTCTTGTTTATTTTTGCTTTACAGTTCTACTTCTTAATGTAAAAATAATTAAATAAAAGTTGTTTCAGCTAAGATACTGTGGGATTATGCAAATATTCTGTTCCTTGTCAAATAGTGACCTGTTAATTTTGGCATCCATTGATGATTCTTTCATGAATGAATTACCATTAAGATGTTTGTCAAATGATTATTTTGACTCCACTACTCTTTCTACATAGATTAGTTGGCATTCTATTGTAAAAGAGAAATTTCTCTTTATCCCAGTTTTATTCAAGGGGTGATAGTACAATATCATCAGTATTAATTTTAATGCTAAAATTTTCCCAGGTTTAATCACTAGAGTCCTTTCAGATCAACTAACCCTTTCTCTGCTGAAGCATCCTCATAAGTCTTTTCTGTTTTAAGTGTTTTCTTGAATTATCTTTCTTTAAAAATGTTTATTTATAAAGGAGAGTAAACAAGTGAGAAAGTGTGAGATAAGTAGATAGATGAGATAGATAGATAGATCGAAAGATAGATCTTTCGTCTGCTGGCTCACTCCCCAAATGCTCACAAAAGCAATCCTGGGTCAGGCCTAGTCCAATAACTTGGAATGTTATCTAAGTCTTCAACCTGAGTTTTAAGATCCAAATACTTGAGCCTTCAACTGCTGCTTCCCAGGATGCATTAGCAGGAAACTGTATGGGAAACAAATTAGCTGATATTTGAAACAACACTCCGATGTGGGATGTGGGTATCCTAAACATCAGCTGAATCTCCTGTGCCACAATACCTATACCTTCCCCCCAAATTTTTGAATAAACTTTGTTCCATTCTTCTGTGATAGAATGCTCTAAGTTAATCTTAATCTTTTCTAGCCCATGACCTAGAATCAAACCACTTCCTTGAGAAACTGCTTTAGTGGAGAATAGATTTAATGGAGAATAGATTTAGAAAATAAAATATGGGGACTAGTGTGTATTCTTTATTTCCAGTTTGCAAATATTTTTAGAATTTCTTAGAGTACAGTTATAAAATACATACAGGTAAGCCCAAACTCATATATAGCAATTTTAATGTACCTATAATCCTATTAAAATCCATAAACTCACACTTATGTTACCAATTTACTATAGTATTTTTCTCTTTCATGTTTGTATTTTCTGTTTTAATTTTAAATTTTTATTTATGATTTTCATTTTATTAGAAAGGCAAAGAGAGACAGAGAGCAAGAGACAGAGAGACAAAAAGAGATTTTCCATTCATGGGTTCACTACCCAAATGCCAACAAGAGCAGGGGCTAGATAAGGCGAAGTCAAGAGCCAAGAACACAATCCATGACAAAGAGTGAGATAAACATATACTAAAAATCTGCATGTATGGTTATTATAGTAAGAAGAATCAGAAACCATCTTTCAAAAAAGTAATGGGATTCCATCAAGGCACAGAAGCTGAAGAGATTGATGAACTTAAAGCAGTCATGTAGTCAAGAATAAGATACATCTGGGAGGAAAATGATGTGTCAGAGAGTGTCACCTCTTACAATACCTTGACATTAAATCAAGAGCCTGGAACCACTGAAAGACCTTGGATATAGAATAAATGCTAAGAGTGACTGAAGAAAAGGCAATTTGGGATAAATTGAATTATAGCAAAATAGTGAAGTTTCTTGAGTCCTCAAGTTTATGGATTGAAATGCACAGCTACCAAATATGGAAGTGGTGGAAGATAACCACACAAGTATACAATGAGAGAATTATATACAAATAACTTTCAATGTCATTATAAATCATATAACTAGACTCTTTATAGTAGGGTATAGAGTTAATAAAACATGAACTACTTGTCATGGCCATGTGCCACTGAATGACATGTTTCATTTCAAATACTTTTTAAAAACTGATTTGACCAGTTTGCATTCCCACCAACAGTGGGTTAGTGTCCCTTTTTCCTCACATCCTCTCCAGCATCTATTGTTGCTAGATTTCTGAATGTGAGCCATTCTAACTGGGGTGAGGGGAAACCTTATTGTGATTAAGCCACTATGGAAGTCAGTCTGGAGATTCCACAGAAACCTGAATATAACCCCACCATAAAACCCAGCCATACCACTCCTTGGAATTTACTCAAAGGAGATTAAATTGGCAAACACAAAAGCTGTCTGCATGTTAATGTTTATTGCAGCTCAATTCACAATAGCTAAGACCTGGAACCAACCCAAATGCCCATCAACAGTAGACTGGATAAAGAAATTATGGGACATATACTCTATAGAATACCATACAGCAGTCAAAAACAGTGAAACCCGGTCATTTGCAACAAGATGGAGGAATGCTGAGTGAATTAAGCCAGTCCCAAAGGGACAAATATCATATGTTCTCCCTGATCGGTGACAACTAACTGAGCACCAAAGGGGCAACCTGTTGAAGTGAAATGGACACTATGAGAAACAGTGACTTGATCAGCTCTTGTCCTGATTGTTGATGAATAACTTAATACTTTATCCCTTTTAGTATTTTTTTTGTTTTGTTCTAGTACTATTGGTTGAACTCTGTAATTAATACACAATTATTGTTAGGTGTTTAAATTTTAACTGAAAAGTGATCCCTGTTAAATATAAGAGTGGGAATAAGAGAGGGAGGAGATGTACAATTTGGGACATGCTCAGTCGAACTTGCCCCAAATGGTGGAGTTAGAAACATGCCATGGATCCCAATACAATCCCATCAAGGTGGCATGTACCAATGCCATCTCACTAGTCCCAGTGATCAATTTCAGTTCACAACTGATCATAATGATAGGACTAAGAACCAAAGGGATCACATAAGCAAGAATAGTGTCTGAAAATACTAGCTGATAGAATCAAAAAGGGAGAGAATGATCCATCATGGGAAGCAGGATACACAGCAGACTCATAGAATGGCAGATGTCCTAAATAGCACTCTGGCCTCAGAATCAGCCCTTAAGGCATTTGGATCTGGCTTAAGAGCCCATGAGAGTATTTTGGGCATGGAAAGCCAAGACACCCTGGGGAAAAAAAAAAATCTAAATGAAAGGTCTCTGCGAGTGAGATCCCAGTAGAAAGAACGGGGCCATCAAAGAAGGAGGTACCTTTCTCTGAAGGGAGGAGAGAACTTCCACTTTGACTATGACCCTGTCTGAATAAGATCGAAATTGGCGAACTCAAAATGCTTCCATAGGCTTGGCAACTCTTGACTAGAGCCTAGGGAGATTTCTGACACCATAAACAAGAGTGTCAAATTGTTAAGCCAACAACAGTAGTCACTGTGTGCTTACTTCTCATGTGGGATCTGTCCTTAATGTGTTGTCCAATGTGAAGTAATGCTATAACTAGTACTGAAACAGTCTTTTACACTTTGTGTTTCTGTGTGGGTGCAAACTGATGAAATCTTTACTCAATGTATACTAAATCAATCTTCTGTATATAAAGATGATTGAAGATGAATCTTGATGTGAATGGAATGGGAGAGGGAGTGGGAGATGGGAGGGGTACGAGTGGGAGGGAAATTATGGGGGGGGGAGCCAATGTATTCCATAAACTGTACTTTGGAAATTTATATTTACTAAATAAAAAAAGATTTCTACAATAAAAAAATTGATTTGAAACTCCCAAACATTTCTTTTTAAGGATAGCTTTGCAGGTTGTATTCCAAGTTTAAGTAATTAAGCTAAACACAGGTCTTAATGAGACTTTTGCTCCTTGGGCATGGTTTCTGCATTCACAAGTCTTTCCTTGTCCTTTTTTAAATTGTAACCCTAGACTAAGTTCCCAGGTGGGAAACATATCTTTCGAAAACATCTTGATAAATGCTCCATATACTGCTCATCTCCTCTCCTCTGTCAGCATTGGAGTGCAGAATCTCTTTGGTGAGATAATCTTCCCTGTGCTTTTCTTGTCACAGCAGATTATCTTGACCTTCTTTCTGACTGCTACTTTTCCTTCTAATTATGCGTAACACACATGCAACATGTCCTGGATTTCTCAACATCTACAGAATTTGAATCACAAAACCACAGGAAAAAGTGTGTTTGTATACTGTGACTTTAACCTAAACTTTCAGATTAGTTCCCTGTTGTTCTAAGTTCCCACTTTGCTTCTCACGAACATCCTTCTTCTATGGATGTAATTCCCTCACCGATGAGGAAATTTTGCTTGTCAATGCTCTTTCCTTTAAGGCCCTTCTTAATTCAACTTTTCTGACTGGCCATTCCAGACAATTTCCATGTAAATTAACTGTTTTGCTTTCTTGGTTCTATCTTTGCAATTGATACCACTAATACACACAGAACTCATGCTTTAGCTGGACCATGATTAATTAAGGGCATATAACTGTGGGAAGGAAAATTCCAAAGCACTAGAGAAGAAGTAAATATAACTTTATTATATAAGACTTTGGAAAGGAAGGCTGGGTTTTCTTTACTTTCACAAATATTTTTGATGAAAATAAAACGTCCAGGAGAGACCTAAAGAGGCACACCAAATCTCACGAATTTAAGAGTACACGGTGACCCGCAAACTTTTCTATAAAGAACTAGATAGTAAATACTTTAGGCTTTTTGAGTTCTAGGTTTCTGTTGCAACTACAAAACTCTACCATTCTAATATGAAAGCAATCACACATAACACATAAAGGAATAGGTGTGGTATGGCTGTGTTTCAACTTTATTTATATGAAACTACTTCAAAAAATCATGGAAATGCAATTAAAATGTTTATTTTGGTGTAAAATCTTGAAATCCATGCCTAAGTTTTTCAAAATTCAGGGCTTGACCCAGGAATTAGTTTACTAACTCCTGGGCTAAAAGTTCTTCTCAAAGAGAAAGTAAAAGTTTCAGCAGACTCCTCCATAAGGTTGATTCCAATGTTGGTTTAGTGTTTTTTTAACATTTGTCTATTATCTGCATCAACTTAGTTTCCACTGGATATTTCCATCATATATCCTATAAATACTACATCGTCACTATGTCTGAAACTAATCATTTTTAAGATCTATTAACATCAATAATCACATAATAAGTCACTTTATTTACTATTCCTAATAAGTATTTCAGTGCTCTCAATTTTCAGTATCTACTAATTTTTGGGAAAGAATTTTCCATGATTCTCTCATTTCTGCATTTCTTCTAGGCATAGATATTCACAGTTTTGTCTAGACAGTATTTTCAGGAAGGTATATGCAACAAATAGCTTTGTAAGATAGAGAGAGGCTCTTCATTCTAGAGCAGGAGATGGGTTTGCTTCTTGTTGAGTCTAATAAAGGTAATGCCTTCCTTTAGGGCAAAGATGAGTAGGTTTTCTTGTAGCCCATTCTAAGAAACTAGAGATTTTGAAGTTTGGATTTCTCAGCCGTGACACAGTCATGTGTGCAGTGTCTACCTGTTCTCATATCAGTCTCATGACTATGAGATTTACAGGTCAAGGTATGTATGAAAGTCCTGTTGCCTGCAGTACCAAAGTAATGAAGTGCTTTGTTTCTGATCCAGAAGGTTTATGCTTTCCGCTAGCAATCCTGAAACTATGAAAGACTTTTTGCCCTCATGTAGACTAAAATCACAACCCCCTCATAGTTCTTACAGTTTTTGCCAAAATTTATTGAATATTTTACATGAATTCTCTCATTTAAGTCTCATAACTCTACGAGCTAGATAGTATTATTTCCCTTCTTTGTTTTATTCTCGGTCACTGTAGGAAGACTTTTTTTCCAACATGGTGGCACATGGCCGCTCACAGCTCTTGAGTGTCCTAACTTACACTTACTTCAACCAATGGCAGATTTTCTTTCCTTAACCTAGTTTGCAAAAATATGCTAGGAAAGAACGCTGATCAACTCAGTTACTCAATAATGCTATGCTCCATCTGATTCATATTATCACATTGTTTACTTGCTCTGGAATTCAGATTGAAAATATGATTATTCAGAAGAAAGCTTCAAAGAAAATTTTAAGGTAAAAGTTGGCAAGAGAAGTCAGTATGCTTGCTCATATCTTTGTGTAATAACAAGGAATAGTATTTGGGAGGCCAAAATGATCATCCATAATTCAGAACCCAACAAAACCTAACATTCCCTTTGGAAGCCAATAAGGAAAGCATTGAACACTTGGTTGCTGGGGTACAAACAAAATTGAATGAACATTGACTGTCTTTTAAGTGTTGCTCAAAAGTCACCTGCAAACTCAGGAGTAGTTTCAACAATGATTTTTCATTTTAACTAGCAGGATAACATTCTCAACTATGAGATTCTGGAGAGGCTGATCCTCACCACACTTTCACTCTGTTTTGTAGGACTTGATTAAAAAAGACAGGAAGCCTAACAGGAGTGGTTAGTGAAATACTGAAAGTCATACTGAAAAAAAAAAAAACAAACCTGTGTTATAAATTGTTATGAAAGCCTAAAAAACACAAAAGCTTAGTATATTCGTGTGCTTAAGCCTTCATAACAAAAGCCCATGGAATGAGTGGCCTGAATGACAGAAATTTATCTTCTCAGTGTCCTGGAGAAAATTACGAGATTAAGGTGCTATCAAAGCTGGTTCCCCCCAACCCCCAACCCCAAGGCCTTCCTCCTTGGCTTGAAGGTGGCTGTCTTCTTGCTGTGTCCTCCTAAGGCCTTTTCTCTGCGCTCTCACATCTCTGGTATCTCTGTGTGTCCAAATGTCTTCCTCTTTTTTAGGGTATCAGTCACATTGGAACAGGGTTCACCTTATTGAAAGTCTTTATCTTAACTCACTTACTGATGTAAGGGCCTTAAGTCCAGATAGCCACATTCTGAGATGCTGGAGACTAGGAATTTAATGTACAAATTTTGGAGGGATCAAATTCAGCTATAATAATTGGTAATTGACATTCCAAATTGGAGAGACTCATTTTGAAGAAGAGGATTGCTGAAGAAGGGTATTAATATTCTATAAAAAGCTTTGGGAGCTGGGTGTTTGGGATAGTGGTTAAGATGCAGCTTGGCATGCCTGTGTCTCTTATGAGTGCCTGGTTTGGTTCTGGCTCCTCCTGCTTCCAATCTGGTTTCCTACTGAAACACATCCTGGAAGACAGCATTTGATGACTCAAGTACTCGGGCTCCTGTCATCCGTGTGAGACATGGATGATACATTGTTACTAAGCATGGGGTAATAGAGTACCACTTCTTGCTTCCCTTTATTGACCTTTTCTCGTAATGTTCTCATAATATCCTGGAACCAAAATTAATTTTAATTTAGTTGTAGTTGTTCCTGATTAATATAGTAATTTGTTCAGGAATTCACCCCAGGAAACAGACTCTTAAAGTGGAATTCGATATACAAAGATCTAAGGAACGATAATACCTTACTAAAGAAGATGGGACATGGATAATCCACAGCAAACTGTGTCATTATAATTAATCAAATCAAATCATTAGATGAAGCATGCATGTAGGGAGATAAGTGGCTGTCGTATTTAGTAGCTACAGCAACAACAACGATTATAAGATTGTTGGGTTCTGTGGATGTATAAAGTCCTAGAGATGTGCATATAGGAAAACAGCAAGCATGGATTATGAGGAGAAAACTTTCAATAGCTGTGGAGAACCAGAAGTCTCGTTAGTTTTGAAGGAATCCTTCATCACATGAGTTCAGGTGCAATATAGAAGTGAACACCAACAAGATTTCTTTGGAGAACAGGACTTTCATGCAGGGAATGGGGATAATTATAGAGTATGAACAGAAATGTTTCTGCTTTGTGTCAAGGCTATGTTGCATCTGCTCACTTACCTAATATTAAGTAATGCTTTTCAAATTTTGATATTAATATCAATCTCCTGAGAATCTTATTGAAATGCAGATTTAGATTCAGATTCAGTGCTGGGGAATTAGTTGGAAATGACCTATCATATTACATATTTATATTAAAGATGTTATACTAATTGAAAATTATGAACAATAATTAATAAGTACCATCCTAGGAAGTATATGCTTGCCAGAGAATAGTAGATTCATACTGAAAAAAATTCAATGCTAAGTCACATTAGTGAAAATTTTCAAGGTTCAGAGTAAGTTATCTCTTTGAAAATATGAGACAAGTTATTTTACCTCACACAATGAAAAAGATACATAGCTTGGCGGGCCTTTTTGTATTCAGAAATACACACACACACACGCACATACACTCAGTTTGTGATCCTTCTCCAACCTATTTACTCATCTGGACCTGGGAGGGTTCCAATATTGACTTGGATCTTGAATATGAAAAAGCTGTGTAACAAGACTGGTTTTGTGCTAATAACGTAATACATCCAGTGACTTTTGAAGTATTTGACAGACAATAATTCTTGATTTAAAGCTCTTCCAAACTCAAAAAAGAGAAATCACATTTCAGATATCTCTGATTTCAGAGAAATGCAATGTTCTTCTAATTATCTATCAATTATTTTCATTTGAAAAGTTTTTTGCAACTCATAACTGGGCTGTGGTAGAAAGCTAATGCCTGACCTTGTAAACACTGTGTGAACCATACTATCCAACACGACTGTATGCTGCCTGATCAACCTAACACAAAATTAATATGTACAGCAGCCTAACTATAAAAATGGAGGTAGAACATAAAAGAGTGAGCTCGATCTTCTTTGAGAAACACAAGTAAACAGCACAAATGGATGACTCCATTTAATTGGTTGCCTATTTCACTGCTTTGTAATTATAAATAAGGTACAGGAATGAACCTGATTTACTTACAGATCTATTTATTTTTCTAGCACCAGCTAGAACTAGACAGCAGCTCTCACATGTATCCCAAGAAGACAGTGATTGTAATGGATGTCATGGTTCAGTGCTCGGATTCTGTATTCCAGGACTGAAACATAATCATCCTTTGGTGTCCACAGGGGATTGGTTCCAGGACATGCCCTGCTGACACCGAAATACTCAGTCAAGTTGCTTACATAAAATGAAATATATTTTCATGTAGCTTTTGAAATCTCCTTCTATACATTAACTCATCACCAGATTATTATCTCTTACACAAGGTAAAGAATACAAATAGTTGCATACTGTATTGTTTAAAGAATAATAACAATGAAAGAAGCCTATATTTGTTCTGTAATGATGAAATTTTTCCCTAAATATTTTCAATCTGCACTTGAATGAATTCATGGGTGTGGAACCCACAGATATGGAAGCAATAGACATGTAGGGCTGACTATTTTGCCAACCGTCTTGGATTCTATCAGGTCTCAACTGAACTCATGTTGAGGATTTGCACTTAATTGAAGAAAGACTACCTTTGTGGAAGAAGAGCGCTCCAAAAATGATCAATAGAGGTGTATAAAGGCCTGCTTCTTTGCTATGGCAGAGACCATCTTTGAGTAACTCTCCCAGCTCTGAAGTTTGCCATGTAACCAATGGAGGCCTTGGTCTTGACTGTATCGCTGCTCAGATACTCCCATCGTTCATTACTACTTTTTTTTTTTTCCCTCAGAGCTGCTAATCTAAAGCACTTCCACTTTCTGAACACAAATATCAAAGTCTGCTTCCAAGGATACTAAATCTGTGACAGAAGGTGCCAAGAATGGTGAGAACTGAGGACTTGGCAGAGTGCAAGTGGAACATGGAATAAATAGGTTGTGACATTCACAACTATGCTTACCAACTTAGGTCTCTTAACTCTCTATAGAAACACACTTTGCAGCTACTTTATGTTGCTTTATTTCTTCTATGTCTCCATCAAATTTTCATGAGGAATAATACTTGTATATAATATCTCAGGTTTCAGGTGTGAAGTGTAACTGGAATAATGTTACCACAGTGTTATGGTACCTAACCATTTGTGGATGTTCCCAATGGGGGGAATAAAATTTTCTAAGTGAATGATGAATAAGAATGAATTCTACCTTTGCCGGGTAACTTCTGGTCCCTTCTAGATGTACTGTCTACTCTTTTCTGCCCTACTCTGTGCCCTGAAAGACTAATCTACATGGACCACATCAACAAGCTCTTTGGCCTCTGTTTTATGGGTGGTTCATCCAACAAGATCTCCATAGAAGATATGAGAAAGGAAGGAGAGGAAGTGGGTTACTTTTTTGCCTTCTTTCATGTGTGGTTGTTTTGGGCTTACTGTTTCTACCAGATCTTTTCCTTTCAAGGCAGCCTTCTACATTGAGGCACTGTGTTCTTGATATTTCCTATACCATTCCTTTTATAAATAGTTCTTAAATTTATTTATTTATTTATTTATTTATTTATGGGGGGGAGAGAGAGAGAGAGAGGAGAGAGAGAATCTTCCAATCACTTATTCACTCCCCAAATGCCTGCAACAGGCCAAACCAGGAGCTGGGAATTCCATCTGGATCTCCCACAGTGGTATTAGGGACCCAATTACTTGAGCCGTCACCACTGCTTTCCAGAGTGTGTATTGCTAGGACGCTGTGATTGGAAACAGAGCTGACAGGTGAACCCACATACTCTGATATGGGCTGTGGGTGTCTCAGGTGATTTCTTAACTGCTAGGCCAAATACCTACCTCTCAACTCTACTTGAATAGTCCTAATTTGAATGTATTTTCTGCTACGACATTGACTAACACACTTGGAGAACCAAAAAATGTTACCTTTCAACTGTACATGTCTAATAATTTTCAATTATGCAAATTGAAATTTATTTGTATTTTCCATTAAAGAATAAAATATACTTTAATCCAAAACCCTTTGGTTGTTTAGCCTATCTTTTCCAGTTCACTTTTTGCTTTGAATATTTTAATTGTATTTAGTCAGCATACTCATAATTCCTCAAGAATATTTATAAAATTGATATTTTTATTCAAAATACTACATCTGCAGACAGATCCAATAAATTATCATAAAGATTCATTTTCAATTATCCTTATATACAGAAGGTAAATTTAATATATATAAGGAAAGATTTCAATAGTTTGACCCACACAGATACACAAAGTATAAAGTACTGTTTGAGTACTAGTTATATCGTTAATTCACATAGTACAACATATTTAGGACAGAGATCCTACATGGGGAGTAAGTGCACAGTGACTCCTGTTGTTGATTTAACAATTGACACTCTTATTTATGACGTCAGTAATCACCTGAGGCTCTTGTCATGAGTTGCCAAGGCTATGGAAGCATTTTTAGTTTGCCGACTTCAATCTTACTCCGACAGGGTCATAGTCAAAGTGGAAGTTCTCTCCTCCCTTCAGAGAAAGGTACCTCCTTCCTTGATGGCCAGTTCTTTCTGCTGGGATCTCATTCACAGAGATCTTTCATTTAGGTGGTTTTTTTTTTGTTTGTTTGTTTTTTTTTTTTTTTTTTTTTTTTTTTTTTTTTTTTTTTTGCCAGAGTGTCTTGGCTTTCCATGCCTGGGAAACTCTCATGGGCTTTTTAGCCAGATGCTAATGCCTTAAGGGCTGATTCTGAGGCCAGAGTGCTGTTTAGGACATCCGCTGTTCTATGAGTCTGCTGTGTATCCCACTTCCCATGTTGGATCATTCTCTCCTTTTTTATTCTATCAGTTAGTATTAGCAGACACTATTCTTGTTTATGTGATCCCTTTGGTTCTTAGTCCTATCATTATGATCAATTGTGAACAGAAATTGATCACTTGGACTAGTGAGATGGCATTGGTACATGCCATCTTGATGGGATTGAATTTGAATCCCCTGGTATGTTTCTAATTCTACCATTTGGGGCAAGTCCAATTGAGCATGTGCCAAACTGCTCCCTCTCTTATTCCCACTCTTATATTTAATAGGGATCATTTTTTAGTTAAATTTAAACACTAAGAATAATTGTGTGTTAATTGAAGAGTTCAACCCTTTTAGTATTTTTTTTTTTTTTTTGAAATTGACAACTAAAGTGTTTCCAGTAACAATTTTTTTCCAGAGCTTATTTTGGAGACAGCTTTTTTTTTTAGACTTCAAGCAATTTATTCGAATCAAGACTCTCCATCCAGAGCAGCATTGAGGGGGGCTTCCAAGAGAGGAAAACCGAAAGGGAACTGGTGGCAGTCAGATTTAAGTACAATTTTGAAGGAAAAAAAAAATTGAGCATTAGATTGGCAATCAGTTACTAGGTGGAGACAAAAATCACAAGAGACCTAATTTGCAATTCTCCATCCTTTCTGGCCTAAGGGTTGGGTAGATAACTTCTTTTCACAATAAGCTGTGAAATAAGCTGGGGGAGTTTCCTTGCCAGTCTCTTGGTAAATTTGGAGATTCTGAAGGAAGGAGGGCAGCCTGTTAGTTCTTGCTAAAGATAAAGTTTTGGGGAAGGAAGCAAGTATTTTATACTCCAAATTCCATTGGGATCCCTGGACTATTAACCCATCTTACTTCTCACATTTTCTCCTCCGGAGATAGAAGCCCTAACATCTGTTAGTAGGAACTGGGCGATGATCGCTCAGGCTGCTTCATGCTGGAAAGGGGCGTGGACAGAGGTTTTAAAACATATAACAACCTGAAATACTCAATTTCAAAATTTCCTTTATTTATTTGCAATAAATTTTCGTATAACAAAATATAGACACAAATCCTGTTTTAAACATTTCAGCAATTTTCCTATAAAGATTTTTACTTTTTATTTTTTAGTTATTTTAAAGGAATTTATAACTTTAGATTCTCAGAGTCACATCAAATGCTTGATAATCACTACAACAGTTATCATTAATTATCATGTTAATGTGGTATTAAATCAGGACAGATTCAATATAGTTCATAGATATACTTCTAAGAATATAACACATATAAGCCGGCACCGTGGCTCACTAGGCTAATCCTCCGCCTTGCGGCGCCAGCACACCGGGTTCTAGTCCCAGTCCGGGCGCCGGATTCTGTCCCGGTTGCCCCTCTTCCAGGCCAGCTCTCTGCTGTGGCCAGGGAGTGCAGTGGAGGATGGCCCAAGTGCTTGGGCCCTGCACCTGCATGGGAGACCAGGAGAAGCACCTGGCTCCTGCCTTCGGATCAGCGCGGTGCGCAGGCCATAGCACGCCAGCCGCGGCGGCCATTGGAGGGTGAACCAATGGCAAAGGAAGACCTTTCTCTCTGTCTCTCTCTCTCACTATCCACTCTGCCTGGAAAAAAAATAAAATAAAAAAAAAGAATATAACGTATGATACTTTGCTATCTCTTTCCCCCTTCTTATTTTTTCTTTCATTTTTTTCCTTCTGCCCTTCCTCCCTCCCTCCCTGTTTTCCTTCCTTCCTTCATTCTTTTCCTCCTTCCTTCCTTCCCTCCTTTTCTTTTTCTTTCTATCAGTTTTTGAGGTAACATTTTAAATTTACATTAGAGTTAAAGGATTAATACTCCACTAAATAATGAGTGCAACAAATAAAAATTAAAAAGACAATGGTTCCAGAAGGGTATAGGCAAGAGCTATAAACAACAATATAATGAAAAGATGGCCATTTACTCAAACGCAATATATTTTAAAATAATCACAGATCATTAAAACTATAGTAGTAGTACGTAGTATATCTCTCTACCACAAATAAGAGAAAATTACGATAGTTTTCTTTTTGGTGCTTGCTTATTTCAGCTAGCATAATGAACTCCAGTTGCTCTATTTTGTTGCACATGCCAGGATTTCACTCTTTTTTATGCTTAGTAGAATACACACAACATTTAGCGTATCTACAACATTTTCTTTATCCATCAGCTGATGCACATCTAAGTTGGTTTCGTATCTTAGATATTGTGAATTGAGCTATTATAAATGTGGAAGTGCAGGTAACTCTTTCATGTGCTACTTTTATTTGCTTTGGATATATCCCCAGTAGGGTAGATCTGAGCATCTTAGTTTTTAGTTTTCTGAGGAATTTCCATACTGTTTCCCATAACGGTTGTACCAGCTTCCATTTCCATCAACAGTGTATTAGGGCACATTTTCCCCTACATCCTTGCCTGCCTTGTTATTTACTTATTTTTTTGGGTGATAGCCATTCCATCTGGGTTGAGGTGAAATCTTATTATGTTTTCATTTGTAATTCCCTGTTGGAAAGTGATTGCGAACATTTTTTTCCTTTATTTTTTGGCCATTCATATTTCTTCCTTTAAAAAATACGTGCTCATATCCCTTTCCCATTTCTTAATTCTGTTTTGTTGCTGTACAGTTTATTGAGCTCCTTGTATATTTTAGGTATTAATCCTTCATTGCGAATATTTTCTCCTAGCTGTTGATTGCCTCTTCACTTTTTTTGTTTTTCTCTGTTGCTGGGCAGAAGCTTATTAGCTTGATGTAATATTATTTGATCATGTTTTGCTTTATTCCTTGTGTTTTTGTGATGTTATCTTTGCCTAGGCTAATGTCTTGCAGTGTTACCTCTATGTTTTTGTCTAGTAATTTGATATTTTCAGGTTGGATTTAGATCTGTGATCCATTATTTGTTGATTTTTGTATATAGTGTAAGCCAGTGGTCTTGTTTTAACTTCTTGTATGTGGAAACCCAATTTTCCCAACACCATTCCTTGAAGAGACTATCTTTTCTCTGGATTTTAATTCATTTTTCAAAGATAGGTTGAACGTTGATTCATGGATTCATTTCTGGTGTGTGTGTTCTGTTCTATTGGTCTACATGTCTATTTTTAGTGCCAGTGCCAGGCTATTTTTATTATAGCAGCCCTGTAGCATGTCTAGCAATCAAGTATTGTCATACCTCAGCTGATTGTAATAATTCAGCTATTCTTCGTATTGTTGTATAACAGTTTTAGCATCTATGTTTTCAAATATGATTTTATTAATTGGGTCTATCCCACCTCCCTTTTTTTGCTTAGTTGGCCCAATGGTTTATCAATTTTGCTTGTTTTTTTTTTTTTTTTTTTTTTTTTTTAAGATAACAAGCTCTTCATTTCACTGAACTTTTGTTTACTTTTCTGATTTGTAGTTTGGTTTGTTTGTTTCTTCTCTAATTTTTATTATTTCTTTCCTCCTACTAATTCTGAGTTTGATTTGTTCTTCTTTCTCTAGTTTCTTGAGATGCACTGTTAGATCATTTGTTTAAAACCTTTCCAATTTTTTATATGGGCACAAATTGCTATAAACTTTCTTCTTAACATAGCTTTTGCTATATTCTGTAAGTTTTGATATTTAGTGTTTCTTTTTCATTTATTTAAAGGAATTTCTTTTATTTCCCTTTTGGTTTCTTCTGTGACCCACTATTCAGGAGCATGTTGTTCAGTCTCTATGTATTTTATGCTTTCTAGTTTCTTTGGTTGTCAATTCCTAGCTTAGTTTGATTGTAGTCAGAAAAGATACATGATATCATTTAAAATTTTTTGAATTTCCACTGGGATCTCACTCGCAGAGATCTTCTGCCAGAGTGTCTTGGCTTTCCATGCCTGAAATACTCTCATGAGCTTTTCAGCCAGCTCCGAATGCCTTTAGGGATCCCAGTGGAAAGAACAGGTCATCAAAGAAGGAGGTGCCTTTCTCTGAAGGGAGGAGAGAACCTCCACTTTGACTATGACCTTGTCTAAACAAGATAAGAGTCGGAGAACTCAGAGGGCTTCCATGGCCTTGGAGACTCATGACTGGAGCATAGGGGGATTACTGATGCCATAGACAGGAGTGTCAATTGGTAAGGTCAACAACAGGAGTCACTGTGCACTTACTCCTCATGTGGGATCTCTATCCTTAATGTGCTGTACATTGAGATTTAATGCTATAACGAGTACTCAAACAATATATTTCACTTTGTGTTTCTATGGGGGTGCAAACTGTTGAAATCCTTACTTAATGCATATTAAACTGATCCTCTGTAAAAAAAAAAAAAAAGAAATTATCAATTCCCAACTTGACTCTCACTGGGATTAAACATGACAATAGGTCTGCTCTGATTTCATCATCATTTAAAAAAAAATCATCTATTATTTTTCACTTTATGTTTCTGTGTGGGAGCAAACTGTTGAAATCCATACTTAATGTATACTAAGCTGATCTTCTGTATATTAAGATAATCGAAAATGAATCTTGATGTGAATGGAAGGGGAGAGGGAGTGGGAAAGGGGAGGGTTGTGGGTGGGAAGGACGGTATGGGGGGGAAGCCATTGTAATCCATAGGTCGTACTTTGGAAATTTATATTCATTAAATAAAAGTTAAAAAAAAAATTTTTTTGAATTTGCTGACTTGTTTCATGGCCTAGTATATGGTCTATCCTAGATAATCTTCCATGCACTGATGGAACGATTGTATATTTTGTAGCTGTATGATGAAACATTCTGTAGATTTTTATTATTTCCATTGGTATATAGTGTAAATTTGATCTGTTGTTTATTAATTTTTTTCCTGAGTAATTCTGTCCATTGATAAAAGTGGGTTGTTGAAGCTCCCCCTTAGTATTATTAGAGTTTATATCTCCCTTTGCATACATTAACATTTGTTTTAAATAGCTACAAATGTGGAATTGGGGACATATATATTTACTGTAGTCATCTTATTGAGTTCATTTATTAATCATTACATACTGATCACTTTATGGTCTCTTTTGTCAATCTTTTTTTTAAAATGTATTTTGTCTGATATGAGGGTTGCTACTCTTGCTCATCTTGATTTTCATTTGTTTTCAATGTCTCTCTATTCTTTCACCTTCGATTTTTTGTCTTTATTTGTGAAATGCATTTCATGTAGGCAGCATATAGATAGATTTTTTTAATCTATTCAATCAGTCTGTGTCTTTCAATTGTAGAATATAGCCCATTTAAATTCTAGACTATTGTTTTTAAGTAATGACTTCATCCTGCCATTTTTCCATGAATATTTCCATTGTTTGTTTTGAGTCTCCTTTTCTCCCTGTTATTACAAGTTTTGCTCCTTTTGCATTCTTTCTGGAAGCTGAATTGCTTTCTCTGTTTCATTTGTAAGGCTAGTCAGGTGGTGACAAATTCTTTTAATTTTAGCTTATCGTGTAAGGTCCTTATTTCACCTGCAATTTTTGATTGAAAGGTTTGCTTTTTTAGCTTGTTTTTTTTTTTTTTTTTTTTTTTTTTTTTTGATAGGCAGAGTTAGACAGTGAGAGAGAGAGCAAGGTCTTCCTTTTGTTGGTTCACTCCCCAAATGGCCGCTACAGCCTGCGCACTGTGCTGATCCAAAGCCAGGAGCCAGGTGCTTCCTCCTGGTCTCTGGTCTCCCATGCTAGTGCAAGGCCCAAGGACCTGGGCCATCCTCCACTGCCCCTCTGGGCCACAGCAGAGAGCTGGACTGGAAGAGGAGCAACAGGGACAGAATCCACCACCCCAACAGGGACTAGAACCCAGGGTGCTGGCACCGCAGACAGAGGATTAGCCTAGTGAGCCCTGGCAATGGCTGAAAGTTTTGCATTGTAAATAGTCTCAATTGGCAGGTTTTGCTTTGTTTTGTTTTATTTTTTAGTATTTGGATTATCTTTCTCCATTCTCTCCTGGCCTGTAAGGTTGAGAAATATGCTGTTAATTTGATGATAGGAGATCATTTCTAAATGATCTGGTGTTTTTCTTTTGTATATTTTAGGATATTATCTTTATGTTCTACTTTTTGAAATTTACTATAATGCTTTTTGTTGAGGATCTTTTCTGATCATGCCTATTTAGTCTTCTATGTTCTTCATGTGTTCAGATGTCTATACCTTTCTCAAAAGTTTCTGCTATTATTTTAACGAGTATATTTTTCAAGCCATATTCTTTCCATATCTTCAGGAACTCCTGAGACTCATATATTTCATCATTCTATGGTATTCTTTTTTTTTTTTTAACAGGCAGAGTTAGTGAGAGAGAGAGACAGAGAGAAAGGTCTTCCTTCCATTGGTTCACTCCCCAAATGGCCTTTACGGCTGGCGCTCTGCACCCATCCTAAGCCAGGAGCCAGGTGCTTCCTCCTGGTCTCCCACGAGGGTGCAGGGCCCAAGCACTTGGGCCATCCTCCACTGC
The DNA here is from genome assembly GCF_964237555.1 of Oryctolagus cuniculus. NCBI lineage: Eukaryota > Metazoa > Chordata > Mammalia > Lagomorpha > Leporidae > Oryctolagus > Oryctolagus cuniculus. The sequence goes on from NC_091435.1 coordinate 30,005,292, forward strand.
CTTCCCAGGCCACAGCAGAGAGCTGGACTGGAAGAGGAGCAACCGGGACAGAACCGATACCCCAGCCGGGACTAGAACCCTGAGTGCCGGTGCCGCAGGTGGAGGATTAGCCAAGTAAGCTGCATTGCTGACCTGACCTCTCTTTCTTTCTACCTCTCCTCTCTCTGTGTAACTCTGACTTTCAAATAAATATATAAATATTTTAAAAAGTATATAAACTTGTACTCATTCTTAATATGAAAGGTTAAAATTAAATGGAATTGCATGCAACATTTCTAAGATTTTTACATGTTTCAAAAAAGGAATTATTAAGCATGTGTACAAATTAAAATTAAACTTATTTTTCATATCTATCAAAATATGATTTTTCTTGAACCTAAAAGTCTATCAAAAAATAAAGAGAATCTTATAACTAATAGGTATGGACATTTTAGAGCAAAATATTTAAATAAGACTAAAAGCTTTGTTTTCGTTATTCAGAAAATTTTAATCTTATTTAATTTTTTATTAAAACACAAAATAAGTGTTTTTTATTAACCATTCTACCATTAGACGCTCTCATTTAATAAACACTTCCTGAAAATGTAAAAACAAAAAGCTACTGGTCAAGTGTATTTATTCTACCCTACTCACATACAAACTTTGAGTGACATAAATTGTGAAATATTGTGACTTATCCCCCAATAACTTTTACAACTTCAGTAAATGAAGCATTAACTTATATGTACCTTATAAAAATTGGAGTACAAAGAAAAAAAATAAAATAATTATTTGGGATTACTGAGAAACCACATTTTGTAATGAAACAGTTAATTGAATTTATGCTCTGAAAGGAAGAAAAATGAAAGTTTAATTATCTGGCTTTTCCTTTCCTATGCAATTCTGTCATTCATATCCTCCAGATGTCTTCTTTGCTAATAACACCTCCTGCAGACCTTGACATCAACGGAACTCACATGCCTTTGTTTAGAACACTATCATAGTCTATTTTGTGTTATTGTTGGGTAATTCATAAAAAGCAGAAGTTTATTTCTCACAATTCTGGAGGCTGAGGAGTCTATGACCAAGGTCATGACTTTTTATGAGGCCTTCTTGTTGCATCCTCATATGGTGGAATTTGAGAGGATGAGAAAGGATGAATGCCATGTCCTCAATGGGAAAAGAGAGAACTCACTCTTTTAAAAATTTTATTAATTTATTTGAAAGACAGAGTTACAGAGAGAGGAGGAGAGACACAGAGAGATAGAGAGATCTGCCATCCTCTGGATGACTCCCTAAATGGCCGCAGTGTCTGGGGCCAGGGCAGGCCAAAGTTAGGAGAGCTGAGAGCCCAGAGCTACTTCTGGGTGTCTCATGTGGATGCAGGGATCCAAGCACTGGGGCCATTTCCCATTGCTTTCCCAAGTGCATTAGAAGATTGCTGGATCAGCCGGCGCCGCGGCTCACTAGGCTAATCCTCCGCCTAGCGGCGCCGGCACACCGGATTCTAGTCCCGGTCGGGGCGCCGGATTCTGTCCCGGGTTGCCCCTCTTCCAGGCCAGCCCTCTGCTGTGGCCAGGGAGTGCAGTGGAGGATGGCCCAGGTGCTTGGGCCCTGCACCCCATGGGAGACCAGGAAAAGCACCTGGCTCCTGGCTCCTGCCATCGGATCAGCGCGGTGCGCCGGCCGCAGCGCGCCGGCCGCGGCGGCCATTGGAGGGTGAACCAACAGCAAAGGAAGACCTTTCTCTCTGTCTCTCTCTCACTGTCCACTCTGCCTGTCAAAAAAAAAAAAAAAAAAAAGAAGATTGCTGGATCAGAAATGGAGCTTTTGGGATGCAAACCGGCACCCACATCGGATGCAAGTGTTGCAGACAGAAGTTTAACCTTCTGTGCCACAATGACGACCTCTATTTATTTATTTAGCCCATGCTTATAAACTATTTTTACAGTGAATCTTCCCTCATAACATAAGCAAACACCTCCCACTAGGTCTTACTTTTCAACATTTTTGCATTGGGGATTAAGTTTCCAACATATGAATTTCAGGGAGTATATTCAGACCACAGCAAGCACTTAGTTCCAAGACAGAAAGTGTTTCCCAGCGTTATTAGAGGCAAAATCTGGTGTTGCTGGTCATATCTTTCCACAGCTGTGGGAGGAATGTACTCATACCTTTTTTTTTTTTTTTTTTTGTAAAAGTGTTTTATAAAAATGTATTGTGGTTCAAAGAACTCTAGAGTGGTATGAGGTGCCCTTAGTCCCCACATTTAAAACTGGCAATCCCAATGATAAATTCATTTCCAAATGTAGTTGTGCACTCGTGTATTTCATATCCTCAGCTTCTCTGCCACTTGCTATCGTGCATTGATTACCTCTGTGTTCTTAAAAGTATTACTTCATCATGTCCCTTTACTACTCTAACTGCCTATTTAATTTAGTTATCTTCTTTGTTTTCTACCAACCTTTATGCTAAGACAATGTCATACATATTCTACTTGATTTCTCTTCTTGGTTCATTTCTGTTTTTATATCTCATAGACTTCAAATAAATATGTAAGGGGATGATACCCAAAGGTAAGCAGAGCTGACATATTATTTTTTGACTTGTCTGCTGAGAGCTTTTCCTGGATATTCCACAAGTCCTCAAGCATGATACTTTCAAAGTAGCCTATATGAAGTCCCCACAAAAGTTTTTCATTGCTATGAACTTTACATCTATTAAATGTAACAAACATTTTATTCACTCAAGGCAAACAACTTCAGTTCTGCTGTGCTCAATGTTCTTTATCTAATTTTGTGATGTTGTTGCCTTGTTATCTCTTATATCTCCACTGCCAACTAGTCTTCATCTGAATATAGTATGTGCTTGTTGATCATTTACTAGATATTGGTTTACTGTTTAACTAGAACTTTATATGAAAATACAAAAATGTATAACATTCACTACTAGAATAACTCAGTAACTCAAAAATATAACTTTTGAAGAAAATACTCCTAGTATAATTTGGACAACTAAACTTTTTAGTAGCACTGTTGCTTTAAAGTTTTTTTCAAATAGAAGCTCATAATCTGAACCCAAAATAATTAAAAACATGTAAATCTGTATGTTATCCACTGAAAACCAAATATTCTAAAAGAGATATCAATAAGCTTTATCTATTAGGGGCCAAAGGGTAAATATTTCAGAGGTGAATGCTGTGGCACAGTAGGGTAAGTGACCAGTTGAGATGCCAGCATCCCGTATTGGAGTTCCAATAAGGGTCCTAGCTACTGTGTTGTCAGTTCAGTTTCCTGCTAATGTACCTAATGGCAGCAGAAGATGATCCAGGTGGGAAACTAGGACTCCAGGGTTTCTGGCTCCTAGCTTCAGCCTGGCAAGACCTGGCTATTATGGCCTTTTGGGGCCTAAACCAGAAGGTGGAGGATCTCTCTGTCTCACTTCTTACCTGTGGCTTTGCTTTCTGGGAATTTGTGGGGTATTCAGGTAGAGTTCTCAGCAGACAAGTGAATGAATGAATCAATTTTAAAGTAAATATTTCAGGCTTTTGGGTTACACAATCTATGCCACAAATAGTGAACCCTGAGTTTATAGAAAAAAAACACAACAATAGATAATATATACATGGAGTGTGGTCCTATTTCAGTAAAACTTTATTGATAGAACATGAAATCTGAAAATTTATATACACTTCATGAGTCATAGAATATAAATCTAGTTTTGATTTTTTTAAAACATTGGAAAGTTTAGAAACTTATTTTTAGCTTGCAGATTATGCAATAATAGAGGTGGACCCAGGTTTGGATAAAGAACCATGCTGTGCAAAGCTGCTTTAGAGCAATTCAAGAAATTCAAGAATCACAATTATTATATACAGAAGAATCCTAAATACTGAACATCAGTGACACATGATTTACTTTCCCAAGACATTTCAGATTTGTTTGCTAAAATTTGATATGCCAATGGATATACTAGGTTAGGATTTTTTTTATGGAGACACAAGAAAAAATATCGCTATCTTTGTGCTTTTAGAAGTCACACCCTTTTAGAGGCAAAAGACAATGAAGCAAATAGGTATAAAACAAAACAGTTGTGATAAATGCTATGATATTAAAAATGTCAAAAAAACACTTTGTATAGTTCCAGGGAGTTGTTGGATTCTGATTGGGAGGAAATGGAAATGTGCCATAATAATGTTATTTCAGTTAGGCCTTCAAGAGTAAATAGTGACAGGCTGAGATTAGAGAGAAAGTCATGTTTCCAACAAAGAAAATGGAACTCCATGCTTTTCTCTAGTATCCGGGAGTCTGAGGTTACAAGATGGCCTTGGTGTAGGACAAGGTTAACGCTGGACACACATATTTGTAAGGTTCTAAGTTTGGAAATATTGAGATGATGGTTATCAAATCCACGCTGATCATTTAGCATTTATTCTTTCTGTAATGAAATTCACTAAAAAATATTAAGGTGAGTAAGATGTCAAAGATTCCATTTAAAGTGAAATCTCTTTATGGCAGTGAATAGTGAAGAGTCTAATCATTATTGGACAATATTGGAAATTCTGAATAATGGTTTGGATGTTAGTGTGAAAATCCATATAAATTCTTTTAAAATTCATATAAACATCTTTTTTAAACACAGTGAAAATGGTTAATTGACATAGAGATGGGGAATCTTTTTTTTTTTTTTGGCCAGGGAACATTTTGATAATTATAACATCATTTGCTATAAAAGATTATTAATTAAAAAATAGGCTGTTAAAGATTTATCGAAAATCAATTCCCACCTGTTGTTGCCTTGGCAGGCCCAGACCAAATGATTTCATCGATTATAGGCCCATGGGATAGGTGTTCTCCACCTGTGATAGAATTTAAAAATATTATTTGCTTCTTTGGCTTTGAAGATTTGCTAAAAGATTAAAAATAACATTTCCTTTAATTCATTTCATTATCAAACCTATCTGGCTGCAATCAGGATGCTTATCTCAATGTGATACTTTAATTGATGTTATCCTGAACAACCATTTAGCTTCTACTATATTGTTTTAGTCTGCTTGGGCTACTATATCAAAACAGCATAGGCTGTGTGGTTTAAACAAGTTAAATTCATTTTCTCATAATTTTGGAGTCCAGAACACCCAAGATCAAGTTTCCCATAATTTAATTTCTGGTCAAAGTTTTATTTTAGGCTTAGAGATGGCCTCCTTTCTTTATTATGCATACAGTTATCTGTGTATACTGCTTTACATAAAACGATTTGAATTATTGTTTCTTTACTGAATTTCAGAAAAATATGTTTATATATAAAGTAGAAACTGAATTCCATCAGAGAATTTAGTTTATAGCCAGCACAAAAGGTGATAACTACACTCAAGTTTATATGTTGAAACCATAACCTTGAGTTTAGCTGTATTTGAAGATGGGAACCCTCAGGAAATAAAGTTAAATGGAGTCATAAAGCTAGGGCCTTGATCTTGCAGGTTCAACCTCCTTTTGAGAAAAGATACCAGAGAACTCATTTCTCCCTTACCGACAGAGCACATGGCAAAGAGAGACCGTAATGGTGCCGACATTGCAGTGCCACAGGCTAACTCACCAGTTTGGATGGCTGCATCCCATATCTGGAGGGCCTGGGATCCAGTCCCTCCTCTGCTTCTAACTAAGCTTCCTTCTAATGTGCAGCCTTGGAGGCAGCAGATAATATCCAAGTACTTGCGTCCCTGACACACACATGGGAGTATTGAAAGGAGTTCCAGGATGCTTGGCTTCATCCTAGACCAACGCTGGCTGTTGTGGGCATTTGGGGAGTAAATCAGCAGATGGAAGATTTTCCTCTCTCTTCTGTATCACTTTGTCTTTCAAATAAATAAAAGTACATAACTGTATGCCTATGAGTATTCTTCCTCAATTTTTCATTGCACTCTGCATTTTCACCTCCTCTCTTTTTTTCTACTACAAAAGAAAATTTATCAATTTGCACTTATATGAGTTTAAAAACAAAACTAAAGGCCATGGAAAAGAAGGTCATGATTAAAGGTATAAACTGAATTGCATTGCAGGATTCAGATGTCTGTTATAAATCTATGACATTTCAGAATTACATGTTATATTATTTTAGAGTAGTTGTTTGACAAGGGCATTATGATGAAATGGCACTCTCCTGTGATTTAAATAACATTCTTGTTGCACATTTAAAGATTTATATGTGTTTTTAAAATGCTACTGAATAAAAATTGCAAACAACTACTTTGACATTTAATGATTGCTTGCCTATTATACACAGCTTTGCAATAGTGTCCAGGTCAGGAGAATTAATGTAAATATTCTTCAAATAAATCTACCTTTAATTCTCAAGGGCTGGTAACCAAAAAGTATAAGAAAAGAATATTGAGTGTTTTTATTTACTCTATCTTATATTAGCATAACAACAAGCACTTGTTTTATAATTTCAATCATATTATAATATGTAATAATGATCATGGCTACAAGCAGGTTGTTTCTTCAAATTTTTCCTGTCAACTAACAGAATCAATAAGGAAAGGCAAGGGAATAGGTAGAAAAATCTTTTTTTTTTTTTTTGACATGCAGAGTTAGACACAGAGAGAAAGACAGAGAGAAAGTTCTTCCATTTCCGTTGGTTCACCCCCCAAATGGCTGCTATGGCCAGAGCACTGGGGCTGGCACGCTGTGCTGATCCGAAGCCAGGAGCCAGGTGCTTCCTCCTGGTCTCCCATGCAGGTGCAGGGCCCAAGGACTTGGGCCATCCTCCACTGCACTCCCGGGCCACAGCAGAGAGCTGGAATGGAAGAGGGGCAACCAGGACAGAATCCGGTGTCCCAACAGGGACTAGAACCCGGGGTGCTGGCGCTGCAGGAGGAGGATTAGCCAAGTGAGCCATGGCACCGGCCTAGAAAAATCATTTTCTTTAAGACTTGATCTATATGACTTTGTGGAAGTAGAATTTTTCCTACTGTTTATTTTATTCTCAGAAAACTATTCCTTTTAAATTCATTTCAACAACAGTTAGATTTGAAGGAGAAACTCAGTATCTCTATGCCCAAGACTTTGATAGCCTACAATTAAAAGACTAGATAAAAATTCATATAAGTAGACTCATTTGCAAGGAATACGTTATTTAGTATAAGTGATATTATTCTGATTAATTGGTTTTGCCTAACAAAATCCTATATTTTAATACTTGTTTCCTTTATTTTCTTATTGAGGACCTGAATGAATTATGTTGAATACCTCCCAACAAATAAGGGTGCCTTTCATATTGCTGTTATTGGTATCAAGTTAAGATAATAAATCAGCAGTTTAAAGACAAAAGATTTATTAAAATTCATAATTATATTTTAACAAAGGAGAACTAAAATCATGTATCCATTCAATCACAGTTCTTAATACCAGATACTTTTAAAACTTTGAAATACTTTGAAAAGGATACTTACAAGGGCCAGTGTTGTGGCGTGGAGGGATAAGCCATCACCTGCAATGCTGGCATCCCATATGGGCACTGGTTCAAGTCCTGGCTGCTCCACTTCTGATACAGCTCCCTACTGAAAGAAGTGGAAAGATGGCTCAGGTACTTGGGCCTCTGAGACTCATGTGAGAGACCTGCAAGAAGTTTCTGGCTCCTGACTTCCGTCTGGCCAAGACCAGGACATTGCAGCCATTTGACTAGTATCCCAGTAGATGGAAGAGCGCTCTCTCTCTCTCTCTCTCTCTCTGTAACTATGCCTTTCAGGTGAATAAATATATCTTAAAAAAAGAAAAGTATAATTAGAAAAGTTTTTGGAACAATAACATTAAAAGGTAAGTTTGGAGAAGACATTTAGCCTAGTGGTTAAGACAGTGGTATCCCACATCAGAGTTCCTAGGTTTGATTCCAAACTCCAGCTCCTGATGCCAGATTCTTATTAATGCAGATCCTGGGAAGCAGTGATGATGGCTCTAGTAATTAAATTCCTGCACCCACATGGAAGACCTAGATTACATTTCCAGATCATGAATTTGGTCCCAGCCCAGTCCTGGAGGCTGTGGGCACTGGGTATTGACCCAGAAGATATGAGATTTCTCTTTCTCGCTCTCTTTGTTCTGGCCCTCTCAAATAAATAAATAAATAATTTTTAAAATTATTTGTGCAAAAATTGAAATCCATGCATACAAAAGGTCTACAAAATTTCTTGGAAGATATATATTATGAAAAATGCATATTTTCAAAATATTTTGCACCAAAATAAACTTCTCTTTCAATTCCATTATCATTGAACTTTTTAAAGTGTTTTCATATATTTATGTTGAAACAATTTGTATTATATGTTAATATTTGTGGGCTTGGAGGTAAATATATAAGTTAAATAATGTAAAATGTTCCTCATTGAGATATTTAATATTCATATCATTTAAGACAGTTTTCTTGAAAAAATTATCTCAATTAAGTTCAAATACATTAATAATGGATATTTGATGGCACTACCAGGATGTTCATCTCCAAATGTTCTTCTAAACTCTTCGAAGATAAACATTTTGATAATTTATTAGATTATTATTTGTCATTCGTATATTCATTTTATATGAGTCAAATTTATTATAGATTAATGACTTTAAAAATTCTATGCACTTCAGGACTTCGGAGATTTTTCTCTAGTTAATGTGTCTGGTACATTTCATGAGGCTAATATTTAAATTGAAAATAATTTAACAGCTTTTCCAATTCATACAATTTTTTTTACTTTATGAGTTAATGTTCAACATTGATCAATGTTGATTACTAGAGGCTGGAGGAGTGGGAGAAATGAAGGAGTTTGACTGAAAAAATAGAAAACAGAGTGTGGACCATTAATTGTGATAAATGTACTAAAATGAAATGTTAATTGTAGAGGATGTGGGATGAGAAGTGTTACTGTCAGAATTTTTGTTTTGTAAATTAAAACAATTCTGAAATAAAACTCTTTTAAAATCATGTAATCTAATTTTACAAGCCTTCATTATTTTAAAATAAAGCAAAGGAAATAAATAGGCATTCAACTCATGAATTTAGAAAATTAGTACTTAGGAAGAAATGAGTAATAAAAAGAATCAGAAAAAACCAAGGGATATAATTATCAAGCTAAGTAAATTGATAATTGTAAATAAGCAAGCTCAAGTGTTAATCCTTGGAGTGGGCTTTGTGTTACAGCAGGTTAAGTAGTTCAGTTTGAGTCCCACTTCTTTCTCAGATCCCTGATAATGTTCCTGGGATTATGGCCCAATCTGCCTCCCATGTGGGAGACCTGGATGGAGTTCCTGGATTCTGGATTCAGCCTGGCCCAGCGCTGGCTGTTGTCGCCAATTGGGAGAGTGAATCAGCAGCTGGTCTGTCACTCAGCTTTTCAAATGAATGAATGAGTGAATTTTTAAAAAGAAGAGTTTATTATTTTAGAAAAAGCCAGTTAGGGGCTGACATTTTGGTGACACAAGGGCGCTGATTAGAGTCCTGTCTACCCACCTTCTGATCCAGCTTCCTGCTAATGTACCTAGGAAAGCATAAGAAGATGGCTCAAGTACTTTGGCTCCTACTACCCATGTAGGGGACATCCAGATGGAATTCAGGACTCCTGGCTTCAGCTGGCCCATTCCTGGCCATTGTGGTCATTTACAGAGTGAACCAGTTGATGGAAGATCTCAGTTTGCTTCCTTGTCGTTCCCCTCTTTCTGTAACTCTGCCTTTCAAATAATTAAATCTTTTCTGAAAAGATCAGTTCAATATATATTTGCAATCTAGTAAAAAAGAACAAAAGCAACCCACCCCAAATCCCTATTTCAGAAAGTGAGATGGAGTTTATGAAAACAAAAGGAGATTAAAAATATACAGATGAACATATTTCATATTTTTAATTGAACGTTTGCAAATAAAAATATGATATTAAATTCAGTAGCTAGAAAACTAAATGTAATAATAGTCATGGAAATCTATATACATGTGAGTGTGTATGTATACATATATACATATATACATGCATATATACATAGTTTTTATTTATCATTATTTGGAAGACAGAGAGAAAGAAATGGATACACACACATACACAGGCACACACACACAGAACAGATAGAGCTCCTATCTGCTGATTTACTCCCTAATTGCCCACACCAGCTAGGGCTGATCCAGGCTGAAGCTAGGAGCTTGGAACTCAATCCATGTCTCTCACGAGGGTGTTGGGTAGTAGCCTTAACTACTGAGCCATCATCTGCTGTCTCCCAGAGTATACATTACCAGCAAGCTGGAGCTAGAGCAAAGGAAGGACTTGAACTCCAATATGAAATGCAGGCATCTCAAGTGCCTTCTTAACCACAATGCACACACCTGCTCCTTTCATGATTCATTTGTAAAATGCTCAATCGGACTTGCCCCAAATGGTGGAGTTAGAAACATGCAGGGGATTCCAATACAATCCCATCAAGGTGGCATGTACCAATGCCATCTCACTAGTCCAAGTGATCGATTTCAGTTCACAGAATCAGCCCATAAGGCATTCGGATCTGGCTGAAGAGCCCATGAGAGTATTTTAGGCATGGAAAGCCAAGACACTCTGGCAAAAAAAAAAAAAAAAAAAAAAAATCTAAATGAAAGATCTCTGTGAGTGAGATCCCAGTGGAAAGAACAGAGCCATCAAGGAAAGAGGTACCTTTCTCTGAAGGGAGGACAGAACTTCCACTTTGACTATGACCCTGTCTGAATAAGATCGAAGTCGGTGAACTCAAGAGGCTTCCATAGCCTTGGCAACTCATGACTAGAGCCTAGGGAGATTACTGATGCCATAAACAAGAGTGTCAAATTGTTAAGTCAACAACAGGAGTCACTGTGTAGTTACTTCTCACGTGGGATCTGTCCTTAATGTGTTGTCCAATGTGAATTAATGCTATAACTAGTACTGAAACAGTATTTTACACTTTGTGTTTCTGTGTGGGTGCAAACTGATGGAATCTTTACTTAATATATTCTAAATCTATCTTCTGTATATAAAGATAATTGAAAATGCAAAAAAAAAAGTTTTTAATTTTCTTCTCCAAAGATCTTTTTAAAACTCCTTATATGCATGGATTTCTTTTTTTTTAAAGATTTATTTATTCATTTGAAAGTCAGAGTTACACAGAGAAAAGAGAGCGGGGGGGGGGGTCTTCCATCTGATGGTTCACTCCCCAATTGGCCTCAATGGCCGGAGTTGTGCCTATCCAAAGCCAGGAGCCAGGAGCTTCTTAAAGGTCTCCTACGTGGGTGCAGGGGCCCAGGGATTTAGGCCATCTTCTGCTGCTTTCCCAGGCCATCGCAGAGAGCTGGATGAAGTGGAGCAGCTGGGTCTCTAACTGGTGCCCATATGGTATGCCAGTGCTTCAGGCCAGGGCGTTAACCCACTGCGCCACAGTGCCGGCCCCATGCATGGATTTCAAATTTTGGGGATTAAAATAAACTTGTATTTTAATTTCATTTTCTACAAACATTCCTCATACATGCGCATTATAGGACAAATCAGAAAACTAACATTTGCTTTCTCTGAAAAGTGGGATTAGATGATTTAACTTTTTGTTCAGGCTTGAAATTCTTCATATGTTATTTATTTCTGTTGTCATATTAAATAAATAATTCAGACTCCAATGTGATATTCATTGTATGGAAAAGTTAAATTTTATTATTATATCATCTCTAGGCATGAATAGCAACAGCAGTTATTAAATTTCAGGTAGGTTTCATTTTGCTTTGTGTTTGGTCTCTGAGGAAGTCTCACTACTATTTAATCTTTGGAAAATGTTTTGTGATACTTGTGACACACAGGATTTCTGCAAGTGAGAGGCCAAGTGAACCTGGGGAATATGGAATTACAAGCACCCAGCACTGTGGATGCCAACACAACAGGCCCTCATCACATTGCCCACTGTTGTCAGTAACCCTCACAATCAACAATTCTGTTTTTAGCTTCCACTAGCTTCTTGAGGCATGATTGACTAACAGCTCTTTGATTTTACCCTTACTCTTTATCATTTACATTTGTCTTTTTTTTTCAAGTTTGCAGATTTCACTGTTTTAAAAATTTAAATTAGTCTTACATACTTATGGTAAAGCCAAAAATAAAAATCAAAAGTTATCAAATGAAATATTGTTAAAAATTTTCTCCATATTTCATTGCCATTTCATAGGCAAAGATGTTTTCCAGTTTTGTGTTTAGACTCCATAGATATCCTCAGCTTATGGAAGAAGGCATGTACATATATTTCTGAGAAAATCGTTAGCATGTTATATACTTCTTTTTAAAACTGTAGCTATTTATTGGAGGTCCCATATTAAGTCATATAGAATTGACTGCCTTTCTGCAATGGCGGCCTACTGGGTGACTTCACAATAATTTTATTAACTATTTTCTTATGATAGACATTTAGAAAAATGAGAAAGAAATATGAAGAGGCACGGTATCATGAGATGTAGGAAAATTAGTCAAATGCTCATCATAAAAGTATGTGTATGGTGTTAATATAAAGTATGTGTACAATGTTAATATATGAATGGGGGTAGGTTAACAAGTACTTAACTCTTTTTGTGTTGATTTTGGAAATATAAATATAGATGAAATCTTTATGGAATTTGATCATAGTTAAAATGTAAAATAATATTAACTTTTGACCCAACAAGTCTGTTTTAAATGTAGCCTAGAGATTCACAAATGCATACAAGGAAGTTGTAAATGATTTCTAAGTACAGAATAATTTGTAAGAAAAAAGACTGGAAGCATTTTTTACTGTTTTGTAGGCTAAATTTTTAAGCCAAATGATATAGAAGCTTAAGAAGATAACATGGTTTTCCATTTAATCACTTTTACTCCATGAAAGCATTTCCAATAAGAGGACTTGACATTGTGAAAGAAGCAGTTTGGAGTAGACGGCAGGAGAAATTTACCCATGCTTTCCTCTTTCCTTAAAATCTATCAAGCTGCCAAATGAACATCCATCTAACGAGTCTGAAGGTGCAGGCACCTGACTTGGAAAGTCCTCATGTTAGATAGTCATTTTCAATACAGTATTCCAGGAAAAATGTAAAGAAAAAGGATGGTCATTAAAAGAGTATGAAAAAAATTGCTGCTCATAAACATATACTCACTTTTGTTATTGGTGTGACATTAACAAACTATTCAACTCTCAGTGAGCCTTACCAAGGATCTGTTGTCCTGATAACTCCTTATTCTATGCATATTAGTTCTCCTTAAAAAAGTTCTATGCTGGGATATCCAATGAATCTTGTCTCTAAAATGAGGTTAGATGACTACTAACTTTTTTTTTTCAGAAGTGATATTCAGTCTTCTTAATTACTTTAAAAAGACCATGGATCCTAAGGAGAGATTGTCAATGTTTTGAGAGTAGGATCTAATAATTATTATCTACTGAGGAAGCACAGCTGAGACTCTAATTTAAAACTATACATATCAAAGTGTTGCTGCATTTATTTTTCTTTTTAATTTGAGCAGCATGTTCTCCATGCCACGGATGGTAGTTAAGAAAGAAACTCTAAGATCTGATTACCAGCACATGTTTTCACTTCAATTTGAAGTCACGAACCAAATGTTGACCATTTTCATTTGTAAATCCACCAACATCCAAAATAAATGACAAATTTATCCATGTGTCATAGTCTGATCCAAAAAGCTGTTTTTGAGGGAACGCATTAGATTTTGAGCAGATTATACAGCAGATACACTCCTACTTGAGGATGCAGAGCCAGCTCAGGGCCTCTGATAATGCAATCTGACTCTATTTATGTATATCCACTATTTCATTTCCATGCGGGTTATTTGCTGGTCAAACTTCGAATAGATGGCTAGGTTCAAACCAGCTGTCATTTAATTTTGCAATGTCCCTAGGCAATCTAATTGTACTTTCGCAGATTCAGGTTTTGTGTTCTGAAGTTTCAGACAATTATTTATGTCATAATAGATCACTATTATGGAGCATTCTATGCTATAGGCAGGACACAGTGTACAGAACACTGTTAAGAAAATTCCTCTCACTGCTCTTGATAATCACAGAAGGCTCAAAATGGAATTAAATTGGCAGTACATATCTAGAAGGAAGATAAGGAAGGATAAACAATATTTTCTATTTTCCCCATTGTTTTGAGGTGAATTAAACCTGAAGTATAAGTAAAAAATGAAAGATGAGGCTAAGTTTTATTGTAATATACACAGTTATTTTCCACAAAAGTCATATGGAGCAATAACATGCCTTTATTTTGTTCCAATATTGAGAATTAGCTGCTCTTATTCTGAGAAGACTTGCTGGATCTTTATATTATCTGCAATCTGGGATCTGAATAAATTTGGCTAAAGGAGTAGACACAATATGTGCCATTCCAATATGCTGTGGTGACTGTATATTTGGCCCCTTGGGTGCATATGACACCCAAATGTAGACATGCAGTCAAGAAACAGCAGGCAGAGCACACGGTGCGTAGTCATTTTGGGGTGATTCTTGCTCACATGGCAGTGACTATATTTAAATGTGAAGGACAGTGATAGATCCAACCATGAATCATGAGTACTTTCAGTGTGAAACTGACAATTCCCATATCAATTTTGTTTGTTTATATAATCATTTTCTTTTTAAAAAAGATTTATTGATATATTTATTATTTATTTGATAGAATTTCAGTGAGAGAGGGAGACAGAGGGAGAGGTCTTTCACCTGTTGCTTCACTCAACAAATGGCCACAGGGGCCAGGGCTGAGCCAGGCAGAAGACAGAAATCAGGAGCTGCTTCTGGTTTTCCCACATGGGTACAGGGGCCCAAGCATTTGGGCCATCCCTGGCTGCTTTTCCCAGACCATTAGCAGGGAGCTGGACTGGAAGTGGAGCAGCTGGGACTCAAACCAGCACTTCAGTAGGATACAAACATCGCAGGTGGTGACTTTACATGCTATGCCACAATATCATACCCTAATTATTTTCTTATTTTGAGGAACTCTCTCTCTTCTTCATGGTTCATGGTTCAAATAGTAACTGCTTCTTGATTTTCAGTCTTAAATCTCCAGGCTCTGGATTCTACTCTCTGAATAAAATGCTACCTGCCATTAATTTGTCTTTTATTTATTTTAATCACATTTTCATGTAACTAAGGATATATACTATTGTGTGTATCAATATATTTAGAAAGGTTGCAGAAAATTTATAAGCTGACAGAGGAAGCAATTACAACATGTACAGATGTGTGTATTTTCCTAACATCACTTACCCAGGATCAAGGAGGAATATGGCAAGGATTTGTACACCAAAAAAAAGGTTATTCAATTATCCATTGTTAAGTTTTTGTGACTCAAACTGTTACCGGTGAATGGCAGGGTTCTTTGCGCAAGAAAGAATTCAGACATGAGACAGAGAGCAGTGGAAAAGTAAAATAGCAAAGTTTATTAGGGCAGGGAAATCCGTAAGAATGGATGGACACCTCTCTAGACAGAACCTAAGAGACAGTATCCAGTCGCTTGGACTGGGGGGAGGAGCGAGGTTACATGGTTGAGTGGAGAGATTACACCTGGGCAGGCAGGCGGGCGGCTCAGCAGAGAGGCAGAGGGCTGAGTGCACAGTCTGGTTGAGGCCGGGGTTTTAAGGAGATGGGTCTTTGTCTTCACACATCTCCTCTTGAAACAAAGGATTTTATGGATGTAAATATTAAGAAGCTCCTGAGTTTTTCCCTGAAGGTATCAGACAGGAGGAAGCCTAGCTGGCACCATCCTGAGTTTAGAGGAAGGGTGAGCAGACCCCCTGGAGAATTGGGATCTGGAGCAGGGTATTTGAAATGCAGATACTGGGCTGCATCTGGGAGATTGTGGAAGATTTGTCAGGCAGAAGGGGCAGAGACTCCCACCTGGCAGGTTATCAGGTAGAAGGGGTAGAAGGGGACAGGGCAGGATGCGAATACTGGGCTGCCCATGAAACATTATCAGGATGACTTTGAGATGCAGATGCAGATGCTGGACATAGATGTCTTCTCTTTAGGCCTTTATGTCACACACACATAAGCTCATATCTGACTTACTACTTAACAAAACTTTGCCCAACCCCATACCTAATCATTTATGTGACACATATTTATTTAGATTTTAGTTTAGACCATGCATTGCTTTGGACACCATGGGTTTTACTTGAACAAAACGTAAGTGCATATGAAAGGTATGTTTAGTATAATATAAGGCAAGTTGGCTCATAATAAAATCTCTTAACAAATAAAGATTTTAGTTATTCTGACAGACCATGACCATTATCAAGTAAAGTGATTTCTGAAGTCAAAGGGAATATGAAACCAACAATGGCAGAATAAAGTCATAAATATCAATTAGAGTTATGTGACCAGTTTCTGAAAAAGGACTTTAATAGTATATTATTTTAATGTTTCCATAAGGATATTTTATTGCATATATTAAGGATTTTCCTTTTCATATCCTTATTATATAATATATATTATATGTATATAGATGTCTTAATTTCAACTTATTATCTAATGTCATAAAAATACATTCAGGGTCTTTGATTTTACCATTTGTGCGATTTACTAGTTTAGGCAGTTTCATGGATACTGGTAGATGACATGAAATTCTTGGGACAGAGACAAAAAGTTCATTACTCGCAGCAGTAGCCCTAGCCTGAGTACCAGTATTATGCCACATTGTTCTTCATTCACCAATGCATACAGGATGATGTAATGAGAGCTAAGTGTTGTCTGCCTATTGTATTCCCAGCATTACAGGAAAGGAATGCTGACATTTAGTACTCTGAGAGCTTATGGAAGGGGCTTCTGGAGAAGATGATCACATTCAAATTTGGATAGAAACATTATTTTTCTTGCTCTTGAAAAAAATCTTGTCCAAAGAAGGGGAACATTTCTATTGTAGAATATTGTAATCTCCATGTTACAAACACCCTTCAAAATAGTACAAAGCGGTTAGCTCTTGATGTCTTTGAAACATATAAACTCACGAAGAATTGTGTCTCAAGAGTTAGTATTTAAATTACAGAATGTTGAAAAGGAAAAGAAACTCAGGGGAAGAATGCACATAATTCAAAGATAGATAAAACGCTAGTGTCTTCTGTGGAAAGGCATAGGAGTTGATTCAGCACTGTGGACTGAAAGACACAGTAGGACAACAGATCCCATTGCAACTTTCTGAGGCTGACAAGACCTTGGATCAGACTTGATTTTTCACTTCAGTATTTCTAAGTTCTGGAACTAGTACATTGGTCTAAGACAAAGGGCACTAGGTTCTCCTGTAGGTCACTTATGCCAGGTTAGACTGTGAAACCCAGGTGTGAGTTCTAACTTATCCTCATAAATTCCAGTTCATCCTAATAAGCTCCAGTTTATCTCCAGTTTATTCATTCTACTGAGTGCAATTTTCCTTCCCAGCTGCTGGCATTGTAACCATTGTGAATGACTCTGAAGTACAACATTCGACACAGAGACAACAGCCTTCTCAAAAACATCCTCATGATCTTTCATATTTTCTAAATCTAATCCTCATAAACGTCACCTTTTCTATATCTCTCATTGTGGTTTTGCCTCTGTGATCAAACTTGAATTGATAAAACTCCCAAATTCAACAAGTTAAATTCCTAAACTACTATTTATAACATTTATATTATTTTGTAACATTAGTTTAGTTCTCTAAATTATTTGAAGATTATTTTCTTATGTTCTTAGAATATAAACTTTATAAATTAAAAAGAAGATATTAAACATATTTTAAAATCATTACACACATTTATTTGTTCCAAGAAGAATAGAAATAAAAACATTATTTCTCACAAATAAAATAGACCCTACTCAGTAATGACTAATACAAAATAAATATATTATTATTTTAGAGTACCTGGCTGCACTACGAAGTGTACTGGAAAGTGTTAGACTATAGAATAATGAAATTGAGGAGAAAAAAAGGAAACAAAAGAATACAAAATAAAATAGGGAGGTAAGGAAAGAAAAAAAATCATATTTTCCCCAAATCTAGAATTGGTTGTCTTTAGTGGGAAAATATTTGTAAGTATTATAGACAGAAATAATTTCATTTATCAGTCACTAATTGCAGTAAGTGAATATGGATTTATTGGTAAAGTTTAGAGACCCACGTGGCTCATTTTCAAACTAGTTCACACCACTTCATCACTTTCATTCACTCTAGAATTTTCTATGATTTCAGCACAAGCCATGGTCTGTCTCCCCTCTTGTTTCTGACAACAGTCCCTTTGTGTCACCAACAGCATCCTTTAAACTCATCAACTATGGACCCTTTTTATGGTACTCCACAAATTTCCCCTCCCTCAAATCAAACACACACACACACACACACACACAATCACATTCAGGAGGTTGTAAAATTTAGGAAAAATAAAAAGCAGTAAATAAAGTAGCAATTATTCTCTCCCTCTGCTTTTTATATTGACTTTTTAACATATTTGTCCTTAAAGTCATATTTCAATTTATGGATTACTTTAAGGGTAAGCTTTTCAAAATAAAAATGCAGTTATCAGACATTTTATATTCCATTGCTTCAGCCTAAAAATCATGCAAGTTTCTGTAAATAAAGACAAAGACTTTTGCAAAAATTACTAAATCACAATTTTGGTCATACTAAAACCAGGTTTGATTAAAAGCGAGACATTTTTTCTACCACCTAGATAGAAGCCATATATACACATAACAAAGCAAGTCAATACCCTCTGAAGATTTAAAGAAAAAAAATGAGAAGAAGGGAATGAATGAGGAGAGTCAACGAAAGAGGAAAATTCAGCTACAAGCAACAGTAAGACTACTAAATTGTCTTCATTTATTCATATATGTAAAATGCTTCATTCATCCTAAGTGCCATCATGGGTTGAGGCTACTAATCAAAATAAAATTCATGCAAATATATGTAAGTGATTTGCAGATGAGCCATGGCCTCCAGGATTCTGGAAAGTTGCCAGTATTGTTCTTGATAAGGGAAACTTCAGGCGCTTCCAAAGCACTGGAATTATCTTTTATAGTCTTTTTCTTTGTTAGATATGCAGAGGTCACAATTATATGAGGGGAGAGAGTGAGGTAAAAGGAATGACCCAATCACAATGTTTCCAAGAGCTGTGTATACAAGTCTTGTACTACACGAGAATTCTGACCTGTATATCTAACATTTTCAGGCATAAAAAACATCAATTCAGTACAAAATAAACATTAAAAATATGATATTTTGTCATAGAGATTTCAGTTACATATACATTCTTAGAGACTGATTTTTAAAATTAAAAAGCAAATTTTATGGTTTAAAATTTTAGTAGTTAGTTTTAATTTATTTGAAAGAGAGAAAAGGAGAGACAGAGAGAGAGAGAGATATCTCCAGTCTGCTAGTACATTTCCTAAATGCCTGCAATATCGAGATCTGTTGATTTAAAATTTATTTATTAAAATATTCTATGGGATATTGTATATTAGAGTTAGGCTACCTTCCTTTTGCTGAAATGAAGAACAGATAACGCACAATAATAGTAGCATATTATTTGTTCCATATTGTTCTACATTATTTGGAGATCTTGAAGGTGGGGTTGGTATCCAAGTTAAATAGTATAGTTTATTTGTTAGGGAGAGCACACAGTAACCAAACATAAATTAAAGAGAAATTATAAAGTTTATAAAAGAGTCAGAAATATTGTACACATTTTGCGTTCAACCACCCATTCATCTATCAAGTATCAATAAATAATATATTGAGGTAAGGCACTAGACACAGAATGAAAAATGAGACCCAATCTGTACCCATAAAGTTTTAAAAATCCAGTAGAAAATACAGATAAGTCATTAAATTGTAGGGACATGTATCAAATCACAGAACAGAGGAGCATAGGATGCTGTGGCTCTTCAAATAAAAGAGCAAGCCATTTGACATAGGTGGCACTAATTTAATATCCAAGTAAGCCTGGCATTGTTTCCTTCCCTCCTGGTACACGCTTGGTATTACATGCTTCAAATTTTTCTTCAATCGTATTTATCAGAGTTCTCTAGAGAAACAGAACCACTGTATGATATACGATATATTTTATATATGGAGAGACAGTCTCAAAAAATTATGGTGTGTGGCAAGCCCCTAAATTTGTACAGTAGTTCAGCAAGTTGGACACTCAAGAGAGCCCATGGTAAACTTTTTGTACAAAAGCCTTCCGGCTTGAGATCCTTGAAGATCTGATGCTTCAGCTTGAATCCCAAGGCAGAATGAAAAGTCTGTGTTTCAGCTCAGTGGCTATCTGATGGAAAGAATTCCTTTTTATTCAACATAGGGCTAGCCTTTTAATTCTACTTATTGTTTTAGCCCCACCCACTTTAACGAATGCCATCTACTTTATTCAACATAGCAATACCAATATTATTCTCAAAGAGCACACTCACAGACATACCCTGAATCATGTTAGACCAAATATCTGCATATTTTTAAGCCACAGTCGAAATTAACCATCACACTTGCTATTGAATTTGGATTATAATTGTTCCTTATTTTGGCCAGTAGAATGTGTAGGCATACCATTGTGAAAGTTCAATTCTAAGTCTTGAGCTTAAGAAGACTTGTGTGGGCCGGCGCCGCGGCTCACTAGGCTAATCCTCCGCCCTGTGGCGCTGGCACACCGGGTTCTAGTCCCGGTCGGGGCTCCATATTCTGTCCCGGTTGCCCCTCTTCCAGGCTAGCTCTTTGCTGTGGCCAGGGAGTGCAGTGGAGGATGGCCCAAGTCCTTGGGCCCTGCACCCCATGGGAGACCAGGAGAAGCACCTGGCTCCTGCCATCGGATCAGCGCAGTGCGCCGGCCAGCAGCGCGCTGGCCATGGCAGCCATTGGAGGGTGAACCAACGGCAAAAGGAAGACCTTTCTCTCTGTCTCTCTCTCTCACTGTCCACTCTGCCTGCCAAAAAAAAAAAAAAAAAAAAAAAAAAAAAAAAAAAAAAAAGACGACTGGTGTGTTTCACGTTCTCTTTTGAAACCAGCTACCATATAAGAAATATAACTAGCCTGAAATAATGGTGCTGTGAGCAAGACCACACTAGCCACATTAAATAGCCACATGAAAGAGTGCAAATTATTAGACATTTGAGTGAAGCTTGATTCATCATTTTGGCCTCCACCAAATCAACAAAGCTTCTATGCTCTGTGCTGCTAACTGAATGACCACACTTAGAGCAAAGAATCAACCAGCTACACTTAGTAATGTAAGGATACTTGAGAAATAACAAACCATGGGAGCCCCAGATAGTTTCAGTTTCTGGGCTTCAGCCTTCAACCAGGCATAGCTCTGGCTGTTGTGGGCATATTGGGAGTGAACCAGTAGGTGGAAGATTCTCTCCGCCCCCCCCATCCCACTGACTCGCCCTCTCTCTGTGTTGCACTGATTTTCAAGTAGATGAAAATAAACATAAAAAATAATCATGGTTTATGTAAGCCCTTAAGTTTTAGGATGAATTGTTGTACAGCAATGGATAACTGAAATGAGAATGAAAGAAAACTGCAAAAGTTTTAGGGAGAAGCTCATATTTAAACTGGATTTAAGGTTGCATTAGAGTTGTCTAAGCAAGCAAGGAGAGCAAAGTAAATATGTTCAAGAGGTACAAGAGGAAAGAATGAACACAGGATATTTTGATAGTGGCCAGTCATTTGGAATTGCTAAAGCACTGAGTTTATTTCCTTCAATAATTATATAGTTCCTCAATTATGTATTTGTGTACAAGCTTGCATTTTATCTCTCGGCATTCAAAAAAATCTGTTTCCAATTTTGAGGAGCCCACATAAAGTTATCCAAGCGATATAACAAGATAATATGAAATAGTAATGAATGCAATACAGGAATAACAAGGATACAAGAAAACAGTGAATGTGTTTGTGTGTGTGTGTGTGTGTGTGCATGTGTATGTGTGTGTGTTGTATGAAAAATTTATTTTAAGGTCAGAACTGCGGTAGCATTTTAAGCTAATACCTGTAATGCCACCTCCCACATAGGCTTGCTAGTTTGAGTGCCACACATAGGCTTTATTGTCAATGGATATTTAACCCATAACTTAAATATGCAAAGAACATTGGGAAAGGGTGCAGACAAGAACACTTGAGTCAAAGGAGTGGCAAAGACCCTCAGGTAGCTAAATTTGTCATATTCAATTAAATGAGAGTTTGTTGGTATTGCAGGATCAAGTAACCAAAGAGAAGGTGGCAAGGAAGTCTTGTTCATGAAATGCCTCTTAGGAAATGGGGAAGAGTTTGGTTTTATTCTTATGACTATCAGAAATATGGAGGTGAAATGGAGGGATCCAAGGTGGCTGAATATTAAGAAGTTACACTGACCTCAGCTGCAGAAAGACACTAGAAAAGCAAAGAAAGGACAACTTTCCCAGACAAAAAAAAAAAAAAAAAAAAAAAGAGAAAAGAATTTAACAAGTAACAGTGCATTAATTCTTTGATTACAGAATGGATTGAAAATATGTTTTTGTGGAGCCAGTGCTGTGGTATAGTAAGCTAAGCCTTTGCCGCTGGTGCTGGCAACTTATATGGGTGATGGCTTGATTCCCAGCAGCTCCACTTCCAATCTAACTCTCTGCTAATGCACCTGGAAAAGCACTGGAGAATGGCTCAAGTGGTTGGGCCCCTATACTCACGTGGGAGAGCAGAAGAAGCTCCTGGCTCCTGGCTTCAGATCAGCAGCCCATTTCAGGATGTTGAGACCACCCGGGAAGTGAACCAGCAGATGGAAGACGTCTCTGTCACTCCGCCTCTCAAATAAATAAATAAATCTTTCTTTTGCAAAAAAGAATTTATATTTTGGAAGAAAAAAGAAAAAAGAAAGAAAGGAATGAGGAGATTGAGGGAAGGAAAGAGGGAAAGAAGGAAGTATGATTATCTTCTTAGAATTGTACATATAAGGGGCCAATGTTGTGGCATAGCAAGTAAAGATCACTCACTCTCTCTCTCTTTCTCTGCCTCTGCCTCTCTGTAACTCTTCCTTTGAAATAGCTAAATAAATCTTAAAAGAAAAGAATTGTACCTGTAAAGTACATGAAATCTGTTTTCTTTATAATAATAAAATTTAAAAAAAGAAAGTCTGTATGAAATATAGGATAACATTACACAATCAAATATTTTTATTATATGGATTGCTAAAGAAAAGGAGAAGGAAAAGTACGTCAAGAACTTGCTAAATGAAATAATAGTTGAAAATTTCCCAGGTCATGAAACAGATAAGGACATCCAGATACAGGAAGCTCAATGGACCCCAAGCTGACTCCAGAAAAATGCATATTTAGTCAAATTGTCGAAAATTAACAACAAGGAGAGAATCCTAAAGATAGTAAAAGAAAAGTATCAAGTTAAATGTAAAGGAAAATCAATTAGACTAACAGGAGACTTCTCATCAGAACCATACAGAAGAGCAGAGAAAAGGATGCCATATTCAGAGTCTTAGAAAAACAACAACCAGGAATATTGTATCCAGCAAAGCCATCCTGTAGATGTGAAGGAGAAATTAAGTGTACTCCAGATAATTAAAATCTGAGAGTTCACCAACACCAAACCACCTTAAGAAATCCTTTGACTATGGCCTTGCCAAAATAAGATCAAAGTCGGCGAGCTCAGGGGGCTTCCATGGCCTTGGCAACTCATGACTAGTGCCTGGGGAGATTGCTGAAACAAGAGTGTCAATTTGTTAAGTCAACAACAGGAGTTACTGTGCACTTACTCCCCATGTAGGATCTCTGTCCTTAATGTGTAGTTCAATGTGAATTAATGATATGACTAGTGCTCAAACAGTATTTGGCAATTTGTGTTCTGTGTGGGGGCAAACTGATGAAATCTTTACTTAATATATAATAAATTGATCTTCTGTATATAAAGATAATAAAAAATGAATCTTGATTTGAATGGAATGGGAGAGGGAGCAGGAGATGGGAGGGGTGTGGGTGGGTGGGAAGTCATGGGGGAAAAGCCATTGTAATCCATAAACTGCACTTTGGAAATTTATATCTACTCAATAAAAGTTAAAAATAGAGAAAGAAATACTTAAGGGAGTCCTACATTAAAAGTAAATATCATGAAAACGCATGGCACTGCCAAAATCACTAATAAAACATGTAAAATCAGTTACGATTAACAAGATGACATGTGTTGGCTCATATTTATGAATACTAACAATGAATGTAAATATACAAAATTATCTAGTCAAAAACTTTCTGTTCACTGAAGGGATAAAATCAAGACCCTGCTATATGGTACAAGAAACTCACTTCATATATAGAGATACACATAGACTGAAAGTGAAGAGCTGGGAAAAGATCTAATGGGCAAATGGAAAACAAAAAATGAGTATGAGTAGCTAAACTCCTATCAGGTAAACAGAATTTAACAAAAAAAGAGGCAAAGAAGGACATTACATATTGATGAAATAATCAATTCAGCAAGAAAATATAACAACCAAAAATACATATACTCTCAACACAAGGTAGCCCAGATATATATAGCAAGTACTAGTAAACCTAAAATTTGTATTAACCCCAATACATTAATAGTTCATGATTTCAACACTACACTCTCATCAATAACATATCATCCATACTTAAAATCAAGGAAGATACAGCAGAATTGACCCATACTACTGAGCAAATGGATCTGACAGACATTTAGAGGACATTTCACCTAACAGCTATAGAATATACATTCTTCTCATTAGCACATGAAACAGTTTCAAGGATAGACCATATATCAGGTCACGAATCAACTATCAGCAAATTTTAAAAGATTGAAATCATACCATGTATCTTCTCAGATAACAAAGAAAGAAAACTAGAAATAAACAACAAAGGGAGCAATATATCGGTTACAATTACATGGAAATTAAACAACATGGTACTAAATGATCAATGGATCATTGAAGAAATTAAAAAGAAAATCAACAGCTTTCTTGAAATAAATGAAAATGAAAATACAACATATGAACATCTGTGAGATGCAGCAAAAGCAGCACTAAGGGAAGCTTATTGCATTAAGTTCTTAAATAAAAAAAAAGTTTCAAATGAATGATGTGATGTATCTCAAAAATGTAGAAAAACAATAACAAACCAGCCCCATATTAGTAGGATGTGAGAAATGCTGACTATCAGAGCACAAATAAATGGAATGGACAATGAAATAATACAAAAAACAGATTATTTTGAGATTATAAAAAACAGACAAATCTTTAGCCATACTAACAAAGAGAAAATGAAAAACATTCTACAAAATAAAATTAGAGATTAAAAAGGAGACATTACAACTGACATAATTGAAATACAAAGGATCCAAAGAAACTACTATGAAAAAGTATATACTGGGGCTGGCAATGTGGTATAGCTGGTTAAACCACCACCTGCAACACTGGCATCTGATGTGGTGCTGGTTCAAGTCACCCCTGCTCTATTCCAGTCCACCACTATGATATTGCATCTGGGAAAGCAGTGGAATACAACACAAGTGTTTTGGGCTCCAGAACCCATGTGGGAGACCCAGATGGGTTTGGCCTGGCCCAAACTTGGCCATTGCTGTCATTTAGGGAGTGAACAAGAAGTTGGAAGATTCTCTCTGTGTCTCCTTCTCTCTCTCTAACTCTGCCTTTTAAATAAATAAAATAAATCTTTAAATAAAATAGAAAACAAAAAATACTGTATGCCAACCAACTGGATATCCTCAAGTGAGGTTATTTAATGAATTTAAATTTCATAGGTACAACTTTAGGAATATAGTAGTTATTCCCCCCAAACCCACACTCCCACACCATTCTAGTAATGCCTCCTAATCCCTCTCCCATCCCATTCTTCATTTAGATTCATTTTTAATTAACTTTATATACAGAAGATTAACTCTATACTATGTAAAGATTTCAACAGTTTGCATCTACACCTACCCACCCATACACACACATACACACACACACACATACACAATCTACAAAGTACTGATTGAGAACAACTCATTAAGGACAGAGGTCCTACACTGGGAGTAAGTGCTCCATGATTTCCGTTTTTAATTTAACAATTAACACTCTTATTTATGACCATTAAATCTGTCAGTATTTAGACAAGGCCATACATAAAGTGTTCTCTCCTCCTTTCAGAGAAAAGTACATCTTTCTTTGATGGCACCTTCTTCTTCTTTTTTTTTTTTTTTTTTTTTGACAGGCAGAGTTAGACAGTGATGACCCCTTCTTGACATTCGGGTCTCACTCACAGAGATTCTTCATGTAGAATATTTTTTGCCACACTGTCTTGGCTTTCCACTCCTAAAATGCTCTTTTGGGCTTTTCAGCCACATCTGAATGCCTTAAGGGCTGATTCTGAGGTCAGAGTGTCACTTACAGCAAATGTCATTTTATGAGTTTGTTGTGTGAACTTCTTCCCACATTGTATATTCCCTCCTTTTTAATTCTGTCTATTATTATTACCAGGCACTTGATGCTATTTATATGATCTCTCTAACATTTAATACTATCTATATGTGCACTTTAACACTTAATATGATCACTTTAACAGTTAAGATGGGGCCAGCACCGTGGCTCACTAGGCTAATCCTCTGCCTGTGGTGCCAGCACCCTGGGTTCTAGTCCTGGTTGGGGCACTGGATTCTGTCCCGGTTGCTCCTCTTCCAGTCCAGCTCTCTGTTGTGGCCTGGGAGGGCAGTGGAGGATGGCCCAAGTCCTTGGGCCCTGTACCCACATGGGAGACCAGGAGGAAGCACCTGGCTCCTGGCTTCAGTTCGGTGCAGCGCACAGGCCACAATGCACTGGCCATAGCGGCCACTTGGGGGGTGAACCAACGGCAAAGGAAGACCTTTCTCTCTGTCTCTCTCTATCTCACTGTCTAACTCTGCCTGTCAAAAAAAAAAAAACAATTAAGATGACATTTTTATCACCTATTTTAAGGGGATTTGGAGTCCCATGACGAGTTTTTAGACTGTACCCTTAGAAGTCTGTAAGACTGTATGCAGAAGTATACAGCTTTACAGTTACAAACTTCCTCCTCCCTCTCTTATTCTCCCTCTTATTTTTTACTGGGATCTATTTTCAATAGACTTTATATCATATGCTTAACTCTATGTTAAGTAAAGAGTTCAACATAGAGTATGAAGAATAGAACAAAAAAATAAAAATAAACTGTTTCTTGACAGTTAAGACAAGGGCTGTTCAAGTTATTGTTTCTTTCTTTATTTATTTTATTTTTTTGACAGGCAAAGTGGACAGTGAGAGAGAGAGACAGAGAGAAAGGTCTTCCTTTGCCGTTGGTTCACCCTTCAATGGCCGCCGTGGCTGGCATGCTGCAGCCGGCGCACCACGCTGATCTGAAGGCAGGAGTCAGGTGCTTCTCCTGGTCTCCCATGGGTTAGAGGGCCCAAGGATTTGGACCATCCTCCACTGCACTCCCTGGCCACAGCAGAGAGCTGGCCTGGAAGAGGGGCAACTGGGACAGAATCCAGCACCCCGACTGGGACTAGAACCCTGTGTGCTGGTGCCACAAGGCGGAGGATTGGTCTACTGAGCCACAGCGCTGGCCCAAGTTATTATTTCTTAAAGTGTCGATTTTACTTCTACAACTATCAATTTAGGTGAGCTTTCAATTCTCACAGATCACAGAGAATATAAAATATTTGTCCCTTTGGGACTGGATTATTTCACTAAGAATGAAGTTTTCCAGATTGCTCCATTTTGTTGCAAATGACTGGATTTAATTTTTTTTACTGCTATGTAGTATTCTATAGAGTACATATCCCATAATTTCTTTATTTATTCATTGGTTGATGGCCATTTAGGTTGATTCCACATCTTAGCTATTATGGATTGATCTGCAATAAACATGGAGGTGCAGATAGCTCTTTTGTTTACTGATTTTAATTCTTTTGGGTAAATTCCCAAGTGAGAGATGGCTGGTTCGTGTGGTAGGTCTATATTCTGATTCATGAGGTATCTCCATACTGTCTTCAATAGTGGCTTTACCAGTTTACATTCCCACTAACAGTGGATTAGGGTACATTTTTCCCCATATCCTCTCCAGCATTTGTTGTTTGTTAATTTCTGTATGAGAGCCATTCTATCCGGGTGAGGTGAAACCTCATTGTGATTTTCATTTGCATTTCCCTGATGGCTAGTAATCCTGAACATTTTTTCATGTGTCTGTTGGCCATTTAGATTTCCTCTTTTGAAAGGAGGAGAGAACCTCCACTTTGACTATGACCTTGTCTAAACAAGATAAGAATTGGAGAACTCAGAGGGCTTCCATAGCCTTGGAAACTCATGACTGGAGCATAGGGAGATTACTGATGCCATAGACAGGAGTGTCAATTGGTAAAGCCAACAACAGGTGTCACTGTGCACTTACTCCTCATGTAGGATCTCTGTCCTTAATGTGCTGTGCATTGAGATTTAATGCTATAACGAGTACTCAAACAATATATTTCACTTTGTGTTTCTATGGGGGTGCAAACTGTTGAAATCTTTACTTAATGCATACTAAACTGATCCTCTGTAAAAAAAAAAAAAAAAAGAAATTATCAACTCTCAACTTGACTCTCACTGGGATTAAACATGACAATAGGTCTGATCTGATTTCATCATCATTAAAAAAATCATCTATTATTTTTCACTTTATGTTTCTGTGTGGGAGCAAGCTGTTGAAATCCTTACTTAATGTATACTAAGCTGATCTTCTGTATATAAAGATAATCGAAAATGAATCTTGATGTGAATGGAAGGGGAGAGGGAGTGGGAAAGGGGAGGGTTGTGGGTGGGAGGGACGGTATGGGGGGGAAGCCATTGTAATCCATAAGTCGTACTTTGGAAATTTATATTCATTAAATAAAAGTTAAAAAAAAAGAAAAATGTCTGTTTAAGTCCTTGGCCCATCTCTTAAGTGGATTGTTTGTTTTGTTGTTGTGGATATTCTTGTTCTCTTTGTAGATTTTGGTTATTGATCCTTTATCAGTTGCATAGTTTGCAAATAATTTCTCCCTTTCTGTCAGCTCCCTCTTCACTTTCTTGACTGTTTTTTTTTTGCCATACAGAAGCTCCTCAATTTCAAATAATTACATTTGTTAATTTTGGCTTTACCTGACTGTGCTCTGGGGTCTTTTCAAAGAATTCTTTACCTATGCCAATATCTTGAAGGTTTTCCCCCATGCTCTCAATTAATTTGTTGATTCCATGTCTTGGATTTAGATCTTTAATCCATGTTTAGTGTTTTTTTGTGTGTGTATGGTTAAGATAGGGGTCTTGCTTCATACTTATGCATGTGGGAATCCAGTGTAACTCTGTCTTTCAAATAAATAAAATAAATCTTTTAAAAAAAGATGTTTCTGTTAGAAATGTGCCAGGGGATTCCAATACAATTCCATCAAGTTTGCATGTACCAATGCCCTCTCACTAGTCCAAGTGATCAACTTCAGTTCACAATTGATCACACTGATAGGTCTAAGTGTCAAAGGGATCACACAAACAAGACTAGTGTTTGCTAATACTAACCGATAGAATAAAAAGGGAGAGAATGATCTAACATGGGAAGTGGGATACACAGCAGACTCATAGAATGGCAGATGTCCTAAATAGCACTCTGGCCTCAGAATCATCCCTTAAGGCATTTGGATCTGCCTGAAGAGCCCATGAGAGTATTACAGGCATGGAAAGCCAAGACACCCTGGAAAAAAGATAAAAGGAAGACTAAATGGAAGATCTCTGTGAGTGAGATCCCAGTAGAAAGAATGGGGCCATCAAAGAAGGAGGTATCTTTCTCTGAAGGGAGGAGAGAACTTCCACTTTGACTATGACCCTGTCAGAATAAGATTGAAGTCGGCGAACTTAAAAGGCTTCCATAGCCTTGGCAACTCATGACTATAGCCTAGGGAGATTACTGATGCCATAAACAAGAGTGTCAAATTGTTAAGTTAACAACAGGAGTCACTGTGTACTCACTCCTCATGTGGGATCTGTCCTTAGTTGTTGTCCAATGTGAAGTAATGCTATAACTAGTACTGAAACAGTATTTTACACTTTATGTTTCTGTGTGGGTGCAAACTGATGAAATCTTTACTCAATGTATGCTAAATTTGATCTTCTGTATATAAAGAGAATTGAAAATGAATCTTCATGTGAATGGGGTGGGAGAGGGAGCAGGAGATGAGAGGGGTGAGAGTGGGAGGGAAGTTATGGGGGGGGAGAAAGCCATTGTAATCCATAAACTGTATTTTGGAAATTTATATTTCCTAAATAAAAGTTTAAAAAAGATGTTTATTTCCAGATTGGACAAATTTATTTTGCTAAAAAATGAGCTTAAATATTAATGAAAGGTGAAAATTGTTTGTTCCATTTGGCTATCAGAATGTGAACATTATAAAAAATCTCATTAATATTTCAATTAATTTAACCAGTGTACTCCTTTTATCAATGTTTTTTAGCTTTAGATATTAATTTTAGTTCAACCAGAACTCCAGTCATCAACCTGCATGCAGGAAATCATCAGGTACTAGGCAAGTATTTTGGATTTAGTTGATATCTGCTTACGGTGGCAATATAGTTTGTACTGACATACTTATAAGTATTATTATACTCCTATCAATGCCAATAACCATTAATAAATATGGTTCTTTACTGAGGATATCATTCTTATTCTTTCAAATTTTCTTCCAAAGTATGTAATTCTTTCATATAGCTTAACTAGCATGCGCTGTTTAGCCAATGTAGGGGAACAATTACTACACAAATTACTTGATGGTGTTACAACTAAATAGTCTTGTTGAATTTTTCTAAGACATATTTGAAGGTCAGAGTTACAGATGTAGGGAGGGAGGGGTGATGAGAGGGAGGGAGAGAGAAAGAGAGAGAGAGAGAGAGAGAGAGAGAGAGTACGTATCTTCCATCCAGTAGCCAGGAACCTCATCTGGGTCTCCCACATAGGTGGCAGGGGTCCAAGTACTTGGGTTATCCTCTGCTACCTTTCTAGGCCACTAGCAGAGAACTGACTTGGAAGTGGAGCAGCCAGTACATGAACTGGCACCATACAGGGTGACAGCATCACAGGTGACAACTTTTCCAGCTACACTACAATGCTGCTCTCATTTGTAGTTAATTTTATAGCAGTCGTCAAGATATGAGAATGGAGGTGAGTGGAGTTGCCTATTGGTAACTAATTCAGTTCTTTAGAAAGGATCAAGTTAAAGCTTAGACTGAGTGTGAGAACACAATATAAATATTACATATGTAAAAACATCCAAAGGTTTCAAGGCATCCAGTAAAATTTGTATTATATTTGTCACTTGCTGAGGAGTACATTAAAAACCTAGAAACAAAAGGTTTCAAAGAATCAATTTGGTTAGCAATATTGTGCCAGGCTTTGCACTTGAACAGGAGACACCTCAATTCATGTTGAAATAATATGACTGGAAATGATATTCATTTCAATAGTATCTTACTTGTATATAATTGGCCTTGAGGAGGGTAAATTTCTCCTTTTGACTTGGCAACTCTTCTTATACCTTTAGTTTGAAAAATACAGTAGCTCCCCCTCATAATAACATTGATCTAAGTAACATATAGAAAATACAAACCTATATAATTTTTCTAATCACTTCTAATTTTTTAAAGATTGATTTATTTATTTGAAAGTCAGAATTACACAGAGAGAGAAGGAGAGGCTGAGAGAGAGAGAGAGAGAGAGAGAGAGAAAGAGAGAGAGAAAGTCTTCTATTCTCTGGTTCAGTCCCCAATTGGCCACAATGGCCAGAGCTGCACCAACCCGAAGCCAGGAGCCAGGAGCTTCTTCTGGGTCTCCCACACAGGTGCCATCTTCTACTGCTTTCCCAGGCCACAGCAGAGAGCTGGATCAGAAGTAGAGCAGACAGGACTTGAACCGGTGCTCATATGGGATGGCGGCACTGCAGGTGGTGGCCTTACCTGCTACGCCACGGTGCAGGTCCATCTAGGCACTTCTAATTAAAAGGCATGTGAACAAATGTTCCACTAGAGAACAGGGATATAAAATACATTTAAACAATTTTGTAATTTTGAATTTTGTGCATGACTTGAGAAAAACACTGTTAAAAAGCATGATGAGAGGACATTCAACATACAAAAACATGGGCATGTCATTTGTAAAATACTGGTTTGGATGACAAACCCAAGTTGAAAATATCACAAATAAAAATGTATTTAATACACCTAATCTTTCAAATATCTTGGTTTAGCCAAGTTAAGATACTTTAAACATACTCAGAATTCTTACATTAGCCTACAGTTTGGCAAAATCATACATCACAAGACTATTTTACATAAACTGTTAAATATTTCATATAATTCATTGAATTGTACTGGAAATGAAAATTGGAATAATTGCTTGCCATTTTTATACCATCAAAAAGCAGAAAATTAGTTGTCAAATAATCATAAGTTGGGAACCACTCATATTATTAATTAAAGAGAAGCTATATTAAGATAACGCAGAAGAAGGTAATTAAGTAATAAATTTTAGTTTTTTAAAAATTGAGAAATTTTACTGTTTATTATCAAATAAGTATAGTGGGACACTGAATTTCAGGTCAGAGACTTCTTATGAGTTAAGGAATCTCTGTTATCTTGGCTGATTACAAAGAATTCATCACCTCTTTTTAAGAAAAGAATAATAGCTTCAAAATAGTTTTGTAATATCAATCTCTAACCTGTGTAACAAACACCAAAGCTTTATTTGTCTAATCATTTTGATGTAAGTGTACATAAGCATATGATTAAATGACAATTAACACTTCAACAGTAGCTTTAAAATATTAAATTATCAGCACATTATAAAATGATGTATATAATTTCTTGAATTTTCCTCCTTAATTAAGGTTATTTATTCATTAGCTTAATTTAATACTAGCCCAAGGTCTTAAAGTCAATTAATGATCTTGGAAATTGCATTTAAATTGATCTTACAGAATAGTACAATCAAAATTAATATCAAGTGTTTGTCAGAGGATAACCTTATATAATTATATTAAGATAAATTAAGTGGAGTGAATAAATTAACATAATTTGCAACACTGTCTCCAGTTCATAAGTTCCTTTAAAAGACATCAATATTTATAATTCAATATAAAAATAGGTGTTTATATTCTTACAACCTGAAACAATCTATAGAAATAAAAATAAACAATCTTTCCCATAAACCTAGCACAAGACATTTAGCAAACTCTGAACTCAGAGAAGCAATAAAAATTATACCTACTTCTTTGACATAATTTATATAAAATAGGTTTGCCATGATAAATTGCAAAAATGGCAAGAAATTCTTCTACACCTCTGGATATCCTTCCTTTTGTAATGTAATTTGAACCTCTATCCAACAATCAGTGGGATCTTTTTATCAATCTTATTAATTTAAAGTTGAACATTTGACTTGTTTTGGGCAAGGGATATATCAAGAGTCACAAGAAAACACCCTCCAGGACCTATGGAAGACACCACCCACATTTCACTTATCCAGGACCACACATATCAGTACACAATCCCCAGCGTACTTTGTATTCATCTCACGGCCTTTGCAAGGACTTCTTCAGTCCCTCCAGATCTGGGAAAGGTACTATTGGTGCTAAAAGTTCCAATATCATATCTATGCATTCAGAGTATCTGTGAAAGGTCAAATCCACATCACACAGTTCCAAGGCCGCAGCTATTGATGCCACAAGCTTCAGCATTAGTCAGGCTTGCCTGGCAGAACAAGAGTACAGCTCCCTCTGCATCTCACAGCAACAAAAATGGCAACTTCCATCACAATCACAGTGTGATTTATGCCCAACACGAGGATGCCTAAAGATCTACTTCAAACTCATGCTACTACCTCCATTAATTCCTACAGAATATACAACTGTGGCACTCATGGATACTGTTGACATTTATTACAGTTGAAGAAATCACTCATAGAGTATAGTTATGGACTCATTGAAAAATCAAGGTAAACTCAACAACAATAAAACAATCCAGCAAAGAAATGGGAGAAAAACATGAACAGATAAACTTTTTCAAAGGATGAAATACAAGTTGCTCTCAGATACACAAAAAAGTGCCCAGGATCAATAGCCATCAGGGACGTGCTAATATAAACTACAATGAGGTTTCACCTTATCCCAGTTAGGATGACTATCTTCCAAAAATAAAAATAAAAAATGCTGGAGAGATGTAGGGGAAAAGACACCATATCATACTGTTGGTGAGAATGTAAACAAGCATACAAGCATGACCATTAAGGAAGACATTATTGTGATTCCCAGAAATCTGAAAATAGATCTACCATCTGACCCAGCATGGAGATACATCAGAAGTATGAATATAGAGCAACCATACGACCCAGCCATCCCATACCTGAGAATTTACCCATGGAAATGAAATCAGCATATGAAAGAGTTATCTATATGCCTTTGCTTATTGCAGCTCAATTCAAAATAGCTAAGATATAAAATCAACCCAT
This sequence comes from Oryctolagus cuniculus, assembly GCF_964237555.1. Classification (NCBI taxonomy): domain Eukaryota; kingdom Metazoa; phylum Chordata; class Mammalia; order Lagomorpha; family Leporidae; genus Oryctolagus; species Oryctolagus cuniculus. The sequence continues at coordinate 30,039,788 of NC_091435.1, forward strand.
ATGTCTGTCAACTCATGACTGGATAATGAAAATGTGGTATATATACACTATGGAGTACCACACAGCAATAAAAAAGAATGAATTCTTATGTTTGACAACAAAATGGATGCAACTGGAAACTATTGTGCCTAATAAAATAACCCAGTCCCCAAAAGCCATGTATCATGTGTATTTCCTGACTTGTGGTAACTAATATACAGAGCACAAAAACAGTATAGGAATGAAATCGACATTTTAGGATATGATTTTTGTTTTTATCCCTTGTGTATACTACTGTGGAACTGTGTTCTTCCTACTCTTTACTAGATGAATATTATGATTAGTGAAAAGTTAAGCCTGTGAATATAGGCTGGATTAAAGTTATGTATTTACAAAAATTGATGAAATGAAAGGAAGGGATGGAGGAGATGGAAGAGCTGGGTAATGAGGGAAGGGTGTTTATCTCGGGAACCATGCCAATGCAATGTGTGAGACCTGTTATCTTTGAATTAATAAAATATTTTAAAACTTCAAAAAAGCTAAAGGGATTATCCAAGTGATTCCCTGTGTTCTGTGTAAACAAGCCTTTTCCAATTAAAGCTAATCCACAAAATAGAAGTGGTTTCACTAGTTGCACAAACATCAATGAAGGGATATATCAAGGAGCAAGGAAGCATGTCACCTGAAAAGAACAAAATAATTTTCTAGAAATTTATCTTGATTTTAAGTAAATCTATAAAATTCCTGAAAAAGCATTCAAAGTTATGCTCTTAGGAAAACTCAATGGCTACAAGAGAATACAGATAGACAATTCAAATAAATGAGTAAATAATAAAGCTATGAATAAGAATTTCAGCAAAGATATAGGAATCATTAAAAAGAATCAACCAGAAATTTTAGAGCTGAATGTTTTATTCAATGAGATAAAATAAAAATGCAACTGAGAGCTTCAACAGCAGATCAGACCCAGTAGAAGAAAGAATTTCTGGTTTTGTGAGCAAGATTGTTGAAATCTAATCAGATAAAAATGAAGAGAAAAGAATTAAAAGTAATAAAAACTATGAGACACATAAGAACCACTAAACAAGAACATAGGTAGGGATACCTGAAGAAAACAGGAAACAGGTATTGAAAATATATTCATCAAAATAATGGTTGAAATCCCACGTTTCTAAAGATGTAGACATCCAGATGTAGGAATCTCAAAGGACTCCAACTAGATGCACCTAAAAAAGACTTTTTCCTATACTTTAGAGTGAAATTGTCAAAAGGTAAGGACAGAGAGAGGATCTTAAAAACAGTGAGAAATAAATGTAAAGTTGTGTATAAAGGAAAACCCATTAGACTAACAACAGACTTGGCAGAAACACTGTAAGCCAAAAAGAGAATATGATGATACATTCAAAATCTACAAAGAAAAAAAAAAAAGCTTCCAGGAAGCTAACAAAGCTACCTTCATATGTGAATGGAAAAGAAAGTACTTCCCAAATATCCAAAAACTGAGAGAATTACTCAATACCTGACCAGCACTACAAGACATCTTGAAGGGAGTCATATGTTAGAAAAAAAGGATCATAGGAATGATTATGAAAATTCATTACAGTGCAAAATACAAAAACAGAGTAGATATACAATAGAAAAGGGAAAAAATCCAAGTTTATCATGACAAAAAGCTACCAACACCCCCAAAAAAATAGAAGCACAAAGAAATCAAAACTATATAAAATCAATGTCATCAACAAAATGACAGGAATTGGTTCATACATATTGATACAAACTTGATTATAAAATAAGTCCCAACTTTATGCTGCCTGAAAGAAATTCACTTCATAATTAAAGATACACATAGATTGAAAATGAAACATTATAAAAACATTTACCTTGCAAATGGAAACCCAAAATGAGCAGGAGTAGCTATTCTCATATTAAACAGTTTAAAAATTTTAAAAAGTAAAAGAGAGATAAAATAATATTATAAATTGAAAAGAGGATTGATTTACAAGATTCAGTGCAATACATATCAAAATATCAATGACATTATTTACAGAATTATAAAAAGCAATTCTAAAATTCAGTTAGCACCACAAAAATTCATAGCCATAATGATCTTTAGGAAAATAATTAAGCTGGAGACATCACAATGATTGCTTTCTAACTATACTATAAAATTATAATAATTAAAAGAACATGATACTTACATAAATATTATCATATAGATTAATGAAACAGAGAGCCTGGATATTAATTCACATGCACAGTCAACTGATCTTTGACATGGTGCCAATACATACATTGGAAAAACATACTCATTTCAATAAATGGTGATCAAAAAACTGGATATACATATGCAGATGAATGAAATTATATCCATACCTCTCACCATTTACAAATATCAATTCAAGATATATCAAAGACCTAAATGTAAGATCTGAAACTGTAAAATTGCTAGAAAAGACATAGGGGAACTACTTCAAGATTTTGGTGTAAGCAATGAATTTTTGGCTAAGACTTCAAAAGGCAGGCAACAAAAGAAAAACTAGACAAATGGGATTATTTCTAACTCAGAAGCTTCTACACAGGAAAGGAAACAATCGATAAAGAGAAAATATTTGCAAGCTACTTATCTGACAAAGAACTAGTTTCTAGAATATATCAAGAACTAAAAGCTCAACCATAAAATAACAAAATCAGATAAGAAGTAGGCAAAGGGCTGAATATACAGTTCTCAGAGGAAGAAATACAAATACCTAGCAAATATATGAAAAAGATATTTATAGGTAAGTATGTGGAGAAAGAGGAGTTTTTATACACTGTAGGAATTGTAAATTAGTACAGTCACTAGGGAAAATAGTATGGAGATTTCTTTAAATACTACAAATAGAATTGCCATATATTCCAAGAATCCCACTGTTGAGTATTTATTACATCAATATATCAAAGAGTTTCTTGCTCCACCTTTATTCAGTCATTTTAAAGAGAATGAAACTGGGACTATTGTCAAAGTACAATAGGATAAGAACCACCAGCAACTCCAACCTCACAAATAAGCATTGATTACTGCCTTGATTTCTCCTCTTCTGATACAGTTTCCTGCTGATGTGCTTAGGAAAAAAATCAGAGGATGGCCCATATATTTAGGCCCCTGCTACTTATGTGAGACACGAGGATGGAGTTCCTGAACCCTGACTAACTAACCAGACCATTTTAACCATTAGGGTAGTGAACCAGTAAATGCAAGTACTCCCTCTCTCTCCTTATCTCTCCCTCTCTCTATAACTGTCTTTCAAATAAATAATAAGTAAATAAGTAAAGAAATAAATAAAATCTTTTTTTTTAAATAATGAAACACTGAAATTTCTGACAAAATGGATGGAATTGAAAATAACTATGATAAGTGAAGTAAGTCAGGCACAGTTGAAAAATGCCACCTGTTTTCTCCCCATATGTGGAAAATATGCCATCTTATTTGATACATCGATATTTATAAATGTTTTCTTCATTAAATTATATCGTTTCCATAATAATATACTCCCTTATTTTTTTCATTTTATGGTTTTTGCCATGAATCTCCTATCACATGATATTAATATGTCCATTCTTATGAAGATTTTATATATGTATATGTATGAATATGTATATATATTATATTTACTTATGAAGTGGAAAAAGTTAAAAGTATTATATTATGTATATACATTTAATTCTTCTCTACACATTTTGGTATGATTGGAAATATTTTAAGATAAAAATTTAGGATTCTAAGATGGCTGAATAAAGAAAGGATGTATAGCTTTAGGCAAGGGGAAACAGCAGAAAAAAAGTGGAGGAAGTACTGAATTGTGGTACTCTGACTTGATGTTAGGGTACGCGGTGCAGCTGGTTCTCTGGGCAATCACTGTGTGTGCTGCCAGAGACTCAGAGCCCCATAACTTCCTGGGGTGAGTCATTGTAGCTAGATCTGTGCTCACATTGCGGACTGTAATTCTGTGGAAAGCAAAAAAGATCAAAAAGTGGGTAAAGCCACCGCCTGCAGTGCCAACAATCCATATGTGTCCGGTTCGAGTCCTGGATGTTCCACTTCTGATCCAGCTCTCTGCTATTGCTTGAGAAAGCAGAGGAAGGTGGTCCAAGCCCTGGGGCCCCTGCATCCACTTGGGAGACCTGGAAGAATCTCCTGGCTCCTGGCTTTGGATCATTGCAGATCTGGCCATTGCAGCCAATTGGGGAGTGAACAGCGAATGGACGACCTCTCTCTCTCTCTGCCTTTCCTTCTCTTTCTGAGTAACTCTGACTTTCAAACAAATAAATAAATCTTTAAAAAACATATATAGTCAAACTAATATCAGACAAAATAGACTTTAACACAAAAATCTTAAATGAGATATTGAAAGGCATTATGTAATGATCAATTGAACAGGAAGATGTGACTACAATAAATGTATATTCACCCAATACCAGGGCACTTGGTTATTTAAAACAAATGCTAATGGATATAAGGGAGATATATATACTTCAAAGCAATAATAATGGGGGATTTCAACACTCCATTTTATCAGTGGACAGATTAACTATATAGAAAATCAACAACAGAGCTAATCTATGCTATAGACCCAATGGACCAAAGTGATATCTACAGAACCTCTCATCCTACAGTGCAATTTGCCCATTATTTTCATTAGTGCATGGAAATTTTTCTAGGATCAGATGCTAGGAAATCATACCATGCATCTTTTCTGACAGCAGGGGAATGAAGCTGGATAACAACTCAAGAATCTAGAAAATTTGCAAACATAAGGTTACTGAACTACATGCTCTTGAGTGCTTAGTGTATCATAAGAAGGAATCAAAAGGGAAATTAAAAATTCCTGGGAATGAATGACATTACAACATATCAAGAATTATCGGGCAAGCAAAAGCTGTGTTATGAGGGAAGTTTATAGCAGTTGGTGCCTACATCAAGAAATTGGAAAAGCACGAAGCAAAGGAGCTATCAGTGCATCTCAAGAACCTAGAAAAAAAACAACATACCAAACACCAAGTTAGTAGGAGGAAAGAAGTAATTAAAATTAGAGAAGTGACAAACAAAATTGAGACAAAAAATAATATAAATGTCTTAAGTTGTTCATCAACAGTCACGTTATCCCTCTTAGTATTTTTTTTGTTTGTTCTACTTAATATTTTTGGTTGAATACTGTAATCAATACACAGTTATTCTTAAGTGCTGAAACTTAACTGAAAAGTGATCACTGTTAAATATAAGAGTGGGAATAAGAGAGGGAAGAGAAGTGCAATTCGGAACATGCTCAAATTGACTTGCCCCAAATGGTAGAGTTAGAAACATACCAGGGGATTCCAATTCAATCCCATCAAGGTGGCATGTACCAATGCCATATCACTAGTCCCAGTGATCAATTTCTGTTCACAATTGATCAGAATTATAGGATTAAGAGTCAAAGGAATCACATAAACAAGACTAGTGTCTGCTAATACTAGCTGATAGAATAAAAAAGGGAGAGAATGATCCAACATGGGAAGCAGGATACACAGCAGACTCATAGAATGGCAGATGTCCTAAACGTTACTCTGGCCTTCGAATCAGCCCTTAAGGCACGTGGATATGGCTGAAAAGCCCATGAGAGTATTTCAGGCATGGAAAGCCAAAACACTCTGGGGAAAAAAAAGACCTAAATGAAAGATCTCCACGAGCGAGATCCTAGTGGAAAGAACAGATCATCAAAGAAGGAGGTACCTTTGTCTGAAGGGAGGAGAGAACTTCCACTTTGACTATGACCTTGTCTAAATATGATCAGAGTCGGTGAACTCAGGGGGCTTCCATAGCCTTGGAAGCTCATGACAAGAGCCTAGGGTGATTACTGAGGCCATAAACAAGAGTGCCAATTTGTTAAGTCAACAACAGGAGTCACTGTGCACTTACTCCTCATGTAGGATCTCTGTCCTTAATGTGCTGAACATTGTGATTAATGCTATAACTAGTACTCAAACAGCATTTTTCACTTTATGTTTCTGTGTGGGTGCAAACTGTTGAAATCTCTACTTAATATATGCTAAACTGATCTTCTGTATATAAAGAGAATTGAAAATGAATCTTGATGTGAATGGAAGGGGAGAGGGAGAAGGAAAGGGGAGGGTTGTGGGTGGGAGGGAAGTTATTGGGGGGGAAGCCATTGTAATCCATAAGATGTACTTTGGAAATTTAAATTCATTAAATAAAAGTTAAAAAAATAATACAAATGTCAGTGGAATGAAGAGCTGGTCTTTAGAAAAATAAACAAAACTGAGAAACTATTGGCCCAACTGACCAAAAAAAAAAAAAGAGGGAGAAGACCAAAGTCAATAGAATCAGAGATGAAAAGGAAATGTAAAAACAGATACTACAGAGAACAAAAAAAGAATCATCAGGAATTACTACAAAGAGCTATATGCCAACAAATTGGAAAATCTTGAAGAAATGGATAGAATCCTGGACACATACAGCCTACGTAAAATGAGCCATGAAAGCATAGAAAACCTAAATAGAGCAATAAAACAAGATAGAGATTTCATGGATCAGTAATAAAAACACTCTCAATAAAGATAAGTCCAGAATTAGATGGCTTCTATCTTGAATTCTACCAGGAAAAGATGTAATGGAGAAATAGAACTGTAGACCAATATCCTTGATAAACATAGATGCAAAAATCCTCAACAAAATTCCAGCTTCTAATCCAACAACACATCAGAAACAATATCTCCTGGGCCAAGTGGAATTTATCCCTGGTAGTCAGTGAAGGTTAAACATATACAAATCAATAAATATGGTATATTACACTACCAAACTGAAGAACAAAAACGATATGATTATCTCAATAGATGCAGAGAAAGCATTTGATAAAATACAGTATTATTTCATGATTAAAAAACCCTTAGGTGTAATTGGGTATAGAAGGACATTTATCAACATAATCAAAGCATGATATCACAAAACCACAGCCAATATGTTTATGGGTGCTGGTTCAAGACCCAGCAGCTGCACTTCCAATTCATATCCCTTCTAATGTGCCTGGGAAAGCAGTGGAGAATGCCCCAACTGCACTAACGTGGGAGGCCTGGGAGAAACTCCTAGCTTCTGGCTGTAGTGGCTATCTGGGGAGTGAATCAGAGGATGGAAGATCTCTCTCTCTCTCTCTCTCTCTCTCTCTCTGTCACTCCCTTTCTCTCTGTAAACTCTGTCTTTCAAATAAACAAATAAATCAATTTTTTAAAAAACCATACCAACCCATTTCTCAGGAAATATTTAACATTCATACATGAAAAGATTTGATCAAAGTTTTGGTTAAGCAAAGGAATGTTGTAATCACTCTTCCCTCCAGAATATTATTTTCACTAGCATCGTTTTGGATACTTACACTGGATTAGACTTCATAGCTAGAAAGTATAGAAAGTATATGGCTATAGAATATTTGACTTATTTTTACCAAGATACAAAATAAATAAAACATTCTGTATATTTTTACAAGTACGTTGTGTTGTAATTAATGGAAATCATGGAATTTCATATAAACTAGTAGGTCATTCCCAATTATGCCAATGCACTTTTCCTTTACATACATATCGATGTCAAAGGAACGTCCTTTACTTTCTAAAATGTGACAGTACTGACTTTGTTTCTTTAATTATTTTCAAATCTTTCCTTCTTTTTGATGTTAAATCTGCCAGTTTTAATTACATAAACATAGAGCAAATGAGATCCTTATGACCTATGCACATTTAAGAATACTCTCGAAAGAAAATGCCACCAGGTACTAAGCAAGAACCATTACAGACCTTGTATTTTCCAAGGCAAAGCTCCATCCTTCTACAAAGATGATCAAGAGGCCTTTCTTAGTTACAAGTAATGGCATATAAAAGTGAGAATTCCAGACAAATTAAAATATATTACTTATAGGAAGAGAAAGAAAGACAATGACTAAAAGTGATTTCCATGCTTTTGAATTTAGAAAATTAGAAATCAAGAGAAAGACAAAATTGAGGAAAGAATTTAAGAGAAAAGGAACATCAAGAGTTAGTTTCAGACATGTTAGATTTTATATGCATGTGATATATTAAATAGAGACATTCAAATAGGGCTAGGGATATATGTGTCTGGATCACAGAAGAAACTTCTGGCATGGGCATATAAATATGGGAGGCTTACTAATTCTAATAAATTAAATGTGGAAGATCCAAGATGGTGGAATAGGGAGGCAACTTACTGCTCTAGCCTAGGGGAAGATAGTTTTTAAAAAGTGGAGAGAGTGCATTCTCAGGGAAGAGTTAGGGAGAAAATGGTAGAGGAAACTCCATGCAAGTTAGAAGGACACTGTGGACCTATGTGGAAGGGGTGACATGCACAGCTCAGGATTACAGCAGCTGAGAACCTCAGCTTCAGCTCTGCAGAGTGAGGTAAGACAACAGTTATAAAGCTATGAAAGAGCCTGGAACACGTCTGGCGTGGAGTCCTGTAGGGAACAGTGTACTTGCCAACTAGAGGAGAAAAAAAGGGGCCACTTTTCTCTCTACCTGACCACCCTACACCAGCATTCTGTAAAAGTGGAGAGAGGGTGGCCGCCATTTTGGATACACATAACAGCTGTGCCAGTTCATGTCCGTGTGCCTAACAACCAGCTGAGAGGAGAGGCCTGAGTCTGGCTGAGAGAACTGACAGGGGGCTGGGTGCTCATGACTGTGGGACCCTTGTTTTATGCTGGGACTCTGAAAACACCACGGCTGCATGGGAGAGCACAGGGTATGGCTGGGACTTTGGTCTGTCACTCAGAGCTCCTGGATTCCCTGGTGAGGGTAATTGCCCTGGATCTGTGCTTATACTGGAAACTTCATGAATCATTTGTGTGGTTCTTTGGCAGTGTGGGTGAATATTGTACCCACTGGGGCTAGCACCCAAGAACTGGTTTCCTTTGTAAAGAGGATGTAAGTGTGAAACTATGTCAACAGAGCTGAAGAAACCTACTCTCTGATAAAAAGGGGGGGGGGTGCCACATGGTGGCACAGCAGGTAAAGTTGCCACCTGCAGTGCCAGTATCCCATATGGGTGCTTGTTGGAGACCTGGTTGCTCCACTTCCAATACAGCTCTCTTCTATGGCCTGGGAAAGTGATAGAAGATGGCCCAAGTCTTTGGGCCCCTGCACCTGTATGGGAGACCCAAAAGAAGCTCCTAGTTCCTTGCTTCAGATCAGCTCATTTTGGATATGTGAGGAGTGAATCAGCAGATGGAAGAACACACTCTCTCTGTCTCTCTCTCACTGCCTGCACCTCTACATCTCTGTCACTCTGCTTTTCAAATAAATAAGTAAATAAATCTTTAAAAAAAGAAAAAAAGAGGATATTTATCACACCCAACCTTGGTGTCACCTTGGACACTACCTTCACTCTGGAGCACTGAACAGAGCTCCCTGGTCACACCCACCACACACCTCTGGGTATTCACAGACACCCCACTAAGCCACAAAGGCACAGTCCAAAGATAAAAGCCATCATAGGGGAAAACAACAACAACAACAAAAAAGAAACCAACAAGTATCTCCACAAGTGCCAAATAATAAACACAGCAATTCAAGAAACAATAAGGAAGACAACATAACACCCCCAAAGGAACATAAAACTTCAGCACAAGAATCTGAAGATAAAGAGATTGAAAAAATGCTAGAAATGGAATTTTAAAAATTGATTGTAGGATTGATTAGAAGTAATCAGAGGCAAAACCACAGAGCAATGAAAACCATACATGACATGAAAGAAAATATCTCCCATGAAATTGAGATCTTAAAGAACAATCAAAATGAAATCTTGGAAATGAAAAATTCAGTAGAAGAAATAAAAAATGCCATGTAAAGACTTAACAACAGACCTGGTGGAGTGAAAAAAGAATATCTGAGTTAGAAAACAAATTGCTAGTAATTTAAAGTCAGACAAAAACAAAAAGAAATTAGAAAACTAAAAACCAGTGTTGGAGATCTATTGGATACTATCAAAAAGACACAAGAAAGCATGGAAAGAGAGAATCAATTAGAAGGCCATTTTTAGTGAAATAATTACATAAAGCTTCCCTAATATGGAGAAAGAAAGGGATGTCCATGATCAGGAAGCAATTAGAACTTATAATAGACATAATCAGAAAAGACCTTAACCATGACACATAGTAGTCAAACTCTTTACAGTAAAATATAAAGAAAGATTGTAAATGTGAACAAGAGAAACACCACATTAATTTAAGAGGATCTCCAATTAGACTCACAGCTGACTTCTTATCAGAAACTATAAAGGCTAGAGAGAATGGTCTTCATAGTTTCTTAAGAGAAAAAAAAAAAAACCTGTCAATCCAAAAACTGTACCCTAGAAAGCTCTCATTTATGAATGAAGGTGAAATATAGATCTTCCATAACAAAAATAAATTGAAAGTATTTGTCACCACCCTTACAGCCTTACAAAACATGATTAAGGATGTGCTACACATTGAAAAACAAAAAACATGGTCATTACTATGAAAGAAAGTGAAGGCAGAAAATCTCCCAGTAAGAGTATAAAGGAAATACAAAGTAAGCAGTAAGAATATTTATCAAAAAAATGGCAGGGCAAAGTTGTTACTTCTCAATAGTCACCTTGAATTCAAATGACCTCAACTATCTCAGTTAAAAGACACAGACTTGCAGAATGGATTAAAAAACAAACATACTATTTGCGGCCTACAAGGAATACTTCTCACCAACAAAGATACAACAGACTGAAAGTAAAAGTATGGAACAGTTATTCCATGCTAACAGAAACCAAAAAATGGCTGGTGTAGCCATCCTAATATCAGACAAATAGATTTTAACACAAAATTGTTAAAAGAGACAAAGAACAACACTTTGTAATGATTAAAGAATCAATTTAACAGGACAAAAATGCCAATTATAAATGTATATGCACCTAATTACAGGGCACATGGCTATTTAAAAGAAATGTTGGGTAGCAGCCTGCAGATCACTTGGGCTAATT